>NW_022196611.1:600000-949204 GCF_008641045.1 Pistacia vera | reverse complement strand
TCTTTGCTTAATGACTTTTGGATGCTTGATCACCATTTAAATGTGTGTTATTCATAATGAGACTAAGAAGTGATTTGTGATTGTGCCTCTTGGGATAAATACCGTAGATTAAGCAAATGCTAGAGATAGGTTTAGCGATTTATGAAATCTAGATAGAATTCCATAAAGCTTAAAAGACTTTGAACTATTAATCTTCATTTTGTTGGGTGCCAAAGCTTAATAGGGATAAGTAAGAAAATATAGCCTGAGAATGTATGTTTTACAACTTAGGGAATTTCATCTTCAACCAAGGAATTAGAACTTGGGTAATAGATTCTATGATTTGGGTTAGCATCTCTAAGTAAAATCAACACCCTAACATTTTTTTTAACATTTTGTTTAATTAGTTAAGTTGTTGGGTTTTGCTTTAATTTCATTATCATTCATTTATATTTTCTTAAATTGTATTTAGTTCGTTAATTTTCCATCAATCCAATTTATTGTTGCTTCAATTAGGACTTAAACTAGAGAAATCAGTACTTAGTAACACTATCCTCGTGGGAACGATACTCTACTTATCACTTTATTACTTTTTGCGACTAGTGCACTTGCTACATTTGCATGTTTGACAAAAATACGCATTAGTAAACTCTTTTGATTATATTGGATTTAAGTCGATCGTTAGATTCCCGTGGTTTTTTTATCTCTTCACATTGAAGAGGTTTTTCCACGTAACAATTTTCTTAAGTTTCCTTGTGAATTGAATGTTATTTTTTTATGTTTTCACTAGTTGATTGGCAAACAGTGGTGGAGCAAGGGGGCCCCCCCGGGCAAAATTCCTGGGTCTGTCACTGACTACGACATGGTACACTTTGTTGCCCACAGTGCATTCGTTATGTTATCCCGTACAGTCGTCATGTTGTCTATAATACCTTGTTGCAGTTGACTCCGTCCTTCTCCATTTAGGCCATATTCTGCCCCGTTTTAACGATTACAATATACTTTCTCATTACCCGTACTATTATTGGTTTGTTCGAAGATACGGTCGTCCATATTGTACATTCTGATAAAATTATGAAATACACAACATGCCATAACAATCTTCCCTTATTTATCTAATGGGTAATTGTTCATTCTATTAGAATACCGAACTGAGAAAGTGAAGTGGTGAAGTAAGAAAGTGGGAAATGTCAATGAAGATGGTGAAGCACGCTGGTAACGGTGAACTGAGAAAGTGAGCTGGTAATGGTGAACTGAGAAAGTGAAATGGTGAAGTGAGAAAATGGGAAATGTCAGTGAAGAATAAGGAAGCCAACTGAGAAAAATAAAAGCCAACACTAAAAAAAAGAGTCAAAAGACCTGTCAGAAAAAGATATCATGAAGATTGGATTGTGCAAATAATAAACCAAACATTATTTAAAAAATTCGGTCCAGAATATGGAAAAATACTAAACCAAACGCAGTGTTGATAATCTCTTCTCATTAATTATATAACATTATTTTCTCCAACGTTAGATGTATCACGTCACACTCATGTACACTTTCTCTTCGCTTTAATTTCCCTTTCTATCACACAAATTTTGAGAACACTCAATAAACCATAGGCACGCAAACAACCACTATCAATCTTCAAGTCCAAATATATTTATCTTTATTTTGACTCAGTCAAATATTAAAATATTGATTTTAAGTTAATTACATGTGATATGTTCGATTAATGGAAATTTGTAAAACAGATTGCTGATTAATTATTGAAAGTCGGTAGGCTTGATAAATTCTCCTTTATAGCCTTTTTTGAACGGTACCGTTTGAATGTGCGGTCAAGCAGCAACACATAATGAATTGCGTGACATTTTATTAAAAGACCATTTAACTAAAAATTTAATTAAAAGGCTATAGAGCTTGTAAATTTTAACTAAATGACCTTGTTTTTTTTATTAAGCTTAATTAAACATGATTAGGGGGTTAATTAGGATTAATGAATAATTGGGTAATCTTTTAAAAATATATAAGTCTCCAAAGAGTCGAAAATCTTGCAAACAATCCCAAACACCTTCTTCTTCTTCCTCCCGCCACATTAAAGCATTCCTCCGCCATTAACATCTTCTCCAACACAGATCCTCCTCCTCCTCCTCCTCCTCCTCCTAGTCCTCCTCCTGTTGCTGAAAAAGCGATCTAGGTATGTGTATCTCCCCTTTCGATTTACAAATATTTAATGATGGATTGGGTTTGGGTTATGATTTTGATTTAGTTGTTTAGGTTGTTGGATTGTGTTTGATGTAATAGAAGTTGAAAGGAGTGGAATTTGTTGAAATTTTTCTTGTATTGTGGGTAGTTGGGGGTGGTAGCACCAATTATAGGTGGAGATGACTAAAAACGTATTCTGGATATGATGGATGGCTTAAGCGATCTGGTGCATTTGGTATTGCAGCAGATAGATCGCTTAAGCGATCAGGTATGTGGCATAAGATCACTTAAGCGATCTGCTAAAAGTCTGATGTATAGCAGCAGATCGCTTAAGCGATCAGTAAATGGCATAATATCACTTAAGCGATCATGCCTATTTACACTGGATCGCTTAAGTGATCATGCTTATTTACACTGGATTGCTTAAGCGATCCATTATATCGTTTAAGAGATCCAGTAAACGATATACCAGATCGCTTAAGCGATACAGTAGATCTGTCAAGCGACTGTGCAGATGCTTTTTAAAATATTTCAACCCTTAGTACATCAGTTAAGAATATTTTTTTTCTTGCATTATAGGTAGTTGGCTATTATTAGACATGGAACAAGTTGTTTTGGGTGTTGAATATTTTGGTGAGTGGGTGGATGAAGAAAGTAGGTGGAAGTGGATTGGAAAGAGCAAAGAAGTTATACCAATTACTGTAAGCATAAAGGTTAGTTTTGATGAGTTGATTGATGAAATAATTAGAAGAGGTGATTTGAGTTGCTCACGTAGTGATATAGTTGTGAAGTATGTTTTAAGCAGAGTTCCTGAACATTATAAGGTACCTCTTGCTATATTAAAGTCGGATGAAAGTGTGAAGTTATATATGATTGATGTGGCCGATAATGGTTCGAGGCCGATTTTAAGGGTTTCTTTTGTAGGAAAACCGTTGGAAGTTGGTTCAAAGGAAGGGGATAACGAGGAAATTGGCGGAGATTTGCCTGGTTTTAATTTGAACTACGAGGACATTGATTTGTTAGTTGAAAAATCAAGAGTAGACGGTGAATTGAGTGGTGAGGAGGACACTGTAGAAGAGATTGGTTATGGGCGGCAGAATGAAAATGTTGAGGAGGAGGACCTCGTACATGTTCCCGCAGATGTAGAGATTCATTTAAATAAAAATTATGCAGAAGGTGTAGTTTGTGAGGAAGAGCACATTATGGTCGTTTATGCAGGTTCAGAGGGGACAATTGCAGGTAGTAGTGAATCAGCTCATGTTTTTACGGATGGATCGGAGTTGCACATAGGGTATTTATTTGACAACAAAGAGGAAGTGGTAAGGAAGCTAAAACTTGTTGCAATGAGAGATAATTTTGAGTTCATCACCAAAAAGTCAAATTCATTGATTATGACGATTGCATGTCGTGACCGAAAGTGCAAGTGGCGAGTTTATTGTAGAAGGTTGACGGAGTCCGAAAAATTTATTCTTAGCACATATACCCGTGAGCACACATGTGGTTTGGGACTAGGGGTGTTATCGAGCCGAGCCGAGCCGAGCTGAGTTTTCGGTTTAACAAGCTCGGCTCGTGAAAGAAGAAGATTTGACGAGCCGAGTACGAGCTGAGTCGAGTCATAAATTATAGGGCTCGGCTCGGCTCGTTAATGGTTTTGACATATTTCGAGCCGGCTCGCTAACCAACTCCAAATAATTCTGTTTTTTTTTTAATTCAATTTAAAAAAAAAATTGCTGGCACCGCTCATCTGATTGTCTAATTGCCATAAAACCCAAATAAATGCAAATCTCAACTGCCCGCTTTTACTTTGATGCTCAATCAATGTTCAATCAAATCTTTTACTTTGATGCCCAATCAAATCTTTACTGCCAGCTTTTACTTTGATGCTCAAGCAATATTTTATACCAAGCTTTCTTGAATCTGATGGCCACCCAATGTTGATTAAGAAAAGAGAAGGCTGCCTCTTTCCCGCATAGGTTTCTCCCCAATCCTCCTCCCAATCACCTTAACCCTTTCAGGTACCACAATCCTTTCCCCCTACTCACCGATTAAAATCCCACGAAAATCCCACAAAGATGATGAAGATCCGACGAAGATGATTTAGATCTGACGAAGATGACGAAGCTTGGACGAAGATGACGAAGATCCGACGAAGACCAGACGAAGATCCCAAGAAGCTAACGAAGATCTGATGAAGATGATGAAGATCCCACAAAAATGCGATGGAAATTTGTGTTGATGATGGAGAACAAAATCGTTAGTTTGGGAGAACAAATTTGATTCAAACTTTTACTGGCGAAGGATTTCGACGATTTGGGGATTTTAATAACGGGGACCCTTTTGTTATTTTTTAAAACTTGTATTGCATTATTTTCAATTAAATCCCAGTAGTTCAGAAATTCTCAAAAAACACCCCGGTATTTCGACCCAGGCTTAGCTCACGAGCCTAACGAGCCGAGTCGAGTATGGCTCGAACTCGGCTTGTTATCAGATGAATCGAGCCGTTAACCAGCTGGACTCGAGCCGAGTCGGCTCGCGAGCGGCTCAGTTCTTTAAGCAGCCCTATTTGGGACATATTTCAGGTAAGCATTGACAAGCCTCCGCTGATGTTATTGGACAATTTGTCAAAAGTTAGTTCGTTGAAGGGAAAGGTCCATCTCCTAAAGAGATTCAGAGACTTGTGCGCACAGAGTTGGGATGTGTTGTTAGTTATTGGAAATGCTGGAAAGGGAGACAACGTGCACAAGATTTTGTGAGAGGGAGCACGGGTACGCAGTATTAGAAGCGTACCGTTATATGCTTGAGTTGACAAACGAAGGTAGCAAGACGGCTTTGAAGTGGGACAAGAATACGATGTTTAAATATTTTTTTGTTGCTTACGGTTCTGCTATAAGGGGTTTTATAAACATGAGAAAGGTGTTGTCTGTTGATGGTTGCTTTTTGATAGGAAAGTATGGAGGTACATTGTTGGTGCCCATTGCACAGGACAGCGAGAATCACACATATCCTCTTGCATGGTGTGTGGTTGACTTTGAGAATGACAAGTCGTGGACTTGGTTTTTTCAGCAATTACGTATGATAGTGTCTGACAGTGACGAGTTGTGCATAATATCTGATAGGCATAGCTCTATAAAGAAGGGGATTGCCACTATTTACCCTCAAGCACATCACGGATTTTGTGTGAGGCACCTTGGTGAGAACATAAAACAAAAGTTTAAGTGTGTTGGCCTCCTTCAAACATACTACATGGCAGCAAAAGCTTATTGGGTTGATGAGTTCGAGGAGCACTTCCAGCAAATCCGAATCAAGGATGATAGAGTTGCTAAGTATCTTGAACATGATGTTGGTTTCGAGAGATGGAGTAAAGCTTACTTTCCTAGAAGAAGGTTTGATGTCATGACCACAAACATAGCGAAGTCCATAAATTCGAAGTTGATAATAGAAAGAGAGTTTCCAATAGTTGCATTTTTTGATGCAATCCAGATGACATTGTCACGGTGGTTCCATAAGCGTCGTACGGAGTCAGATAATTTTACTACAACCCTTGTTCCATCAGCTAAAAAATTATTGCGAGAACGTATGGAACTGTCAAATACACTGTTTGCCTATCTTCTTAATTCTCACGAGTTCATTGTGTGCGACTATGATCCAGATGCCCTAGTTAACCTCGTTATTAAAACTTGCAACTGTAAAGTACTTGACATTCAACGTTTACCTTGTCGTCATGCACTAGCAGCATTGAAACACCAACGGAAGCCGGATTTTGGTTCAAGAATTTACATGGAACTTTGCTCCATTCTGTATATGGCAAATCATTACATGCTAGCTTATTCAGAAACGATATATCCAGTGCCTCCAGAAGAGCAGTGGGTAATGCCGCCAGAGTTGGCTGACATTATCATCCATCCGCCATTCAAGAAGACAGCAAAGGGGAGAAAAAGAGTTAAACGTATTCCATCAGCCTCTGAGGTTCCTCGAAAGATGAATAAGTGTTCAATTTGCAAGCAACCTGGCCACAAGAGAAGCAGTTGCCAGAAGTAATCACATGCAGATCCTGAAAATTAGGTTCGAAGAAGGATGAAATTCAAGGAGTTGCCAAGGCCAACCGTTGATGAGTTATTGTTTTCAATTATTGATGTTTTCAATTTTATTGTTACCTTGAATAAATAATTCTTTATATTTAGTATTCTTGTTACACGGCCTAAATCTATGTTGGTTGGTGATTTTAGTTTGGAATTAGGTTGTCAAATTAAGGAGAAAGTATGGAATTAATATGTGTTGGTAATTTTAGTTTGTCAAAAATCAGGAGAAAAGATGGAAAAGTATGTATTGCCTAAGATATCACGGATCGCTTAGGCGATCGTGGCACCTGGGCAGATATTGATTCTGCCTATCACATGATCGCTTAATCAACCAAGTGAAAAAGAGAAGAATCGTTTAAGCGATATCACAGATTGCTTAATCGACGTGAAAAAGAGAAGAATCGCTTAAGCGATATCACGGATCGCTTAAGCGATCATGCACCTAGGTAGATATTGATTCTGCCCATCACATGATCGCTTAAGAGATTGTAGATCGCTTAATCGACCAAGTGAAAATTTAACCGTCTTCTTCTTTATCCGTATCTCAACTCTGAAGCCATTTTCTTGCTCGAACTCTAAACATATAGGGTGTACGATTCGTTCAGTGGAACTTGACCGTTATTATATTTTAATTAAACATATAGTTCTTGTACGTCTATATCAAACATATATGGTGTAGAATGTTTACGTCTATATTAAACATATGTCCATAAACTTGGAAAAGAAATATGGTAGTAAATTACCCTTAATCACTTTAGCGAACCCGTCTATTTAGCAGGCGATCGCTTAAGAAGGTTACAACAGTTATGTTGGAAACCTTATTATAATAACAGGAGCCGTTGTTAATAGTGAAAAAGTTTCTGAAAAATTCTGGCACTCTCATGGTCTACAGACTATAGAGCATATGGTTACAGGATTCAAGTATATTTTTTTAATTAATTAAGACCCCTTAAGTTTATTAATTTCATTAAATACCCCTAGAAAAAAGTTTAAAAATTAACAGAAACACCCCCACCCACCCACCCATACTTGTCAGATTCTAGTAACCACCGTTTGTGGTAGCCGAAATCTATCACCACGACCTACAAACAATCGGAACTGGCTGGTGATTCACCGATGTGGCCTTTTTCGGCCAGATCTGAACTTTCTGGCCGTCGATCTAGCTTTTTTTTGCCAGATCCGCGGTCGATGTGGCAAGAAAAGGCCATATTGACGCCCTACGGGCCAGATCCGATAGGTCTGCGTCGTAACGCCTTTTTTTGGCCAGATTCCGGCAGTGGTGGGTAGGTGGGGTTGTTTTTGTTAAATTTTAAAATTTTTCCTGCCGGTTTTTATGAAATTAATAAACTTAAGGGGTCTAAAAGTAATTAAAAAAATGAACTAATATTTACTAAATAATTAAACAAATAGACGAGAATGATTATTGTACAATACAAAGGAAATTAGGCATGATCGCTTAAGCGATGCGAGATATCACTTAAGCAAATCATGACTTATGTATATAGGATCGCTTAACTGATATATAAAATTGAACTCTGTAACAATATGCTCTGCACTCTATAGACCAAGAGACTGCCAGAATTTTTCAGAAACTTTTAGACTATTAACAATGGCTCCTGATATCACAATAAGGTTTTCAGCACAACTGCTGTAACCTTCTTAAGCGACGAAAGCTAAATAGACGGGATCACTTAAGTGATTAAGGGTAATTTACTGCCATATTTCTTTTCCAAGTTTATGAACATATATTTAATATAGACGTAAACATTCTGCACCGTATATGTTTAATATAGACGTAAAAGAACTATATGTTTAATTAAAATATAATAACGGTCAAGTTCTACTGAACGAATCATACACTCTATATATTTAATATAGACGTAAACATTATATATCATATATGTTTGATATAGACGTACAAGAACTATTTGTTTAATAGAAATATAATAACGGTTATGGTCCACTGAACGAATCGTAAATGGCTTAAGCGATCCTATGTATTCGGATTTTATTTATTGTATTTCAGAAGATCGATTAAGCGATTAACGCTATCTTAAACATATAAGGTGTACGATTCGTTCAGTGAACCATGACCGTTATTATATTTATATTAAACATATAATTCTTTTTGTTTTGTATAAACAAAGAAAGAGCGAGAAGTACCTCATGAAGTTTGAACGGTTGAAGGTAACCATGCAAGCTTAGTGAACAGATATTCTTCTTCTTTTCTCGGAATATAAAGATGTTAACCTTGCATGGTTACCTAGTTCTCTTAAACCCTTCAAACTTCATGAGGTACTTCTCGCTCTTTCTTTGTTTATGCAAAACAAAAAGAACTATATGTTTAATATGAATATAATAATGGTTATGGTCTACTGAATGAATCGTAAACCCTATATGTTTAGCATAGACGTAAACATCTTACACCTTATATGTTTCATATTGACGTAAAAGAACTATATGTTTAATTAAAATACAATAACGGTCATGTTCTACTGAGAACGAATCGTACACCTTATATGTTTAAGATAGCGTTAATCGCTTAACCGATCTTCTGAAATACAATAAATAAAATCCCAATACACAGGATCGGTTAAGCGATTTTCTATACGCTTAAGCGATCCTGTGTATTTAGACTTAGTCGCTTAAGAGATCCAATGTTATTTATGATATCTCTTAAGCGATCCTAACCTTTTACACTTGGTCGCTTAAGCGATCATGAGCAAAGAATACACAAGTGCCCACACGGATGATCGCTTAAGAGATCGCTTAAGCGATGACCGCAGACATGATCGCTTAAGCAATCATTACCGAGGCACAATCATCTACCCAGACCTATAATCGCTTAAGCGATCCGTTTGTATTTACCGAGGCAGAATCAACATCTGCCCAGATCTATGATCGCTTAAGCGATCCTTACCTATCGCTTAAGCGATTACTGGCTTTTACTCTTGGTCGCTTAAGCAATCTTTTTCCAGGTAGAATATTCTGCCCAGATCTATGATAGCTTAAGCGATCCATTTGTATCGCGTAAGCGGTTTTTCGGAAAGACTCTTGGTCGCTTAAGTGATCTTTACCAAGGCATAATCAACATCTGCCCAGATGTATGATCGCTTAAGCGATTCTTCGTAAAATAACTCTTAGTCGCTTAAGCGATCATTTGTGGAAAACTCTTGGTCGTTTAAGAGATATATGTGGTCGCTCATATACGTAATTGTTTGGTACCATAGCTGTCTTTAAGTTAATTAATTTCGAAATGACTGTGATTAGGATACATTTCTACCTCACTCATTTCCCTCCCAAATCCGAAAAGAATTTGTATCCCAAAATTAAATAATTTATATCAATCTAATTCATCACAACTCAAAATATAAGAGACATCAATGTAATTGAAAGTTTAAAGACATCAATGTAATTGAAAGTTTAAACTTAAAATCATCCATAAAAATGCAAAAACACAATAATTCCTAGGACATTTAACTCTAGTTCTGATTGTAATAAAATTTCCTCCACCCAAACAATTGCAAAGAAGAACCCAATTCCAAGTATCATTTTTCGTACCATTTCCCTTCCATACATTCTCATTCCCTCCTGTGACCTGCCAACCAACATCTGAGAAGTTTTCGAATTCTGTATAATCACTGTCTGAGATCATTGTTTGGTACCATGTCTTGCCATCAGCCTTGATTGCAGATGCCTCCTCCTGTTAACCAGCCTTTGAGAAGTTTTCGAATTCTGTTTGCCAGGAACCTGTCTGAGATCATTGTTTGGTACCATGCCTTCCCAGCAGCCTTATTGCAGATGCCTCCTCCTGCCAACCAGCCTTTGAGAAGTTTTTGAATTCTGTTTGCCAGGAACCTGTCTGAGATCATTGTTTGGTACCATGCCTTCCCAACAACCTTTATTGTAGATGCCTCATCTTGCCAACCAGCCTTTGAGAAGTTTCCTCTCATTGTTTGCCAGGAACCTGCAAAATTATCCGGCACACACCTGCAGACACGTCAGCTTTTGTAAATTAAAAAAAACACGTAAAAAAGTTACAAAGTGCGAGATTGAGAAGTTCACTCAGTCCGTCTCTTTTGGTAAAGCTCCATATAAGCATGTCACCTGCAGCATCAGCACCACAACCCAAGTATCAACATCAACATCACATAAACTACAAAATTCAAAGTCCAACTTTCATACCTTTTGATTGGGTTCTGGTCACTCAAAACGGATCCATATGCCCATGAAAGCATTCAACAGCCCAATGCTCCCGACAGTTACTCATTGTTTCGTCATTTAACCTGTCCATCGGGGTGTTGGTCATGTCGAATTGAATAAATTTCAGGGCATATGCCCCACATTCAACACTACAATAAGAAGAAGACATTAGCATTAGAATAAACTTATAGAACAATTGTATTATGTAAGTTAGTTTTATATAAAATTTACCTTGACTCATTTATTGGGACGGTAGAGTGCTTAAGTGGCCACTTTCCAGTTAGTACTTGATCACTGAAGTGCCCAAACATCCTGCTGTCATGCAATAGCTGCGGGAACAACCTGGACAGTGGCTCCAACTCGATCTGCAACTGCTTGTCTCGACAAATAGTTGGGTTGCAATCAAGGATCTTCAACAACCCCTCCTCTAGATGTGCGACGACTGCTATCTAGTGCATCTCTCTGACGAGGATGATGCAGTAGACTCTTTTAATAAAGGCCCAACTGTGGCCATATTTGGGCCTTTCCCCCGTACATACTGTATAATCTTGTCATCAAACTGAAAATCATCAGGGATGCAGTCTAACTGTTATAGGGCCAATCTTTTTTGCTTTGCTCCTTTTGCTGCACCTCTACCAACTACATTTTTAATTAAAGTGCGATATGTCGAAACAAGCATTTGGCCAAACGCCACATCGGTGATGGCACAGTTGGGATACACTAGATCACTAGCACTAGTCTGTCGTAGTCTTATTAGTGCCAATATCTCATCGATATGCTACATCAAATAAAAATAACAAGATAAGTATGGAAAACATAGGTAAAAATAAGGAAAATTAAGCGAAAATAACTCACCGAGTCCTCAAGCCACACGCCCATTGTCAACAACTTTTCAAACCATTCACGGGGATAATCCTATGTCTTACACTTTATATGGGCATTACTTCCTGATTCATTGTAATAGGCATAGAACAATTTTTTCTTTTCCTCTATTGGCCTATACAAATCAACATTTGAGTCCATTTTCGCTTGCCCACTTCCTCCCCCTTCCTCCATTTTTACATCCCCGCTTCCTTCGCCTCCCACCTCGCCCTCCTCCATTATCACTGCCCCACTTCCTCCACCAACCTCCTTAACCTCCTCCATTTATGGTTCTTCCTCCATTTGTTTCTTAATTTTCCTCTTCTTTACCTGTGTCACTACCATGTAAGGCGATTTGACAAACTTGCTCTTTCGGCTCTCTCTTTTCAGCTTAGTTTGCACTTCAACCGCCTTTAATTCTCCACCAACTTCCTCCTCCACTGTACCAACTTTCTCTGCCAGCTTATCCACTTTCTCCTCCACCCTTTTCATGCGCTCTTCTATCTTGTCAAACCTGTCATAAACGGCTACTGTAAAACTCTCAAACAGGCCGTTTATGAGGTCAACCACCTCATTCTCCCGACACCGATGTCTCGCAAAGCGGTACTTGTTTTACCGATTTGCTGAGGCATACGAACCTCTTCCTCCCTCTTCTCCTCTTCCTCCTCCTCCTCGGGCCTCTCGCCGATTGGAGCTTCATCATCCTCAGCATCAACCAAGTTGTCAAGCAGTGGCCTTGCAACTGCCGTCACATGCGTGACCCCTTTTAGGTCTCGCATCAGGCGGTCTATCCATTCATCCCTTTCATCCTCCAGTGCTTTGAAAGATGCAACATAGTCCTCTTCCACTTCATCCCCAGTAGGGGTAAGAAAGGGACGGACGACTCCTTGCAATAAGAAAACAAAATCAATCAGATTGAAGCGACATTTTAAAGCAACTGCATATTCAAAGTTTAATCCTTTAATCTTACCCCAGCCGCTTCAATCTCAATGTTTATTTGGTCGTAATCCCAATGGGTATACCTTTCGACATGGCACCGTAACATCCTAGGAAATTGTTGTTGCACATCCAAACTGTTGCTCCTCCCCCCCGCCTTAGCGAAGACAGAGATGGCCTCATACATCCACGCCTACATTGTAAAAAAACAGTCCATATCATAATTCAAACACATATATTACAAAAAATATAACAAAAAGCTATTAATATTTACTTGCATTGCCCATGGGAAGCCAAACAAATTGTACGTGCTTGGTTTATCCTTCTCGATCCATTAGGATTGCTTTAACACCATGTCTGGTTTTTTCAGGCTCTTGATGGTTCGCTCAAATGATATCCGTCCCCACGGATAAGAATTAAAGAACTCCAAGTCGCTTGCAAACAACAACCAATCATTCTCAACAGCTTTTGTTGAGTCACCAACCAATAAGATCGAATGTAAAAACAATACCAAGCACACTTTTATCTTCTCTCTATCATTAAACTGAACTGTTTCTAGTCTCTTCTCTAAAACGTGTCCTGTAATAGACTTTGCCCCCTGCAAAACCTTCTTACGAAATCTTATGGCTCCCGGACTCTTCCTTATTGCCTCTGCCTCTGCCTTATCTGGCAATTTCCCACATCCTAAGCCCGTCACCACGGCATATTCCATCATCCCAAAACGTAGTGGCTTTCCGTCCACGACGAACCACATTTCTTTATTTTTATTGCATTTTACTAAGTGCAGCAACATGTAATGCACTCCCTGCCCCCAAAACGCCTTTTTCCAATTTGTTCCGATTCTTAAAAACCGACTGAAACAAGTGTCTTCGAAATCTCTTGCACCATGCCTCATTCTAGCTAAAATCTCCTTTATTCTGTCAAAAACTTCCCAACTCGACCTGACCGTCACCCTTGCAGGGAAGTAGGATACTTTATTGCTTACAAGCTCTAACTCGTAGTCTTTATAGTTTACGGTCCGCACAATCTACACAATCGATATAAACAAAATGTCAACAACAAAAATAAACCAAAACAACTAATAAACAAAATATCAACAACAAAAAATTACCTCTGTGGTCGCTTAAGAGATTTCGGATCGCTTAAGAGATCTTGACTCTGCCTCGTGCAAGATCTCTTAAGCGATCTGAAATCGCTTAAGTGACCAAGAGTAAACTGAAAGAATCAGTTAAGCGATAATCTTATATCTAAGATGATTCTACCTCGGACAAGATCGCTTAAGCGACAAAGAGTAAACTGAATCAATCGCTTAAGCGATAACCATGAGTAAAAGAGATTAATCGCTTAAGCGACAGTACAGAGCAATACTCCCAAAACAAAAACGTACCCTTTCTTCGTCGGCCTCCTCATCACTTGCATTCTCGCCGACCTCCTCCTCGGAAGACTCCTCCTGGCCTGAATTCTCGCCGGACTCCTCCTCCTCACCTGAATTCTCACCTGACTCCTCCTCTTCAGAACCGTTTTGCGATTCTTCTCTCTGTTGTTGTGTCGCCGTCGTCTCCTTTGCCTGTGGACCACCTTCACTGATCGGATGATCCGCCAGAGCAACCATTGAACTGCTTGCGCCACCAGAATCTAGGATTCGAAGTGGTGTTGGGTTTTCCTCCTCATTGTGAGTGTCAACCATGGTTTTGGATTGAATTTGGTGTCAAAATTTGCAGTTTCGATCAGAAATGTGGACTGTATCGCCGGAAATCGCACAAATTCTGTTTAGGGTTCAAGAAATCAATCGAAAATCGCGACTGTATCGCCAAAAATCGCCACTGTATTTCGTTTAGGGTTCAAGAAATTGATTTTAAGATTGAATATGGTGTGGAAATTTGCAGGTTCGATAGGAAATCGCAGTGCCTCCCTTTGGTTCAAGAAATCGCTTTTTGCCCTAATGAATTTCGATTAAGCGAGGTGAATAGGTGGGGCTTGTTTTGTAAATTTCAAATTTTAAAAACTTTCATTATTTATGATTCGGCCCACATATGTTTTAATCTTTTCATTTTAACCCATTTTACGTGTTTAATGAATCCTAATTATGTCACGTCAGCTTCTCTAAATTTAAAAAAAAAAAAATGAAAAACATTTTCAAAGCCATTTTGTTAAATGAAAACTTGGGATGGCTATGCAGCTAAATTTTCTTGATGAATTGCTGACTTCCACCAGAAAAGAAAGCGATGAAAACTCTAACAAAAGGCATGAGTTGAATCCTGCTATTTAAATGTGTCACGTAAAACAGAAAAAAACTATGATATATAAAAACATAATGTGCTATTTGTCATTCACATTTACAATGTATTTGATGCACCATATCATTCTTGTTACAATGGGCAGAGGGGAATGTGTCTCCATCATATTCATATTATTATCTGGGTTAGGCAAAAAAATGTTCATAATTGGGAGCATTTATGGCAACATGGGTACCCAATTGGCTATTTCCAATGTACCCAACCAAACAAGTCATTTCTGCTTTTTCAAGACCCATACACCACCTTTGGATTCACAAATATCACTCATCACCTGCGCAAGAGCATAGCTTCGGTTAAGATAAAGTATACAAGGCCTTTACTTGAAAATAAGAAAATAAACAATCTGATGCTACCTACTTCTGTCTCACTACAATTCATGACCTTATTCTTATGACATTAAAACAATCCAACGATTTCCATAACAAGAAATTTCTTAAACCGTTGGTGCACAAAATAAGAAATGGTCAATCTGACAGTATGCCCTTGGGCCTTGGTTACTGACCTTCTTATATTCCTTTTCTGTGATATTCTCTCTCTTCAGATCAAGTCTTGCTGCTTCAACAACATCAGCCTTCCTAAGCTTCGCATCAGCTCCTCTAACAAGTAGAAGGTCAATCACAACTTTCCTGTATTGTAGAACAGAATTATCTTAACACGAGAATAAGTATGAAATGTTAAATGCAAGGTACTCAAGATGTTTCAATGATGGCTTTTGTTGACGAAACTATTAACAAGAAAATTTTTTAAGTTTCCACAATTATATTAACTCAACATGACATCAAAACCAAGCGATCTACGGGTTGACTACCCCCAATCTGTTAAATGCGTGTTTCAAATCCAAGTTTGTGTTTGAGTGAGAATCAATACAATAAGTTCATTAGTTAAATTCATCATACATATGAAAGAGTATATTAGAATATATGCATTTCCCTTCTAGTTTAAATTTGGGATTAAAGGCTCTTCAATACATATCATAGCCCTATCTAACAAACATGTCACACATTCAAATCCTAAAAATAATTCCATTCAATTATTTAAATTATAAGTAATACTTAATGTTGTAAGGATCCACATGATAAGTGTGTTTATCAAATTCAAAACTATCATTAAGTTCTTTCCTATTAACTCAAAATTAAAAATTAATGATTACTCAATATGAAACCAAAGCTAAGAAGACTTATGTTCAAATCAATAAATCTATTACGTCTATTATCGTGTGTGCCTAGATCACATTTGTGACTTCTATGTTTGGGTCCATGTTGTCAAGTCCAATAATTTTATTTGGGCATACATGCAAGGCGGCATGTTAAAATTTAACACATTCTAATAGCTTAAGCTTTTGGTAGTTCCCCAACAACTATGAAGCACATACATGTTGATAGATGGTTCATCTATAGATCCTAAGGCAAATAACAACGCTTTAGATCCACCTGTTTTAGGCAATCAAAATTCTTAATTAACAAAAAATATAATTTACCTCAATTGATCATATTCTAGGTGCTCCGAGGATGACTTTGAAACATAATAACCATGAATGTTTGTCGCAACCTGACTTACGACTTCCTCAAAATCTGCAGTGTCAACACCATCTGCTGCAAGTACAGCAATTTTAGCATCAACTGCTTGCTTTGGAATATGAGAGCGAGCAACAGCCCAATTCCGCAAACATTCTTGAATGAACTGCTTGCTGCCAAGAAATTGCCACATTATTCTAATATTAAAAAATATTCTAAAAATTAAAGAATTTGTTACTTGTAATAAACACAATACTTGAGTACATAAAAAACCTTTGATTGTACAGTCTATAATACCATAGCTTGGGATGAACAGTCTTGGGATTAAAAAAGGAAATCTCTACTGACTAACCTTTTATATGTATATCACTTGGGTAGCATTTCTATGTTATGGTTAATTAAAATGACTTGACTAGAAAGAATAATCACCAATACATATCCGTCAATGATAATCCGACTGAAAATAAAGATATCAGCTTAATCATAGACTCATGCATTGATTAACAATAAAATATTATAGCAGCCTTGGTTTCTCTGACTCCACAACTAAGATGTATCGACCTTTGAAACTATTATAAAGGTTTGACCCAAAACAATTAAGTCTTGTTAAATTATGATAAATTTTGAAACTATCTAACCTCAATTAAACCCTCTTTTTCAACATATATTTTGATACACGTTTAAAACTCTTAGATTAAACTGTGTCATTTCTAAGATGTATTAATTGTTCAAGTTGTATTTAATCTCAACCATTTAAATTGTGTTGAGCCAATGGCTCAAAATTATATCTTAATTTGTGTCAAAAAAGAGTTCCAGACACCATACGGTCCATACCTGCAAACCTTGTGAATCTGAATAATTTTCTGCAAGGCCTTCGGTAACACTTGTCGACTTTCCTTTGACATGGGCTTCCTACTTTGTACTCCAGTTGCACCTTCATCAGAATTCATTGCTTTTAGAGGCTTACCAGCTGTCCCAGATTTTTGTGTAGCAACACCTTTACAAGGTCCAACTTTTCTAGATCTATTTATAACATCAGTTACTTGTTTCTCTGCAGCTGCCCAAACTTGTTCTTGCTTCTTAACAATATTTGGGTATTCTTTTATAAATGACACATCTTTATGCACTTTAAACTTCCAATCTTTAAAGGAAGGTCTCTCAACAGCAAATACATTCAGAACTCGTTTTATATGATCTTTAAGCTTTGCTTCGACCAATAATTGCTCAGACTTGACTGCCAAATTCTTGCTAAATAAAAGAAGAACATAATCTCTAGCTAAACATGTAGCTTTGTCATCAAATAGCAACAAAATTCTAGGAACCCAGAGACCTTGCACTAATTGAGCATGCTTCTGAAGGACTCCTAAAAGATCTTCAACAGAGTCATCAGGAGCAAAGTGCTTAAGTGCACTAAACCGATGAGCTGGTGGACCCTATTAAATTAAGAAAAATGTTCAAGTTACAAAAAAGGAAGAAAAAGAATGAAAAGAAATCAAACTGTCAGAGGAACACCTAAACAAATACATTTCTCTAAAGGTATTTTGTTAAGTAAAAACCCAGAAACCAGTAAAAAAAAAAAAAAAAGAATTATATACTCAAAGATAGAATTTGGACAGAAACCAGTTGAATTGATGTATGAGCAATTACAATCCAAGTCCGGTACAGTCCAAAGGATAGAAAAATGAAGGGATGCAGCAATTCGAGCAGCTGCGACCTGCCAAATAAAATTTCCACATAATTGTCTACCGATCCCCTCCAACCTCCTGTATTTATTCTCCACTATTTACATAACCGTCTAACAAACTTCTTCTAGAGAAATCACTCATTAGCAGCCAAGTGTCCACTGCCTTCTCCTTCACACCAAAGAGAATGCTTTCCCTTCTTGCGGGTAAAAACTTTCTTGAACGAAATTGCATCATATTTCAATAAAAAAAAAAAAAAAAGAAAGAAAGATCTGAATTGAGAAAGAGGACAGGCGGTTCATAATCCAAAAAAAGAAAAAGTATCAACAGTATATTAGATATAATTTAGGAGAACAAAAGCATTTTTAATAATACATACATCATACAACCCTAAGTTCAGTTGAGCACTAGAAGATGTGAAGGCCCATGTACATCCTATGACATCTAGCTTTCAAGTCACAACTTAGGAGCGTGATACTGTACTGTACCTAGGACCAAAATAAATTAAAAGAAAGATAAAGATATACATTGAACTATGAGCAGTGCATAATAGAATCCTAGTCATGAGAAAAATAAACATATCCCCTTAGGCCTTCAGCAACCCGCCACACAAAATAAATTAAAAAAAGAAAAAAAAAAATTCTTCCCAAAGAAGACAACTATTTATAACAAGACCAGGTATAGGATAGCCTTTTGTGCAAAAATCACAAAATATTATGAAAGTTACCATTGATCAATTCTTGTAGTCCCAGAGGTTCATTGGCTAATTTATAAACTTGACCAACACCATAACTCCTAAACCAACATTATAAATTCTAAACTAATGAATCAGTCAATATTTATATCTAAGTTTCACCACCATCAGAGCCTCGCCAAGTGCCTCATAAAATAAAAATCCTAAACTGCCAAAATGGAATCCAACAATATTTATATCTAATGTAATCCCTTCTCCGATATTCTAGAGCAGTAGAGAAGCCAGGTATTTATGGTACTGAGGCAAACTTTCATAATAAGAAGATCAACCTTTTATTTTTCTTAGGAATAACTAAGGCATTATACTAACTGAATTTCTATGTCCTCAGGATTTAGACCTAAAAACTAGATAAGACAATATTCTTCTTGGCTAACTTTACTGTGACCTCCAGGAAACATGACTTAACCGTGAAACTCAAAACACTGTCAACTCCTTTTACTACAAGCTTATAGTCCACTGCCTAGACATACTTCCACCTATTCACACAAAATCCATGATAACCACAATATAACAAGGATTGATAAAAGATCAGAAGCCTCAATAAAAAACAAGATGAGACACAGGTGATATGCATATTGATTCTATTGACTTGCTTTACAGAAATATACACACAAAAGCAAGCAATAAACAGACACATATATAAAAAATAAACACCCCTCAAAGGATAAATCTATATATCAATAAATAGCTTGATCTGGCAGCAACTTCATGAATAGCCAGAAATGTCATTGTCTGAACTTGCAACAAACCTCACAAAGCAATTTCCGAACACGTTCTTCAAGGGGCATAGAAAACAAAATCCTGAAACAATATCCATTTGCACTTTTGAATTTATATTAAAATTACCATGCAAGAATATTAAACAAAAACCTCCATATACACATACATAGTTGTTAACAAAGGGGACAGATACAAATAAAACCAAATAATTACAATTACTACGGACAGATACAGCCAAGATGAATGCAAACAAATTTGTATCACTATTGATCAGGCTGTTCAACATACAGAATATAAACCCTTGTCATGGAATTGAACATCAAACTCTTAAGACCGCAAAGGAAGATGTTTGCAAACAGAATATCAGAAAAAGGAATATAATTCCATTTGACAAAATCGTAGTCTTTCCATGTGTAGGCTAATAAAATTTACAAGAAGCGCCATCCAAAGAAGAATAACATTAGGAAAGCACAAAACTTTTATATTCTACCATATTTCCCGAACAACTTTGATTACCTTGCAATTGTTGCTTTCCTCCCAAGTATTCTATCAGTGCACCAGTAACTGATGTTTTTTTCACTTGTCACTCTCTTATAAAAGCAGCATCACGGAATCACATATCCATACACACAATGCATAAACGTACATGCTTCCCGCACACAAATGTCGATACCAACCAACACAAAATAAAGAATACATACAAGTCTAGTGCACAACAGCTAAATGACCAATAAACACACACAAAAATACATGGTGTTGTGCATAATAGCTATATCACCTTCATGGACACAGAAGAGTCATTAAAAGAATCAAAAGATTAGAAAAAAGACCATACCTGCTTGAACGGCTTTTGGATTTAATTTTACTGTCACATGCTCCAGGGCATAAAGCGCTAACATATTCACACCTGTAGATTGTCATAAAGTGACGGACCCGTTGTTACTAGATGGTACAAACGTAAGGAAAAGAGGGGGCAAAAAGGGTAATCAACTTGGGGACAAGTGGCCTGCCAGGTGGCTTGGATAGTTCTTTAGGATTTGAGTGTCAGGAATAAAGGACTAAGGGCGTGTGTGTGAAGGATCATTCGGAATATTTGGGTAAAAAGGGTCTGGGAGGAGCTGGCCCTCGAAGTCTAGTCTGTTCTTTTTGTTTCACTTTGTTTCTCTTGTTTCTCTTTTGTTCTGGTTACCTTTTAGTGATTCAGATATAGTTAATGAATATTGCTTTTTCTTCGGTTATTTGTTATTTGGTTTATTACTTGTTATTGATTGTGATTTGGAATATTGTGTGTTCTGGAGTTGTTGCTGTTATTTTGGCTTGTGTTCTGTGTTGTGAGGAGGTCAGAGGTATTCAACAACTGGTATCGAGCCGTCACTCATTGGGGCATGGTTAACACCAGAATGGAGGGTAGGGTAGATAATGTTGAAAGAGAGATAACCAGACTGACAGAGAATGTTACCTTCATGAGAGAGATCTTGGTCGAAATGCAGAACTGGATGCGACAGAAGGATGAAGAAAAAGATGTTCGCCGTAGACAAGTGGTCCTGGAAGAAGGTGACCACTTTGGATTAGGAAACCAACGTGACAGAGGAGCCCACTTGGGGAATGAACAACTACCACCACCACTAACACCACCTGACTACGGTAGCTACCATCACGAAAAGGGAGGGAACAAGAGAGACTGAGGTGGACGAAGGTTGGAGCTCCCGATTTTTTTCGGCAAAGACCCCTATGGGTGGATTTTTAGGGTCTGCTTGGAAGTTTAGTGGTTTTGAGGGGTTTTTAGTAACAGTTTCTAAAACACCCAACCTATGCTTAGAAGTTTATTTTCTAACGGTTCTAACAGTTTTTTAAAATGATAAATTTACATATATGCCTATTAAAGTATTCTAACTTCAACCAGTATTTGGGAGTTTTGTTTTTATAATTACAAAGTAAAGGTTCTTTATTTGTTTTCTACTTATTAGTATTTCATAACTTCAAATGTAATAAAGTCTCCTTATCCTTCTTCGCCATTCTTGGAAGCATCTGGAATGATTGAAAAATTGTGGCTCCACTTCTTCAAGAAAGCATCTAGAAAAGAGATTTTAATCATTTTTTTTTTATGATTGCTTAAAATTATTTTATATTTAATATGGTTGGAGACGCGCATAATATAGTTAAAATTTTCTTTTGGATATAATTGAGATAGTTTTGTAATGGATAGGCTATTTGTGGAATAAAATTTTAAAACCAACCTAAACACCTCAATTTGGGGGGTTTTATAAACCCCTCAAAAATACACTACACTGGTTATGGGGGGTTTTTAAGCCAGTCAAAATCATTGCATAAAAAATCTAGCAAGTAATGGTTTTAGAAGACCTCAAAACTAGTGATTAAAAAAAAAAAAAAAAAAAAAAATAACCTCCCAAGCAAACCCTTACGGTTGAGACATATTTCTCCATTGATCAAATTTCGGAGAAGAACAAGGTTTCTTCCACAACGCTGTGTATAAAGGGTGAAGCCCTTCACTGGTTCCAATGGACAGAGTCCAGAACTTTGGCAGTGACTTGGTCGGCTTTTAAAGTGGCACTCTCACAGAGATTCAGTGGCGCTCAAGAAATCAGCCCCTTGGAGTTGATAATGTCGACGAAGCTAATCAACTCAGTGTTGGACTACCACCGGCGATTTGAAGAAGTTGCAGCGTTGACAAGAGGCGAGAGGGAAGAAGTCCTAATAGTCGCATTTCTGAACGGGTTGAAACCTAAGGTTAATGCTAAGATCAAGCTCCAGCAACCCAATATACTTAACCAACCCAACTCCTTGGTCCAAGTGACTCTCCTGTACCAAAGGGTGGAAGAAAGAAACCAGGTGCTCAATGAGGCCCAAGTAGGTTTGGGCCAACAAGGAAAAGTGGGGGGAAAAAACCCATTCACTAATTCACTTAAGCCCAATGAGAACAGCAAAGCCCAACCCAACAACAGCCAATCTAATATAACCCAACCCAACTCACTACTTAGCCAAAAAAATCCCCAATTCCGACCCTCATTTAGACGAAGCTTCACCGAGAATGCCTCTAGCTCAGGGTCAACTCCGGCATCCAGCTTTCGATCTAACAATTTATGACATGACTTTCCATTCAAAAAGTTAACCAAAGCCGAAATCCAGAGAAAGAGAGAGCGGGGATTGTGCTATCATTGTGATGCAAAATACGTTCCAAGCCATAGGTATGGTGATAAACAATTTCAGGTTATGTTGATAGAAAAACATGAAGAGGAAGACGGTAAAGATAAGCATAAAGAGGAAGCAACTGTTGAAGAGAATCCAACACCACACGAAGCAGAGCTCTCGATCAATTCAGTCGTCGGGATTAATGGTCCAAATACGTTGAAGCTAAAAGGGGATATCAGTGTTAAAGAGCTGATCGTCCTAATTGACAATGGAGCCTCACATAATTTCATCCATTGGCAAGTGGTTGAGGAGTTGAGAGTTCCAGTGGTAAGTACGAAGGCTTTTGGTGTGAGAGTGGGTGATGGATACCATGTCAGATGCAGTGGGGAATGTAAGGGAGTTCAATTGAAATTGCAAAATGTCATGGTGGTCCAGAACTTTTTTTCCATTTGAAATGAGTGGGGTAGATGTCATCGTAAGAGTTGCTTGGTTGGAAACACTGGGGGAAGCGATGACTAATTGGAAGACTTTGGTGATGAGATTCAACTTGGCTGGTAAGTCAGTTATTCTTAAGGAGGCGCTTGGTTCAGGGAATGTTGGATTACTGGAAAGTTAGATTACCTTGAAGATTACTAAGAATCTTTAGGAAAATATGTTTAGTTAATTGACGGGTATGTTATATTAATATGTTTGGTTGGGAGGAATAAATTGATGGGTATGTTACTTAAATTACTGAATTATCCTATGGGAGGTCACTCAGGGTTTTTTCGCACTTATAAGAGGTTATTACAGGTAGTTTATTGGGAAGGAATGAAAAGGGATGTTCACCTATTTGTACGAGACTGCCCTACATGCCAACAAAACAAGAATGACTGCCTTCAACCAGTCGGGTCACTACAACCATTACTAGGTCCCTCTCAAGTATAGGAGGACGTATCCATGGATTTTATAACGGGCCTCCCAAAGGCTCAGCGAGTCGACACTATTTTAGTGGTGATAGATCGCCTCATCAAATATAGTCATTTCATTACACTACAACACCCGTACTCAGCTAAAGGGGTAGCTGCCCTCTTTCTCACTAATGTGGTTAAGCTACATGGATTTCCCTGCACCATTGTATTTGATCGGGACAGTCTATTTATGAGCGTGTTCTGGGGGGAATTGTTCAAACTGTCGGATACCAAGCTCCACATGAGCACGACTTATCACCCTCAGTCAGACAGCCAATCCGAGGTTGCCAACCGATGACTTGAAACGTACTTAAAATGTTTTGTGAGTGACCAACCCAAACAATGGCCTCGATGGCTTGCTTGGGCAGAGTACTAGTCCAATACTACATACAGCAGATCAACCGGGGTGACTCCATTTAGGGCATTATATGGGAGAGACCCCCCTACCTTTCTTAAGTACACCGAACACAGCTCAATTGTGGAAGCAATGGATGAGCCCCTAACAGAAAGAAACCTGATTTTGAAGGAATTAAAGAGCAATCTTGACAAGGCTTAGAATTTGATGAAAATGAATGCTGATGGTAAGAGACGAGAGGTTCAACTTGATGTAGGGGATTCAGTTTATTTGAAGCTCCAACCATATAGGCTAAAGTCCCTAGCACAGAGACCTAATGAGAAGCTTAGCCCTCGGTTTTACGGCCCCTACGAAATCATTGAGAAGATTGGGTAGGTGGCTTACAAATTGAAACTTCCACCCACAACCCAAATTCACAATGTTTTTTACAGGTCTCAACTGAAAAAGGTCTCTTCCCATCCCATTCCTTCACGACCTCTCCCAAAGATTCTGGACAGAGATATGGTACTTAGAGCTGAACTTTAGCAGGCAATTCTGAAATGCTGGTTATTAAATGGGAGCTATGAGGTGCTGATCAAATGGAAGAACCTACAAGCTTGCGATAACACTTGGGAGGAATACGAATCCTTATGCCACCAGTTTCCTGCTTTCCACCTTGAGGACAAGGTGACACTCCTTGGGGAGGGTATCAATGGACCTGTTGTTACTAAATGGTACAAATGTAAGGAAAAGAGGGGGCAAAAAGGGTAATCAACTTGGGGACAGGTGGCCTGGATAGTTCGTTAGGATTTGAGTGTCAGGAATAAAGGACTAAGGCGTGTGTGTGAGGTATCATTCGGAATATTTGGGTAAAAAGGGTCTAGAAGGAGCTGGCCCTCGAAGTCTGGTTTGTTCTTTTTGTTTCGCTTTGTTTCTCTTGTTTCTCTTTTCTGGTTACCTTTTACCGATTCAGATATAGTTAATGAATATTGCCATTTCTTCGCTTATTTGTTGTTTGGTTTATTACTTGTTATTGATTGTGGTTTGGAATATTGTGTGTTCTGGAGTTGCTGCTGTTATTTTGGCTTGTGTTCTGCGTTGTGAGTGAAAAGGGAGGTTGAGGTCAGAGGTATTCATCATAAAGATATCAAAATTATACAATCAATTCATATAACAATCCAAAACGAAATAATCTGAAACAACTTGCAGAAATAGTAGCCAAAATGGGCATAAACTACATACGGGTTCACTGTGAAGTGTAAAGGAGAATTTTCTTGAGCCAACATTCTCTGCAGGAATCTAGCTGAGAAATCACTCTTTGACCCATGGTACTTCAGTGGAACCCAACCCTAGATGAAAAGGATAAACAATATAAATGAACAAAAAAAGCTTTAATTAACTTTACAGTCTGCAAATTAACAGTCCAATTGTTCTTGTAAAAAAAAGAGAGAGAGAGAGAGAAGTTTGAAAAATGCTTGTGAGAGGGAGCACTGCACAGTTAACAGACATACCTCTTCCTCATTTGTTCTTTTTTGCTCAACAGAACCCTCCATCTGCTTGTTCTGAACCACAGAAACTAATAAGACCAACCTCAAGCATCGTAAATATAGACAAGAAAAGATAACAGACCAACCAGCAATTGGAGCAGACAAAAAAGGACATATAAAATAGCTAAATAAGCCTTGATCCAAACAAAATAGTTTTCCACGTGAATCCTTTAGTGCCATTCAGTTCCATCAAGAAACATAACATAGTCCAGGATATTTTGGTGGACCTAGCATGAGGCAATGGCTTTTCAGAATGCATCACAACAAATTATGGTATGACACTCGTTACTAATCCCTTTTTCATATTGGCAATGTGGACTATATACAATGATGCAAACTGCTGAAGGAAAATTGAATAAGCAGTCTTCTGGTTTATTGTCTGGGCATGTTTAAGATGCTCTCGCGATGAAAACAGTGAGATCTCTATACTGAAAATTCTTTTTAAGAGTACATACCTGCAACATATATGACAGAGGAAAGATTACCTGTTTCTTTGATGGACCAACAGATTTATTTTCATTCGAAGCTTCTAATTTAACAGCAACTTCTGCATTGCTTGGGACATTTTTCTTCCTTTTTAAGCCACCAGACTTAAATTGATCTGTTGATGGTCGAAGCTGCACAACTGCATTAATAGGATTCACGTGTAACTGCAAGATGAAAACAGACATAGGTCTCTTACAATACTTAAGGTTAAGTATAACTTATACAGATATATAATTAAAACAAAGGGCAACAATAGACCAACATTAACTCATTAAGCAGCAGATAAACTGATGCTGCAGGACAAAATATCTTAATCTTAAATGTAGAAAAGGTCCTTAAGCGTTACATGCAACAAACCAAAAAATTTTGATTGCATGTAATCCAAAATAGATATGTTTTGTGCAGAACACTAAAACTAAGAGATGGGCAGGGAAAAAAGAAAGGATGTTAGCACGCACAAGCACAAATGACATTCTATAGACACAGCCTTGGCAATCATTGAGATCGAGCAAAAGAACAAATCAAAGATGTAATCATACAATCAAAAGCATAAACTACTACTCCCACAGTATTTATGCTTGTAAAATCCATAATTCTTGAACCAAACTAGCTAGAGGTCAAAGATATGGTCTGCTAGAGCTAATTGCAAAGCCTCAACTAGTTGCTATCATTGGATTTTACCATTTCAACAGAAAACCAACTGGAGTCCAATCAAGAAGGGAAAAATACATTGCACACTCAAGTATGTTCTATAAGGAGGGAGGCCAAATCCTTTGATGACTTTCAACATTACACACCAGAAGCAAGTTAGAACAGCTATCTACATAAGGTGAATGGCATTATTGCATATCCAGTAACACTGGTGACATAAGGTATTTAGTTCAAAAGCAGACACAACTCTTTACAGTTCATGTTTATGTGCCACCATTGAATTTTTTAGTTCTGAACACATACAAATCTGTTAATAACAAGCAAGAGTATGATAGTTAAGTCATAGGTCGTAAAAGGAGCATTTCAGTCATTATGCTGAAAGATTTGTAGAGACAATACACTGCCAATAAATTGAACTATATAAAGACCTACGACCTTGTGAAGGACCTCAAGTCTACCAAGCTTACAGTTATTGAAAATTTTACTTTACATACATTAACCTTCATCACTTAACTCTTTCTTCCACTATAAAATATACATTCCAAACAAGTTGGCTCATTCACAAGTCAAAGTGAACATTGCATCAAACATTAACATTTCTATCAAGACCTTAAATGCTCTCTAAACAAGCCAATCTATATACAGCGTCTTTGCAAACCTAATCAAAATAGCATTTCATTTCATCTACCAATTGGCTCAAAAGCCATCCACCAAAGTGCTTCAAATCTCTTCTCAGCAAATACTAAAATTCCTTAAGATGTTGCAATTGGAGATACACAATTTTGTTAGAAACAAAACTCCCTTGATTTGAGGAAAAAAGTTGGTCAATCTACCCTAAACTAAGAACACATTAAAGACAAAGTTAGCACCATTGCTTTCATAAAAGCGCTTCTAACCTTAAAGCATAATGAATATAGTAGTTAAATACCTTATCTCCCACCAGAACACCAACAGCATAGCCACCTGCCACAGATGGTTTCCATGAAGAAGACAAAGTCTAAGAAAAACCATGAAATAAGACATTATGCTCCATAATCAAACAAGCTATACATAAATTGAACTTTAGTTTCCAAATGCAACTTCAGAGGCAATCAAACCTGCTTCGTTATGTTAACCCTGATAGCTCTGTCACTGTCCCAATTATTCGAATCAACATTCATTGACAAGTCCATTTCTATCTCTGCAGTCGAAGGTTTAACCCTAACCTATGAAAAAGAACGAAACGCATATCTCTATTTCCGTTCTATAAATAAATAAATGTAATGAAGCATAATACAACACACCTCTTCGCATCTCTCATCCAACTCATACGGGCGCCAACATGCTCTCAATGGATATTGCATTACTAATAACTGAACGTTTTAGTTATAGCTATTAGCAACTAAATACAAATAATAAATATACTGAAATCAAATAAAAGATATAACAAACATGAGACCTGAGTATCGGCATCGATTGAAGCATTGAAATATACATCAATTTCGCGAACAATCATATCATCTTCTTCTTCTAATTCATTACTGTCTGAATCCGCCGGCTCCTCCGTTTTCGGTTCCATTCTGACATCCGGTAGCGGTTTCTTCTCCATTTTGACAGCACCATTCAAGGCCGAAGATTCAATCTTCGGTGAAAGATGCGCAGTTAATGTCGATGAAGTTAAATCTTCTTCGGATTTCCGTTTCTTCAAGATTGAGACATCCGGTGGTTGTTGTGCAGGTTTTGGTGGCGGTGATTCAGGTTTTGGAACCGTTTTATTGAGACTGGATTTCGGCAAGAATTTCTTGACTCGAGGAACTTGAGTCGACTTGTCATCCAGTTCATCAAAGTTGTCAAGGTCCATGCTCAAGACTAAGTTCGTCTCTCGCGGTTGATGGCTGAATAAGAGTAGCTCCAGTTAGTGAGTTTATTGAGACTCTGAGACTGAGAGGCAGCAAACGCGGGGACTTGCTTTACTTTTTTGAAAAATATAAATAAATTGACACCTCTAAGCAAGGAAAAGACAATAGTCTCCCCAGTTTCAGAATCTATCACCCCACACCCACAACCGTTTAATATGACGGTTAATGCAATCAAAATCAAAAAAGGGTAAAATTAATTATTTTTAGAGAGGTGCTATTAACATCTTTTTAATTTAACTAGCCCCTATATACAAATTTATAGAGGGTAAAATAGTAAACTCAATCACTTATAATTTGTTTTATTGCATTATTAAATTGTCTTGAACGCAATAATAATAGAAAAATCCTCTAAAACTTTTTTGTTTTGGCAAAGAATAGTAACTTATAAATATAAATTCGTCATCACTGATTTTTTTGAAATTAAATGCATATTTTAAATTGAAATTACCACAAAGGTTATTGACAAGTAAAAATAGTTCATAGAAATTGTAACTTTCTTTCATGAGTCGATCTCTAACTCTCCTAGTGACGAAATCCTGAATAACTTGTAAATATTTAGTACAATTCCTTCTAAAACAGTATAACCTATAACTTAGAAGATTTGCAATAGAAAATAGATTTAATTTTTTGGATTACTGGTTTAGATTAGGGATAAATTATAATATCTTTAAAAATTAATTTTCATATAAATTTAATTTAACAATGGACTTTAAAGTGTTTTCTTGGAGTTCAAATAACACCACTCTCCTTCTGAAGTTGAGCAAACAAAATAGATGGATTTAGGCAAAGGCCATTGTAGGCAGGGGGCTACTTAGGTGTAAGAACATATAGAGTGGAGGGCTAATCGGCAAGGCCACTCGCTAATTTTATTTTCGGCTAAAGAGTTCCTGCTAATCCGAACTCACTAGTTTATCGTCATCTATCTGTATGACAGGTCTCAACTCAGGAGGAAGATCTGGTACTAGACATAAAACCGCGCATTCAGGTTCTATTTTTGTTCAAAGAAAATGCTTAACTAATTCCATGCGTCTAACTAAAAAAATCCCTTCTTCTTCTAATTTTTTGAGGATTGAACTAATAACGTATATAGTACTTGAATTCTTGACATAGATGCTATAGAATTGGTTATTATACTTCAGAGACTACTAGTGTAATAGGAGCATTTGTCGGATCACCTTTAGATGATCAAATCTTTTACGTGGCATAGCTCAACAGATCTTAGTTACTCATGCTCTGTCGCTCATATTTTTTAAATATTATTGTTAGGTAGATTTTGATGGTTATTACAAAGTAGGATTTGAAAATTAAAAATAGCTGAATAATTTAGGATATGATTTTGAGAATAAAAAAAAATACACATTTTGATTTGGAATACAAATAAATAGGAAAACAAACGCACCCATAACTTTTGTGGCCTCAGTGTGGGATGTGATTTTAGAAGAGGTAAACACCCCAACGTCATGGTATTTACATGAAGTAAAATTAAGGACACTTTGATTTTTCAGTGACAAATTAGTCCCTGAAACAAACATCCATCACTTAGTTTCGTTACGTAATGCAAAACTTTTTGTGTAAAGTATAAAATACCGCTAATAAAAAAAATTGAGAAACATATAAAACTAAATTATTTTTACCCTTATTAAATAAAAAAATTAACCTATAAACTTTCATTATACAGTACTTTTTAACTTTCAAAATTACCAGACCTAGCTTAGTCAAACATAATTTCTTTCATCTTTCATCTTTCATAGAACACGTGTAGGCTCCCTTTGTTTTGTTATTCCTATCCATATTCTCAATCTTGTTCTCAAAATACTTGTTTGTTTTATTATTTGAGAAATACTATTCTATTTTTTAATTACTTTTAAACCCCTTAAATTTATTATTTTAATAAACACCCCTAGAAAAAAAGTTTAAAAATTAACAAAAACACCCCCACACACCCATAGTTGCCAGATTCCGGCAACTACCGTCGGTGGTTGCTGGAATCTGTCACAATGGCGTAAAAATAACCAGAACTGACCGGTAATTCGCCGGTCTAGCTGTCGCAAAGAAATATCTTTGGTCGTCAATCTGGCCTTTTGCAGCCGTCGACGGCTGGAAAAGGCCATATTGACGCACGACCTGCCAAATCCGATAGGTCTGTATTGTAACGTCACTTTTCGGTCAAATTCTGGCGGTGGTGACCAGAATCTACACTATGGGTGGGTGGGGGTGTTTTTCTCATTTTACAAAATTTTTATATATTGGCGTGTTTAGTTAAATTAGCAAACCTAGGGGGTTTTTTTGTTAATTTTTAAATTTTACCTCGTAATACTCACCTTATTCAACTACCTAATATTATTCACAAAATCATATCCAAAATCGCAAAACAAACGGACCCGTAATTATCTTCTCCAATTCTTCCAAAAAAGATTGGCTTGTCTTCTTCTTTGATTCTTCCCAAAAGAAAAAATAAAAAATCCTACTTCTCAACCTTTACTCTACCAAGTACCAACATAACATAAAAACCAATAAACCCAAAAAAAAAAATTCATGAAACCAAGACTTCGAAATCCTCTCTGTTTCCATGGCAACTTTCACTTTTTTTTTTTTTTTTTATTCATTGTTACCCTTTTTTCTTCCTAGTCTGTTGACATGTGAATAATGATACGCGTCATATTTAGAAGATTGGAAATATTTGATATGGCCTAAGCATGGATATAGTGTTACTAGATTTATTTCATTCCGTTTATATGTTGATTTGTATTTATTTCTATATATTTGACTTCCTTACATATCACTGTTACAATTGTATAAATTGTACAAACTTTTACATAAAATATATCAAAATACAAAAAAGTATTCCTCTCTTCTTTTCTTTTTGGGCATACTATGCAACCAAGTGTTGCTTCTCTTGTCTCTCCAAAACTTCTAGGCATTCTTCGGCAGTTCAACTAGTTCTATTGCCACTCCAATCCTAACTTCTTACATGGTATCAGAGCCAGGTTCCTTAGCCAGATCCTCTTCTTGTGAACTCGATGTTGTCACTGAACCTTTACGAGGATCGCTGGAAACACTTCAGTAGTACCAAAGAATCCAAGAACAGGACAGGTTAATTCATTTTTTAATCAGATTGAATGACAATTTTTGTCCTTTCGAACACAGATGCTCGCCACCACTTCACCACCATCACTCTGACGTGCCTATCAATTGGCCATCCAAGATGAGAGTCAAAGGCTGGCCTCAATGGAATCACAAAAAATGGGTGATTCCATGGCTTTCATCGCAAACAGGGAAGAAAAGAGGGAGGCGCGACTAGGTTTTGCTAATGACAAAGAAAATGAAAAAAAATTATATCCAGGGATGAACGGCCCAGATCTGCCCAAGCAATCCAATGGCCAACAAGCGGTCAACCAAGTTAGTGGGGTCAACGGTCAACTGGGTCAACCTTTGGGGAATTCATCCAATAGTAATTTTTTAAGCAATTTTCAAAATAAGTTATAAATCCAACGGATCTAGTTCATTTTGATCAAGTAAAAAAATGTATTGTGATTATTGTAAGAGAAGAAATCACAATAAGGAGTCATGCTGAAAATTACACGGTCATCCTAAAAAAGGCAATCCAACTGCCAACAATGTGACTGTCACCACCACATCCGGATCCGAAGCCCAACCACCATTGATCAAACCTGAACAAATTACTTAACTCATCCAGATGTTGAACCAAATGCCAACAAAAAACGCTTTCGCCAATTATACAGGTACTTCTTTCTATTTCAGTAGTTCAACTTCCCGTGATTTATGGATTATTGATTCAGGGGCTAGTGATCATATAATTTGTGACCCAAAATATTTTCAAACACACACAAAAACCATATCACATCTATCTGTTAGGATGCCCAATGGTAGCATTGCTCCCGCCACTCATATAGGGGTTGTAAAAAGAACTAAGGGCATAACTCTTAAAAATGTCATGTTCGTCCCTACTTTCAACTTTAACCTTATATCTGTCTCAAGATTTTGTGCAGATAATAATTGCATACTACAATTTCATCCTAATCTGTGTACCTTTTAGGACCCTTCGACTGGCAAACAAATGGGCTTGGATAAGGCCCATCATGGTCTCTATTACTGGGAGCCTCTTTCAACTATTCTTAGCAATAAAGTCTCCTCTTGTAATGCCAATATTAATAAAAATTATCTAATTTTGCATCAAAGATTGGGCCATAGTGCATCTAATCCTTACTTAAATTGTCAAACAACCAAGAATAAGATTTCCCATTAGCACATCTTCCACAAAACAACCTTTTGCCCTTATCCATCTTGATATTTGAGGACCATACTCTGTCCCCAATCATGATGGATCCAGATTTTTCTTAATGATTTCTCTCACAGGACTTGGGTCTTTCTTATTGTTACAAACAGAGAACTGATTGTAATATTTTTCATATTGTATTGACAAATTATACATCAATATATAGGAAAATAAAGAACTAATCTAGGAAATAAATAATCTAATCTAGGAAATAAATATTCTAACTTCCTATTTTACAGATTTGTTCCTAATATGTATTGATTACAATCCTAATATCCTATTATAGATTTATACACTTAATCATGCAATATCTGTAAGATTTTGCATGATTATCTACAACACTCCCCCTCAAGATGGAGCATAGATGTTAATCATGCCCAGCTTGTTACAAATATAATCAATCCGAACCCCATTCAAAGCTTTAGTGAAAACATCTCCTAGTTGCTCTCCAGTCTTCACATATCCTGTAGAAATTAAACCTTGCTGTATTTTCTCACGAATGAAATGACAGTCAATTTCAATGTGCTTAGTTCGTTCATGAAATACGGGATTAGAAGCAATATGAAGAGCGGCTTGGTTATCACACCACAATTTTGCTGGCAAAGAGGCCATAAGACCAACTTCAGTCAAAAACTGATATATCCATATTACTTCACACACAGACTGGGCCATAGCCCTATATTCCGATTCTGCACTAGATCGGGACACAACAGTTTGCTTCTTACTTCTCCATGAGACCAAATTTCCACCAATAAAAACACAGTAGCCTGTAGTGGATCTCCTATCTATCTTGGAACCCGCCCAATCTGCATCAGAGAAGCACTCAATATTATTATGTCCATGATTTCCGTACAAAATACCACGTCCTGGAGCTCCTTTCAGATAACACAGAATCTGTTCTAACGCTGCCCAATGATCAACAGTAGGAGAAGACATGAATTGACTTACTACACTGACAGAGTACGCAATATCAGGACGAGTGACCGTTAGATAGTTCAACTTTCCAACCAATCTTCTGTACCTCTCAGGATCTTCAAATAGTTCACCATCTTTGGTAAGTTGCGAATTAGGAAACATTGGCGTACTACATGGCTTAGCACTCAATTTTCCTGTCTCAGTTAATAAGTCAAGTACATATTTTCTTTGAGAGAGGAAGATGCCTTTCTTGCTCCTTGTTACCTCAACCCCTAAGAAATACTTCAACACTCCTAAATCTTTTGTATGAAACTGAGTGTGAAGAAATGACTTAAGTAATGAAATCCCTGTAGTGTCACTCCCAGTGATGATAATGTCATCAACATATACAACAAGAAGAATAATGCCAACTGCCGATTGTTTGTAAAAGACTGAGTGATCAGACTTGCTCTTTGTCATTCCGAACTTTGCAACTACCTCACTAAACTTTCCAAACCAAGCACGTGGACTCTGTTTCAAACCATACAACGATTTGCGAAGATGACAAACTTTCCCATACTCCCCCTGAGCAACAAATCCAGGTGGTTGCTCCATATAGACTTCTTCTTGAAGGTCACCATGTAAAAAGGCATTTTTTATGTCCAACTGATGTAATGGCCAGGAATGAGTAGCTGCCATAGAGATAAATAAGCGAACAGAAGTCAATTTAGCCACAGGGGAAAAAGTGTCAGAATAATCCACTCCATAAGTTTGAGCATAGCCTTTAGCTACAAGACGAGCTTTAAGCCTAGCCACTGACCCATCAGGATTTACTTTAACAGCAAACACCCATTTGCATCCAATAGGCTTCTTTCCAATAGGTAAGTCAACCAAGTTCCAAGTACCATTAACATCTAAAGCATTCATCTCTTCTATCATAGCATCACGCCAACCAGGATGAGATAAGGCTTCATGGACAGTTGCAGGAAGGGAGACAGAGTCTAGTGATGCCACAAAAGAACAAGAAGAAGATGATAGGTGATCATAAGAAACAAATGAAGAGATAGGATAAGTACACTGACATTTACCTTTCCGAAGAGCAATAGGAAGATCAAGATCACTCAAGGTTGGATCCAACGACAAAGAGTCTTGGGTAGGACATGAAGTCTGAGTGTCTTGTTGATGAGGAAACAAGTATCGAGATCACTGGAGACTTGGTCTAACGACGAAGGAACTAGTACAGGAGGTTCCTGTCGACGAGAATAGACAATACGAATTGGAGGTAGTGGACGGACATGTGGTGGTGCCAAAGGAGGAACAGTAGGTGGGGAAGACTCAGGTGTGGGAGTAGCCGATAGGGATGTGGCAGTATAGATTAGTAAGTCATCATCCTCCCCTTGACGTGTATAGGTAGACGAAGTAGGAAAAAAAGGGTGTTTTCTAAGAAAGTAACATCAGATGACACCAGATATCTATTAAGACTAGGACAATAACATCGATATCCCTTCTGAAGGCGAGAGTAAACTAGAAAAACATATTTAAGAGATTTGGGATCTAACTTGGTTATTTGGGGTCGAACATCACGAACAAAACAAGTACTACCAAATATCTTTGGGGCAATAAGAAACAAAGGCTTAGACGGGAAGAGAACACTGTAAGGAGTGGAACCATTCAAAATAGAGGAAGGCAACGGTTATTTAGAAAACGGGCCATGGAAACTGCATTGGCCCAAAACTATTTAGGAACTTGCATTTGAAATAATAAGGCTCGAGCGGTTTCAAGAAGGTGCCTATTTTTCCTTTCGACTGTTCCATTTGGGACGGTGTGTCAACACAAGAGGATTGATGAAGAATGCTATGCTGGCTCATATAAGACTGAAAAGAACTCGAAAAATATTCTTTGGCATTATTGCTTCTTAATGTCTGGATAGAAGTATTAAATTGAGTTTTAACTTCAGCACAAAAGGCCAAAAATGAGAAAACAACTCAAAACGATTTTTCATTAAATAAAGCCAAGTTACATGAGAGTTGTCATCAACAAAGGTAACAAAATATTTAAATCCAGGTTTAGACATAATAGAACACAGACCCCAAACATCTGAATGAACTAATTCAAAAGGGACACTAGCCCATTTATTGACTCTTGGACTTGAAAAAAGATGGTGGTATTTGGCAAATTGACATGACTCACAATCTAACGAAGATAATTTATTAAACTGAGGACATAGTTTCTTTAACAGTGGTAAAGAAGGATGTCCTAACCGACAATGAGCCTCAAAAGGGGTCGAAATATTGGAACATGCAATGGTTCGGGGCACCTGTGTGTCAAGGATGTAAAGCCCTCAAGTTTCATGTCCTTTACCAATAATCTGCCTCGTCGTAAGATCCTGAAACAGGCAATGATCAGGGAAAAATGAGATGCAACATTTAAGAGCACGAGTGAGTTTACTCACAGAAATTAAATTAAAAGCGAAATGTGGTAGACTCAATACAGAGGATAGGGAAATTAACGAAGTAGGGATAACAGACCCAGACCCAAGAACACAAGAAGTTGACCCATCAGCTAAAGTAATATTAGACGAGGAATTATGTGACTGATATGATGAAAAAGGACTAGGATTACTTGTCATATGATCTGTGGCACTAGAATCAATGACCCATTTGGAGAATAAGAAAATAAGACATGTATTTGGTTTACCTGACTCGGCGAGAGTAGTGATGGAAGTAGATGAGGACTTCAATGATTCTTGATACTGAGAAAACTTGGCAAACTCATCAGCTGAAATCATAACCTTCTTCTCAGAAGTATCAGTAGCGGCAACATGAGGTGACTGACGTTTCTGGGCCTTATTTTGCAACTTTCTACACGTGCGCTTTGTATGACCGAGTTCATGACAATGTGGCACACAATCCCTCCTGACTCCTGACTCTGATTCTCACAATAATTCGAACCCCCTCCTCTATTGTTGCTCTTGTTATATGAACGCCCGGTGTCATGATTCTGACTTACAAGAGCACTACTCGATTGAACAGATGGAGTGCTTTCTGTACGAAGAACCCTAGTAAATATGTCTTGGAGGGAGGTGATCTCAGAACTAGCAAGAACCTGAGATTTAGCAGATTCAAACTCAGAATGGAGTCCAGCTAGGAAACTCATAATCGCCATTTTCTCTCGTTGAGCTTGTTGAATTTTCACATCAACACTCACCGGTAAAAGAATGTTAAGTTCTTCATATATCCTTTTAAAATCCATAAAATAGGCCGTAAGAGACCTATCTTGTTTCTCAGCTCGATAAAAAGCTTTGCATACATCAAAGATACGAGAAACATTCCCTTTCCCAGAATACAAAAAATCTAGATAGTCCATCAATTCCTTCACATATTCACAATGATTAATTAAACCAAGTACCTCACAGTTGATGGAGTTCCGTATCTGCAAGAACAATCGGGCATCCTCTCTCAACCATGTTTGCTTTGAATCGTCTTCAGATGAATCTTTGGTGAGATGATCATCTTTGCCAATGCTTCGCAGATAAAGACGAATTGTCTTACTCCAATCAAAATAGTTATCAGACCCATTAAGCTTATGTTCCGTAATTTTTGACATTACAGGAACCATATCAATTATAGACTTATCAGTCATGGTAAGAAGACGAAAAATAGCCTACAAAAAAACTCTTCAAAGAACAAACTCTATACCAACAGAAACCAACAAAACTGATACCAATAGAAACCAACAAAACTATTCTGACCTGTCTGAGACACTAAGGAACTAATCACACAGAATTGTCAGAAATAACAAGACGAAGCCGAGAAGGGTGATCGGAGCACTTTCCTCCATCACACGCGCCGGCACGTGGATACTGACGTAGATGAAAAAGGTGGCGCGTGAGACTCACGCGCTACTCCTCCAGTGACCAGAATTCTGGGAATGGTCGATCGGCAGAAGAGGCTTCTTCCTAGGCAGGCGGTGAGAAAAAAATTGCTGCTCTCCAGGATGACTCACAAATAATGCTCACTTAAGTTTAAATAAGCTCTTTAGATGGTTAAATATGTAATTTAACAAGAATATTTAAGATTGATGTTAAAATTATATTGAAAATTGCAGGAAAATATGCAAGAAAATGACAATTGAAAGGGTGTTATTAAATTAGCACTGGTTTTGCCTGTGGCTACTATTGAAAAGGTGTTCTCTGCAATGAATCTTATTAAGAATACTTTGCGTAATCGAATGGGAGATGAATGGATGAACAATTGCTTAGTAGTTTACATTGAAAATGAAGTTTTTGCTACAATTCAAAATGGAGATATCATTGAACATTTTCATAACATAATGAAGCGGAAAATCGTGTTAAATTGAACATCTTCAGGTCTACTATTCTAACTTGCTTTCATTTTTAAATAATCAGTATTCATATTATTTAGATCTTCAAGTATACATTCTAACTTTATTTTTCGGTCAATACGCAGAGGATGTGTCGATCTTTAATCTAGACGGTTGAGTTAGAATGTTAACATCTGGATTTGGATTTGGAGTGATTGTAATCCATCTCTTTGTAAACCTTTGTGTATTTTACTTTTGTTAGAGTTGTGATTGAGCTCTAAATTTGTGTAGAATATTTTTGGTGGATTTGTGGTTATTATAAACTCTTTTGATTATATTGGATTTAAGTGGATCATTAGATTCCCGTGGTTTTTTTTATCTCTTCATATTGAAGAGGTTTTTCCACATAAAAATTTTCTTGTGTTTCCTTGTGAATTGGATGTTATTTTCTTATGTTTTCACTAGTTGATTGGTAAATAGTGACGGAGCAACGGGCTTTACAAGCAAAAATCTTGGGTCCGCCACTGCCTCGTGCCAGGAAATGTATTTTTATGGGCTATCCTTTACTCCAAAAAGGGTATCGTCTTTATGATCCCCAACTTAACAAATTTTTTGTTAGCAGAGATGTTGTTTTCCATGAGGAAACTTTTCCCTTCTCCGAAAGTGACACATCCTCTCCTACACCACCGCCTGTATTGTTGGAGTTTCTGCTTGACACTCCAATCACCATGGTTCCAATTCCCATTGCTCAACAGCCTTCTAACCCTTCGATTCTTCCTGATCAACATGACGACCCTATCGACTCAGATGAGCCTCAAGAATCTCTCCATATCACTGAACTGTCCGATCAAGATCCCTCTAATTCTCCACCTGCAGAGTCAATTCCCCACATTCCATCACCAAATGTTATTCCCTTACGGCGATCCTCTAAGTTGCCAAACCCCTATATGGCAAGCCGACTAAATCTGTTCTCATGTGAAACATATTTCTTATCCCATATCCAAGTATGTGAGTTTTGACAGATTATCCCCTAGGTAAAAATCCTGCATGAGCAATATTTTCACTGATCGGGAACTGGACTCCTTTTCTGATGTCGTACAACATGATTGTTGGCAACAGGCCATGGAGGCAAAATTAAATGCTCTTGTCAGAAATCATACATGGGATCTTGTTTCCCGACCTCACACAGGAAACCTATTGGCTGCAAATGGGTCTACAAAATCAAATACCAAGTTGATGGCTCCATTGAATGATACAAAGCTCGGCTAGTTGCAAAAGGTTTCACCCAACAGGAAGGATTCGACTATCAGGAGACCTTTTCTCTACTAGCCAAACATGTCACTATTTGTGCATTCTTGTCTGTTGCTTCCCACAATGATTGGCCACTACACCAAATGGATGTTCATAACACCTTCCTTTATGGGGACCTTGATGAGGAGATTTATATGGATATTCCTCATGGCCTTCGCAATCATAGGGAGAATCTTGTATATAGATTGCGGAAATCTTTATATGGCCTAAAATAAGCATCATGGCAGTGGAATGCAAAATTTACAGAAGCTCTCACAATTATTGGATTCACCCAATCCAAACATGACTATGCCCTATTTTCCAAACACAAGGGTAAGTCTTTTATCAGTCTCATCGTTTATGTTGATGACATTCTTATTACAGGAAACGATGAGAAGGCAATCACAGAATTAAATGAACATCTACACAGAACATTCCACATAGAGGTGGAAATTTTGGGCCGGGTTAGGCAGGTCAACCCTAACCCAGCCCGAAAAAATGCGGGTTAAACCCGAACTACCAAGATGGCGGTCCGGGTTGACCCTAACCCGGCAGCAACCCCCGAGCGGGCTGGGTTGCACAATGGCAACCAGCAACCCAGCAGGTTGCTATTTTGTCTCTTTTGCAAGAGACCTGGTAACCCACCGGGTTGGCTATGTGCAACCCGGCGGGTTGTAACGGCTAACCCGCAAACCTACCGGGTTGCAACAGCCAACCCGTCGGGTTGGCCGAAAAAAATAAAAATTTTTATTTTATTTTTCAAATTACCTTTACCCTTGAAATATAGCCGTTTTATAGCCGTTGGAGGGGTCTTTTTCATCATTTTTCTTTCCAATTTTTTCCTATAAATTGGCCCTAAACTCTCACATTTTTCTCACAACTCAAATTCTCTCATTCTCTCATATTCTCTAATCTCTAATCTCTCAAGTCTCAATTATTCATTTATTAGTTTTTGCAATTTTTAATTCATATTTCCAATTTTCCAAATTCCAATTTCCATACTCCAATTCTCTTTCTTTAATTTTTATTTCTTCTATATCAATTTTTTTTTTCAACTACAATCTATAGATATTTCTCTCTCATCAATTACAATGATGATGAGGCAATAATTATTGTAATTTCTTATTTTATTTTTTAATAAATGAATAAATTTAATTATTCTTATATTACAATTTTAATGTATTAAAATTGAATTAATATTTGGAATGTTAACAAAAAAAAATTAATTTAATTTATTTATTGATATTTGAAAAGAAATTAACAATTACATTTATAAATTGTTAATTATTCATTTGAAAATTTAATTAAACATTTAAACTTAAATAAAATAAAACAAAACAAAATTTTTTTTAAAAAAATTCAAAAAGCGGGTTAACCCGGCCCAACCCGCACCTAACCCGGCGGGTTAGGGTTGGTGGTCCGAGTTGGGCCAGCCAATTCTCTAATCTTGGCGGGCCTAACTCGGCCCGCCAATGTCGCCAGGCGGGTCAAGACCGACCCGCCATTTGCAGCAACCCACTGCAGGTCGGGCCGGGCCGGGCCGGGCCGGGTGGGTTGCTTTTCCACCTTTAATTCCATATTAAAGATCTAGGAGCACCAAAGTTTTTCCTAGGTATTGAGATTGCTTGCTCCTCAGAAGGAATATCCCTCAACCAACATAAGTATGTGCAGGAACTCATTTCAGATTCAGGCCTAGCAGCATGCAAACCAAGCGTCGTTGCTATAGAACAGAATGCTAAACTCACCACAAAAGAACATAATGAGAAAAATCAGAATTCTGAGTTAGATCCCTTATTAGAAGATAGTTCCAGTTATCAATGACTCGTTGGAAGGCTCATATGTCTCACAATGACGCGGTCAGACATTAGCTGTGCAGTTCAAATTCTCAGCCAGTTTATGCATGCTCCAAAACAATCCCACATGGATGTAGCAATTAAGATACTCAAGTATTTAAAAGGTTGTCCAAGGTTGGGACTTCTCTTACCTAGAAAAGGAGATATGAATATCATCGCATACTGTGACTCAAATTGGAGTTCATACCAAATGACAAGAAGATCTCTCACTAGTTTCCGTATCAAACTTGGAGAGTCTCTCATCTCATGGAAAACAAAGAAGCAAACCGCTATTTCACTCTCATCAGCAAAAGCCAAGTACAAAGCCATGGCCAAAACTACATGTGAGATCACATGGATCCTGGGTTTACTAAAGGATTTAAATCTACAAGTGGAAACACCAGTCAAACTATATTGTGACAACAAAGCAACAAATGATATCGCAACCAACCCAATCTTTCATGAAAGAACGAAACATATAGAGATTGACTGCCATTTTGTTAGAGATAAAATGCAGGAAGGAATGATTCAAACGGAACACATCTGGACTACAGAGCAACCAGCAGACATATTCACAAAACCGTTATATCAAAGACGAAATTCACATTTACTGGGCAAGCTCGGAGTTTATGACATTTATAAACCACAAGCTTGAGGGGGAGTGTTGACATGTGAATAATGATACGCGCCATATTTAAAAGATTGGAAATATTTGAAACGGCCTAAGTATGGATAGTGTTGTTGGATTTATTTCATTTCGTTTATATGTTTATTTGTATTTATTTTTGTATATTTGACTTCCTTACGTATCATTGTTATAATTGTATAAATTGTATAAACTTTTACATAAAAGATATCAAAATACAAAAAATATTCCTCTCTTCTTTTCTTTTCAGGCATACTCTGCAACCGAGTGTTGCTTCTCTTGCCTCTCCAGAATCCTTCTAGGCATTCTTCGGCAGTTCAACTACTTCTATTGCCACCCCAATCCTAACTTCTTACATAGTCATCACATTCTCCCATATGTGCTCAATCAGGTGCATTTAGCAATTGTATAGTTTGGGGCCTACAATTGTGAAGGAGTTTCCATGAGTTTTAGACTTTGAGTGGGTGGGTATTTTGTGGATGCGTCATTTAGGGGCTGCCATAAGTTTTAGGTGGATAAATTTGGTGGTTATGTTGTGGGGGAGGGGTTGTCATGTGCATGGGTGATTAGATTAGTTATGGAGAGGGGCTGCCATGGGTAGTTTGATGTGAGATGTATTGTACAAATTTGAGAAGAACATGGATGTAAAAAGAGTAGAAGTTGAGAGAATATTTATTTTTCCACACTTTCTATTTCGTTGATGTAATTGAATATATATAGAGTACGGGCATTGAACGTGTAAACTTCAAAATTTAAACTAACTCCTACAATAAAGGGACGAACTAAATACAAAATCAAATAAAGTACAATAAAAAATAAGTTGCAACAACAGCGGCAAAGATGGTACCAATCTTGTCTTTGAGGAGGAAAAACCAAGCTCGTGACTTCATGAGAGCACCAGCGAGTTGATCAGTAGAGAAAACATGTGTAACCCGAAGAGATCCATTCTGAACTTGATCACGAATGAAATGAAAATCAATTGCAACATGTTTCATTTGTGAATAAAATACGAGATTGGAGCAGAGTTTAGTAGTCCCAGCTCCCAACATTATCACAATAAATCACGAGATTGATAAAGATCTTACACCAAGACCTTGTAACAAAGAACACACCCAATTGAGCTCTGTTGTAGTGGCAACATCCAAGCGATATTAAGCTTCAATGGAAGAATTAGCTACATTTCACTGCTTATTTGAACTCCAAGAAATGGGATTTTGACCAAGTTATACAATATAAGCACTGGTAGAGGAGAAATCATCCTTGTTTCCAGCCTAATCAGCATTTTAGAAGGCATGCAAGGATATTGGGGAGTCTCAGAAGAGCTGAAGACCATCATTTACAGTACCACAAAGATAGCGAAGCAGCCTTTTAACAAGAGCCCGATGCTCAATTGTAGGCCTCTGCATATATTGAGATAACTTATTAACTGCAAAGGAAATGTCTAGTCGAATAAGCAAAAGACATTGGAGACTCCCTAGTACTGCCCGAAACTCAGTTGGATCTGAAAGAGTAGTTTCAGAATGCAACATAATAGATGGACTCGTTGGGGAGGAGTTTGCACCGATTTAGCATCAACCATATGTGTTTGAGCAAGAAGATCCATAAGGTAGTGGCGATGAGAAAGTAAAACACCATGGTTATTGGGAATAAGCTTCACACCAAGAAAATAGGAGAGCAAGCCAAGATCTTTAAGGGAGAAGCGATCGGCTAAGAGAGTGACAAAGCAATCCACCAAAGAAGTATTATCCCCGATAATAATTCAGTCATCAATGTAAACAATTTAGAAGGAATATGAGTTAATTGGTGGAACCCAATTTAGTTTAACTTGTAGAAAGGACCAACTTGTGGAGTAGTTCAAAGTATAAGTTGGCCCAATTCATGGGATGACCCTGATCGTAAAGTAGTTCAACTCGGAAAGTAGTTTAGCTTGTAGGGAGGGTTGACTAGTGATATGGTCTAACTCGTAGTCGTAGAAAGGGTCAGCTTGTAGAATGGATCTTTTTATAAAATGGGTAATTCCATTAGATGATCAATCTTTAATAAGAATTTAAGCATGGGCCCAAGTAAAATTGAGCTAAGACACTGGGTCGTATGTAACATGAATTTTGTTATTGAGTCTGATAAGGTCTAATATAATTTTTAGCCTATATACATAGTCAAAATGAATCTTAATTTGATCCAAGTAAAAAGATGAAATAGAATATGATATAAATTAAATTAAAATCTCATGTATAAAAAAAATTATATAAGATTTAAAGATTGTTTAAGGGAGAGAAAAGCTTAATAAGGAAACATTGTCACATTGAAAAGTGAGGAATGTCTCGACTCATTCAATCGTAAATTCTGCCTTTTTTCTTGGAATAACCAATTGTATTTTGTAAATTATTTAAACAAGAAATGATGTTTCATGTCTGTGAATGAACAGTCTCACGTTTTACGAAGCAAAAATTTCAGAAAACAAAGAACAAAAAATGTAAACGTAAACGTAAACGAACGAGACCTAAGATTTTTGGTGTTTTCTTGTGTAGGGCAACGGCGAGAAATGGTGGGTGACTGCGATTGTAATGTTTTCTGTTGCCAGCGAACAAAGGGAAAGGAAATGGTTTTTATTTTCTCTTCTTTTCACTTACCTCATGGAAGTATCTCCTTTAAGATCTCTCTATTACGAACACGTGTCATCGTCCTATTAGACCTTTCAAAGGAGTTTTATTATATATATTTTTATTTTATTTTTACGTAAATGTCTAAAATACCACTCTCCCGACTCTTTCAAGCTAACGTCTGTCTGTTTTAGGTACGATTTTGTCAGTGAAAGATCATTGTGTCGTTGATTGTAATCCAAAACCCTAGGGACTAAAATGAATTTCATTCGATTCTGCAATGAACAAGTACTAAACTTTTTGCGGCCGTCGCATCAAATACATTCCTAACCTGCTAAAATAGTTGCTCATGGCATTAATCTGTAGTTTTTTTCTTAAAAAATTCACAAGCATATAATTGAATTAAATAGTTGTTTATGAGTTTAACAATTTAATATTTATACTCAACTTTTGTATTTCAAATAATTAATCAATAATCAATAACAATTGATATTTAATTGAAATTATTACTTTCTGTTTCATGTGACAATTTACCATAAGTATAACTACCACCGGATAGTCTAGTGATCAATTAAGACTCTTGGATGTATTACTCAAGAGATCTTAAATTCGATCTACTTTGATTGTTAATAGAGGTGACCATTAAGGGGATTAATCTCACTGTCAATTTCAGGGACTCGAAAGATTAATTAAAATACGTATAAATAGACTTGGACACCCTCAATTATAAAAATATAAAAATAAAAAATAAAAAATTATGGTCGGTATCACATTATATAAGGCAGAAACTTGATTTTGACACTACCTTAACCCAGTCCAAATTGATTAATATTATGACTGTAGCTCAGTTGTCTTTAGTAGAGATTAACAACTTAAATAAGAAAGGGGCATAGTTGTTTCCTTCATACTATTCACTTTATTATTGTCAGTCCAATAAAAATCACTGAAACAGCATAATAATGAAGATAAAAGAGGAGTGAGATTTATTATACTGGACAAGAAGTCAAGAATGATAACCTGGAACTACATTTTACAATAAATTTTGAATTGGAAAACATGTTCAATTCTGATACAAAATTTGGTTGAGCTGGAAATGGACAAGATTTATAACTCTGCAATTTTCAATGCAGAACTGAACTAAAGGAAACATCATTTTCTGAAAGGAAGGGCCCCAAACGCAGAAACAAAGAAGCAATTCAATATGAAATAGACAACTCCTACTAAGTACACGATTGAGACAAGAGATATGGGACCCTTAAAAGAGAACTACTACGCAATACGCTCACTGATGAACTTACTTGCACGTTAAAATCCTACTAAGTTTGATTTGATTGGAATTGAATTTCCTGACGAGTTTTTGTAGTTTAGCTGAAGAGGTAGGTTTCAGTACAAACTTTATCATAAAAAAAAATATTTCCATCTTAGCAAGAACCAAATTTGACTGGCTGGTGAAGCTGAAGTGCCCTTTTCAAAATTTGTGATGGAAATGAATCGAAATTGGGAAATGATTAGTCAGAGCTTCTAAACTAGTGGGTTGTGGATGAAAAGTAAAAAAGATGGTATCATCAATCATTCCACGCAGTGGTGGTAGTTGTTAAAATTGAAGGAATTCAATCACTTTCGATGAGGAATATTTCTCAAACTTCTCCTACATGTCTATCATTTAAGTAAGTGGATCCTTTCAGAACAGCTATTTATTGCATGGATTCATCTCCGTATACAAGTGAAATCCTGCATCACTTTTTCTCTTTAAATTGGGAAAGATTTGGCACGCTATTATTATTATTTTTATTTTTTTGTCATTAATTCGAAAGAATGGAAAAGAAGATACTGACAAGAAGTTAAAAGGAACAGATTAGATGAAGAGAAATAGAGATTAATGGAGCTAGAGAAGAAGACAAGCATATAATTAATTTTCATCCATCAACAATTCAATCAAAATTAACCCTGTTATGCCTAAAAAATCAATGCTGATGTAGGCTTACATCAGCGAGGATCAATCAGAGTTTATGAAGGTATTATGTCGCCTAGACGCTATCATGTCATCCAAGGACAAAAGGAGTAAGGCTGTCATCAACTTGGCAGGTAAATGTCTGGCTAGTGAGTGGCTGGGAGTCACCCACTTATCCAAGCCCTGCATGATTTAAGGATATCTTCCGTACAACCAACCAATGGGAAGCAGGGTAGAAACTGTACGGCACTTGCCCGCTGGCAGACTTGTAATCATTACTCAGAAACCTCTTACTATAAATAAAGAATTCTTCTCTCATTTTTCGAGATTCTAATTCTAATAACATAAGCACCCACTCTCCCTCTCTGTATTTCTATTTTTCTGATTGCTACTTGCGACCTAATTGTAATCTTTCATTTATAAAAAAGACAATGGACGTAGGATTCGCTTTGAGCATTCGACCCACTTTAAAAATCGTCTCCCTTTTATTCATTTCTTTTTCCATTCACGTGTAATTTCAAGTCCGCTTAGCACCTTGCACGTGCGAATAGTTGTTGTCAAAATCCAGCATCAACAGTTTAGCGCTAGAAGGAGGGCCTGATTTAGTATCCGCTCTTCATCAGGAATCTTTGATCCATCGATTCTGTTCGCTAGCAAATGGCTCGTGGTTTCAAAACCAAGCGAGCTAGCCCCCGCAACGAGGATGTCCCCCTGGTACAGGATGACACTTCTCCCGAAGTGCCCCTAATTCAGCATAGTACAGCGGCGGACATTCCTTCGAGCTCACAGCTCGACCCAGCTATGATGGATTACCTGGAGAGGTTCAATAATACTCTCCAAACGGTTAACCAAATGTTAGATCGTTTGGATCAGGTCGTACCATCCGAGACCGACAAGGCTGTGTCACCGCCAAAAAAGCCTATAGGTTGCACTAAAGCACGGAAACGGGCAAAGGCCCATGCCACGTGCACTATAGCGCGTAAAGGCAAGGGAAAGCAAGTGACAGACAATGGGCCGAAGGGCTCCAAGGGACCAGCAAATACCAGTCATGAAGCAGGTAGAATACATGTGGCTTTGTGACTTGGCAATATGTCGCATCATGAATCATCCCACGCCACATCGCATGGGCACCCCCACAAGAGTGCAAGGCAGGGAAACCCCCAGCAACCGTGGGTCGGTTCTAACCACTGTGGAGGTCGGAATAACTCCCCGAACCATTCATTACCTTCACATGGCTCTAGTCACCATGTGTCAAGATATGTCGGAGCTTTTGGCCGAGGCGAGGAAGAGTACGATCTGTGGTCTTTCCTCAACCGTAATCGTAAGGGTCGAACCCACGTTGAGAAAAGTGATCATCAGGTAGCTCCGCTACCTCAGACTGAGGAGCTACTGCGAGCTCTATATCAGCTTCGAGCTCAGCAAAATGAGAATGGGCAGATCGTTGAAGTGTCTCCCTTTCCTCCAACAGTGTTAGCTACTCCTCTCCCATCAAGGTTTAGAATGCCCGATATGCGAGAATTCGATGATAATTCTGATCTGCAGGATCACCTCTATTAGTTTAACGAACTCATGGAGCTTCACCAAGTTTCCAACTTGGCCAAATGTCGCTGTTTGGCAGTGACCCTAACTGCCCACGCCAAGCGTTGGTTTAGATCACTTCCGCTAGGATCTATTAACTCATGGTAGTAGATGAGCTCATTATTCTTGGGACACTTCCAGGCAAATAGGAAGTTCTCAATGTCATTGAGCTATCTAAGCAACATACGGCAAGAGAATAATGAATCCCTCCAGTCCTACATTGATAGGTTCCATAAAGAGCTACACAAGGTGGCTAACACACCTGAAGAATCTGTTCAAACTCTCATTATTATAGGAGTTCGCCGGCAAACCGACCTGTTGAAAAAGCTACAATCCGAAGATGACATTTCCCTCACTCACTTCTACGACCTTACGGAGAAGTACCTCCGAATTAGGGGTGTTCAAAAGAACCGGTTGCAACCGGAACCAACGGGTACCCTGGGTTTGGTTCCGGTTTCTACCCAGAACCAATCGTCAATGGGTAGTTTCTGGTTCCAAATTTTTGGAACCGTTACTGTGCGGTTTCGGTTCTGGTTCCGGTTCCTAATTCCTATAGTTAGAAACCAAAACTAGGAACCAGGAACCGAGACTAATATAAAATAAAATTAAATATTAGGGGGGTTAATAAAAACTTTTGTAGAAAAAATAATGTGAATACATATATATTTATATTTCATAATATTTAAAGTAAGTTGGTTTGACTTTTGAGAATCTACCTTTACAAAGTAATGGAGTTTGTAATTTTGAATTTATAATTTGTAATTTTATTTTTTTTAACAACTGTCGGGGGAGTATTTGTAAGTTTTTAAGGGTTTTTTTATTATTTTAAAAACTTTTGGGGGGTCATTGTAATTTTATCGGGTGCCCAGAACCGGAATCGGAACCTTTGTTACAGGTTCTGGTTCTAGTTCTGGGTACCTAGGAACCGGAACCGTCGGTTCCGATTCTGGTTCCAAATTTCAAGGAACCGTTGGTTCCAAATTTCAAGGAACCGTTGGTTCCGATTTCGGTTCCTTCAAAAAGTGCAGGGTATCCGAAACCAAACACCCCTACTTCGAATAGAGAATTTTGTGGCCGCTCTCAATCACCACAACCCCGGTCCTTCGACCAGTGCTCCTGACCGGGGGGAGGATAGTAGAAGAGCTGATCGCAGATGGGCTAATGACGATCAGCAGAAGGGAAAGAAGCAGTGGTTTGAGCCCAAAAAATCTTATGCTCAAGTTCCTTGTCACGATTGTGACAAGAATCAATATACTCTTCTGAACACGTCAGTATCGGCTATACTGGATAAGTCAGCTCGGAGAGCCGACGCCCATGAACAATCTCCCTTCAGCAAGAAATATTGTCATTATCATTGGGGTAATAGGTACCACACAGATGAATGTCGGGCTCTCAAGCAAGCAATTGAAGACCTCATCAAACAGAGGCACTTCAAGGACTATGTTGATAGTCCGACTCTCGTTCGATAGAAGGATCAAGAGGAATAGTGGAGGAAACGTCATGGTCATAAGGGTCTATACTTTGTGGGGATCATATTTGTAGGACCACACCTTGCAGAGAATTCTCAAGGTGCCCAGGAAATGTATGCTCGGAAAGCTCGCGATGACCCCGTGAGTGTGATGAGCACGGCGTTGCGACCTGCTAAGGTTTGCAGTGAAAGACGCAGTGCGATTGCATTATCCTCATGAGGATGCACTTGTTATCGCACCTGAAATAGGTCGGTGCGAAGTCCACAAGATGTTGGTGGACAATGGCAGCGCAGCGAACATCTTATTTTAGAAAGCTTTTGAGGAGATGCAATTGGACGAGGCAGATATGAAGCCTGCCTCTATCCCTCTCTATGGTTTTACTGCGGATCATCTGATTTCCAAGGGAATGATCGCACTTCCCGTCACTTTGGATGAGACCAACGAAGTGACCAAGATGACGGAATTCATAGTGGTAGACTGTTTGTGTAATAGACTGTCTAGCTAGTAATTCTTTGAGAAATATATTAAAAAATCCACTAAATAACTTTTGTAAACATATATACATAGAGGTATATAATGTAAAATCCGAAAATTCTAATTTAATTCATATAAATATATACACAAAATAATTGATATACTTTAATAAGTACAAGATAATCTTGGACAGTGCCGCCGAACTCCTCTGTTTCTTGATGTCCCACCCGACCGTAAATCATCTAGTACCTGTAAAATAGTAAAATAACGGAGTGAGCACTAATTGCTCAGTAAGTAAACCATATTGCACAACTGTTCTTCCTCCGTTACTCATGTTTTGATTTTCCTTTTCTCTCTTTAATCTTTGCTAATATTCTTCATTCTTTTCTGATATTCTGCATTCTTTTCTGATATTCTGATTTGTTACTTACCAACGTGCAAAGTCAATGAATAAAATTGTACATTGTCGAGCACATAAGAAATGCTGAATCATGTAAGTAGCATAATACATATGCAGAATAATAAACTTTCTTGAGAAAAGAACTTTCTTTTCTTTTCTGTTTTCTATCTCTTATCCTGTATCTCTTTCTTTTCTTTCTTCTTTCTGGTTTGCCGAGCGAACTAGGTTGATGCATGGATTTGGAACCCTGGCCATGTGAGTGGATACAGTTTTCATCTACATGCACTACTGACGGACTGTATAAATACTATATCTCTCTGCTGTTGCCACTCACTCATGGTGGCGTGCATGTAGGTATGCTCTGCTGGATACAGTCCTCATCTACATACACTACTGACGAACTGTACAAATACTGTATCTCTCTGCTGTGACTGCTTGCTCGTGGCGGCATGCATGTGGGCATCTCTGTTACTCACAGGTTTCTCATCGCAAAAACCTTATAACATGGCATGCTATAGAAAGAGAATAGAAAGAGATACTATACACATTTCAACATGAATTTCCAAGCTATGAAAATTCTACACTTGCATTCTTTAGTAAATGAGAAAATATACATACTTGCATGTTAGCTTAAAAAAAAATTAATAAACATTTTCTTTTCTTTCTTTCTCATTCTTTGCTAACATATTCTTTCATATTCTCATTTACTAAATCAAGGCTATACATATATATCATGTGCAAAATATATGCATGATCAAGCCCTTTCTTTAATATGCTTTCCAAATTCACATATACAGACTTGCAAATTCATTATGGCATAATGGTATATCATGACTTATTCTACCATTCTCTACTATCACAATTGCCATATCAAAGTAACACTTTAACTTGCAATTCTTCTCTAACACTTCCATGTGCATTTCAAGAAGTAGTAAAAGTTCAAGTAACTAGAACCAAGCACTAAGGGACATTTCTCTCATGGAACAACATGAACAAGTGATATATTAGATTTTGGCATAACAATATGCACTCTTGAATGTTAACATTTACACTTGGTTAAGCCCAAACATAATCTTCCTACTTCAATTCTTGCCTTTCTCTAACCCTTTCTTCATTAGGGTTTAGCCAACTCATGCATGCATTTTCTCTTTGGATTTTCATCAAACATTTCATATGCACATATAACTACTAAGTTGGCTACACTTCCACAGCTCTCTGAATCCACCAAAATTTGAGCAAAAACCCACTTACTTTAATATCAAACCTGGCCGAATTCATCACTTCTCTACACTCCAAAAATTTCAACACAAATTCTTCCACAACTTCACCAAATCATCACATAACCATACTCTACTTCTCATGGCTGGAATTTATGCATCATTAAACATAAAAAACAGCCAATAATTCTCTCATACCATCACATACAAACATGCAAAAATTTATTCAACACAAGTCTTGCTCAAATCAAGGTTAAAATTAGGTTTACTTACCTTGAATGTGTGAGATCACTTCCTTTTGCTAAAAACTATCTTCCTCTTGGACCTAGATCATATAAAAACCATAAGAATTTAAAACTTTAAACTTTAATCACACTCCTTTTGCTAGAATCTTACTTTAGGATGCTTTAGGATTGACAATCTCCAAAAATCCAAGCCAAATCCTATTATTTCCCTTTGAAATTTAGTAAAGAAAATTGAGAGAAAATGGGGTAAAGGTGGCATGAACGAGGGCTGAAGGTATGTTAGGGTTTCGTCAAATGAAGCCTTATATCAAATAATATAAGCATGTATTCCCATTTTGCCTTTGCACTTTCTATGAAATTCCATCTATGTCCTTTAGTCAATTACTAAAATACCCTCATTTTTATTATCTTCTTCACATTATTTTGCTTCCTTTCACTTCACACTTTTTCATCTAATTATGAGTGAAAATACCATTTTACCCCTAATGAAGTTTTAAGGAATTAGGGCATAAATAAAATTACATACCTTGATGTGGGTGTTACAATCCATCATTGCTATGAAAGAACGAGTTTTTAACAGGAATGAAAAGAAGAAATGATGCAAACCAAGGAGCTGGACAAGCTGATCATACCCATGGAAATGGAGCTGAATTTGCACAAGACCCTTTGTCACTTCCTAGTGGCCAAATTACAAGACTTAGAGCCAAACGTTTCAAGGAAGCACTAAATGGGCTAATCCAAGAGAATTGAGCTAATTCTGAAAAGACCAAGATGGGCTCAAATAATAATCAAGGCTTAGTCCATGTCATCAAAGCAATTGAAGAGGCTAATTAGCATGCAAAAACATGACCAGCATGGTCTGACCATTAAAGGGCGTGAATTTGTTGAGTTTCAAGAATATTAAATAGGGGAATGTTGATGGTCTTGGCTGGTTATGTTAAATACATTGAATTTAGTCATTTAGTTATTTTTTGGTTGCCTCTAGAAGTCCAAAAGGCCTAAAAACGTGGAGACTTGTTTATGTTGATGTTTGTGTTGCTTAGCTGTAGTTATGACTTTTCCTATTCTTGGAGGGTTGTTCCAAGTATATAGATTGACATTACGAATTTTAATAGATAGATTTGGTTTTCAGAAAATTATTATCATTGTGAGGTCTTGTATTCCTCTCCGTTCTTGAAAGAACTCTTGAACTTATCAAGTTAATCTTGTGGCGTTCAAACAACCAAACTTATCACCTTGATTCTTGAGAGATTCTTAGGTTTCTTGGTGTGGCGTTTCAATCCTTCGTAGTCTTGGTTTTCATCTAGTTAGGTAACGTGTCAAGGCTCAACAAATCTTGTCTACACGATCTTGGGGTTCCAAACCATCATTGTTATCGGGTTTCATCACAATTGTTGGTGGAGTTCATATCAAGAAAGGGAAGAGTTTTCCTTACCTCTTGGTTGCTGGGGACGAACATTTTGTCGTAACAGTGAGTGTGCATCAACTGGAAGATGGATGAACTGGTTTCTTGAGTGCAAAAACTTTGTTTTTCTCTCTGAAGATTTGAGTTCTGTGAAAATCATGAAGCCAGCTTAGGGCTTTATAGGGAAGGAGGTGACGTTTGATTTCCTTTGCAAGTGACGTTTGGGCGGGAGACGTTCCTAGCCGTTGGATGCGACCATGTGTCGCCAATCCTTGTGAAGAGTAACCTTCACGCTTCGTGGAGATCAATTAACGTTTCCCTCCGTTGAAGACACCAAACGTCGACGTAGTTATCTCCACCAAATTAAATGTGCCCTCATCCGCATTTAATGCTTAAAAAGAGAATGTTGTTCAGCATGGCTTGCATTTAATGCTTATGGCTAACATTTATTGCGCAAAGACACATCTGTCAGATAAATCATGCTTTATTGACGAAGCCAGCTGTCAAGCGCAACGGATAACATCTAAAGAGGTCGTTCAAATGAAACACTATTCTCCTGTATTGAGCTTGAAGCGAAATGACTTCTGATTTTCAACGAAAATATTCTAAGTGTTTTCAAGTCACGAGCGATGGGTAAAGTTCAAAGCACGTTGGTATAGCACTAAGCAGGATCCGACCCCAGGTTGTTGAACCTCTAAGGGACGATCACCTCAGGTCGCTTGTGCAATTCGCAAAGGCCCACATCGCAACCTCCACTCAGTTCACTGGTCGAGTTAGATTGTGAACTTCGTGTTATTTCAGCTGTTCTCCACTTGCAGTTCGAGCAAGCGATCCTCAGGACAAGTCAAATCATAGCATAATCATGAAGTTCTCAAAGTTCAAGCCTTGAACCTTAAGAACTGGAAGGCTTCTGTTATGCCTAAAAAATTAGGGTTGACGCAGGCTTATGTCAACGAGGACCAATCAGAATTCAAGAAGGCATTGTGCCACCCAAGCACTGCCACGCCGTCCAAGGACAGAAGGAGTAAGGTTGTCATCAAATTGGCAGGTAAAGTTCTGGCTAGTGAGTGGCTAGAAGTCACCCACCTGCCCAAGCCCTGCACGATTTAAGGATATCTTCCGTGCAACCAGCCAATGGGAAGTAAGGTAGGAACTGTACGGCACATGCTCACTGGCAGACTCATAATCATTACTCAGAAACCTCTTACTATAAATAGAGAGCTCCCCTTTCATTTTTTGGGATTCTGATTTTGATAACATAAACACTCACTCTCCCTCTCTGTATTTCTATTTCTCTGACAGCTACTTGTGACCAGATTGTAATCTTTCATTTATAAAAAATACAGTGGACGTAGAATTCGCTTTGAGCATCCGAACTACTTTAAAAATCATTTCCCTTTTAGTCATTTCTTTTTCCATTCACGTGTAATTTCCAATTCCGCTTAGCACCTTGCACGTGCAAATAGTTGGTGTCAAAATCCAGCATCAACAAACCCCAAGGGGTTGGCCTGATGGTAAAAGAGATTTACTTCCTTCATTAACTTCTTGGATTGGAACCTCGAGGCCACCTACCACATCATGATTTAACTTGTCATTTAGACTTGTAAGGTGTTTAATAGACCGTGGGATTAGTTGAGATATGTGCAAATTGGCCTGGACACCTTGGTTAAAAAAAAAAAAAAAATCAATCAAAACACAAACTCTAAGAAGGAATCTTTTATTTAGAAATTTCTTCTTAAAAATAAATTTCCTAGTGTTTGAAAAATGAACACAAGGATTAATAACATTAATGACTACTACATTAAGTAAGTCCTCACAACAATTTGAAATAGCTCTATCACCTTAATGGAAGATGCTTTCAAGGTGCCCCCTAAAAGGGCACAAGTGAATGTGATTGGGAATAAAAGTTACCCCAGGGCATGTTTAGTTGGTGATAATCTCTCATTAATGTCATCTTTTATTACTTGATTACCATATTTGGTTGTCAAGTAATACAAGATTCCAGTAATCTTCCAGAACCAATAATATTTACTGTTGGTAATATAGGAGGTAATCTGCTTACCTCTATTTTCTTAGGTATTTTAAGATTACTTGGTAATCTTAATTTTTTTATAATTTTACCCTTTATAAATAAAATTATAGGACAATAATACCCTTGTTATCGAAACAATTTACAATAAATTTATGGACAATTTTAACCTTATATTTAGGATTTTTAAGACAAAACTACCCTTGTACTTCAACCAAATTACCCCAAATCACAGCCACCCCCAGCCACCATCCAAGACTGTCGTTTGCGGCCAGCCACCACCATCGGTCGCCGTTGGAAGTCACCGGAATAGCACACGGTCAGCCAGATTTGGCCGGTCGTGCTTGTTTCACGGCCAAATCTATGGCCATTTCACGACCACAACTTTGGCCGCGAAACAGCCATGGATCATAGATCCATGGCTGGAAATGGCTTTGTTGGCCAAATACGGCTGGTCGTGCGTCATTCCGTCGACTGCTAGCGGTGACTAGCGGTGGTGGCTAGTTGTCAGCAGTGGCTTAGGATGGGTGGGAGTGATTTTGTTACAAAGTAAAGTTTTATATGACTGGGGTGTTTTAGCAAAATTTCAAATATAGGGGCTTAAAAGTGATTAAAACATATTATTAAATTAGTATTTGAAAATGAGGGCAAGTTAGTAATATATATAACATACCCATCAATTTATACTCCCAACCAAACATATCAATATAACATATTTACTAATTTATTCCAACCTAATCAAACACATTTTTCTAAACATTCTCAGTAATCTTCAAGGTAATATATTTTTCCATTAATATAACATTCATAGTAATACAACATTCCTTGAACTAAACGCACCCTTAAGTCAATATTACACTTACAACACAATCTCACGAACTTTCTTTCACAATTCCGACATGACAGTTCGTAATTTGTCAGCTTGCAATGGGTCTTGCCTGCCCAATAATAGGTCCTGTCTGTCCAATTGTGAGTTGTCACATCGGAGTTGTGAGAAAAAAATTTATAAGATTTGAGTTGTGAGCTAATCTTTATTATACCCCTTAAATCGGTTATAATTTTAATTGGCATTGCATTTTAACATGTGCCCTGAATTAAAGCAAAGAACATATTAAAAAAAAAAAAAAAATCATGGAATGATGCCTCAAAACCTAAACGATGTGTTAATTGTTGAAAAAGTGATAGTGGATAGGGATGGGCATGGGCTGGGCCGAGGCCGGGGACCCCTATCTCCGGCCTTGATCTGAAAGCCTAAGGGGATTCCCCCATCCCGGCTCATAACCCGTTCGGGGAATCCCTGTTTTGGGGTTTTGTGTCTTTTTGCGTCCTTATTACCATTTTTTCCAAATTATAATATACCATCAAAAAAGAAATTAAATCTATAATGATTTATTTATTTATTATAATCAACCAAAGCACCAAATGATATGTTACACATATATAACATATGTATTATATATTAACATATGATTATAGATAATAGCATATTATGTATAATGTATAACATATATATGTTGTATACATTATACTTATATACCATATATAATGTACAATGTATAATGTTAAATATATACCATATATAATGTATAATGTCGAATGTATAACTTTTGTTTCATAGCATTAACATATTATGTATAATGTATAATAAATAAATAAATAAATATATATATATATTACAAATATTTATAATAATTTATTATATTTAATATAGTTTTATTTATTTCCTATTTGTATATGGTTTCATAAAATACTTACACAATTATAGTTTATTATTGTATAATATATGATTGATTTTCAAATATTAAAATTAATATAAGTATATATGATTGATTTTTAATTATTAAAATTAATATAGGTATATATAATATATATGGTTGACTTTTTAATATATATATATGAGCAGAGCTGGGTTGGGGATTTCGAGGTGGGGACAAAACGGGGCTGGGTTGAGACGGGGCAAAACCTATCCTGGCCTCGACCTATCTTCGAATTTTAGAGCTAATTTTAGACCTGATCCTAACTCAAATCCCGAATGATTCGGAAAAACTCCACACCATTTAAGTCGGAACAGGGTAAATAACACGGGATCGGGTTTTATGCCCACCCCTAATGGCAGAAGCGGCATAAATGGAATAGTTATCGATTCTCTTGCATGATAAATATAGCCAGATATATCATAAATTTACAGTACAGATTCTCACAATCTCACTATCCCTTAATCGTTGCCATAATTATTATTGGAAAAATGTTAGTCTTATTCACTCTCCTTACTCACTTCTCTAACACTTTTGTTAAAATGATATATAATACCCATACATCTTTGTTATGATATATTTATAAAGGTGAGTAGGAGAAGTAAGTATGAGTGCTTATAAATCTAGCATTACTCTTGTCAACGATGCTGCTGTAGGTGTAGTTATGTCACATTCATTGAATCCTCACCAGTTTTCTATCACAACAAAGGAAATGATGCTAGGGTGGCAAGTGTTAACTACCAATTAATGATTTTGGGTCTTGATAGTTAACGTAAGTCATAACCTAACATTTTGTGTCTTTTTTTATTCAACCAAACAGTGTCTCTTGAAAATTCCCCCATCTGGCTAGAAATAAAATTTAGCGTGCAATAACAGCCATAAATTTAGTAAAAGCTTGCAAGTATACGTTTGATGTAGCTGTGTGTATCATCAATTACCTCTGCGACTTTTATTGGAAACACTGCAACTTTTCTCTCTGTCAATGTCGCGACAAAAGAAAGATGGAGGGAAAAGGAATCACCTTTTCCGAGCGAGAGAGATTGCTCAGTGCTCACTGCTTTCTCTTCTTTCTTTACCTTCAAAAGTGTATAAATGAACAGTTCATGACTTGTAGTTATCATCTCGCACGCTCCCAAGGCAAACTACATTGTGAAAGCAACCAGAGAGATAAAGAAAATTAAGTGGAAAGATAAAAAAAAGTTTAACACTTTCCAAACATATTGCAGAACCCAAATATAAAATTTAAAAAGAAAAAAAAAAAAACCCAAAAGAACAAGATCAGGTTTTGTTTGATAATATTGATAGTATAATAGTAAGATACTAAAATCGTATCTTACTATTATATCCAATATAATAAAATACATATATATTTTAATATTGACTATTTTATTTAAAATTTAATTATAATTTATTCAACTTAAAATATTTAATAATTATTTTTTTAATAAATATTTATAAATTAACAAAAATATTCCCCACTCAACTAATTGTCGACAACCGACCACTACCATCGAACGGTGGTTGAAAGTCACCAGTATAGTGCATGACCGATTAGATCTGATCAGTCGTACACCGATCTGGTTGAAAACGGCTAGATCTATGACCAAACATCTAGCCGTTGACAACGAGTATATGTTGACCGTACTTCTAGCCACCGTCCGACGGTGGTGGTTGACTACTGACAGTTAGTTAGATGGATGAGGGTGTTTTTTGTTAATTTATAAATTTTTATTATATAAAATATTTAGTTAAATTGATAAATGTAAAAGGTTAAAAAATAATCTAAATATTTTTAAAAAATGTACCAAATTTATTATCAGATCTCATCCAATTTGATTAAATTCCATCCTATCTTATTCGGAATAAAAAACTATTCTAAATAATTAAACAAACTGTGAATACAAAAGACTCTAATGTAATTTGCTCGTAATTATCCTAGTATAATTGACATTTGACATAGTTACTGTGTTGCTGCAAAATTCTGCTGATATATGTTTAGTCAATATTCTACTAAGATCAAAACAGGTCTTCTATTTAAAAAGTCAAGATTCGTGCCATTTGATTTTAGAGAGTTAATATGTGATTATTATTCTAATAATTATTTATCAAAGTACAATAGGCAACGTGAATTTGATTGCTCGTTTTCTGTCATGTCATTACTCATTAATTGTGTCAGGCGAGTATACCTTCATTTCATAACATATATACATCATCAAATTTTTAAGATGATTTTTTAAATCAAAAATTTATGGTCATCATCATGTCACATTATATTTTATTTTGATCGTTTATTTTAAACTTCTACCCACATGTATTATTATGAAACATAGTATAAAATAAACTATTTTTAAGTAATTGAGTAATTTGATATTTTAATAAGAACTTTTAGATGTATTGCGTAAGAGGTATGAGTTTGAATTATTTTTTGGTTGCTGATAAGTATAGTCACTAAAACTCTTAATCGACCCCTTATTTTAGGATTTTAAATGATTAATTAGGTTACACGTAAACTAGTCTGGATATCCTTGATCATTAAAAAAAAAAAAAAAAAGCAGATGGACTGATTGTGGTGATTATTTGGGATTGGGTTAAGAAGAAGAGTTAGAATTGCAGTTGATAACTTAAAGTTACGACAAAAGGAAAATTTATTTTTAAGGATGGACTTCAACATTTGATGACATTTCCTTTTTGAGAAGAACGGTGGTGAAATACCAAATGCAAGCATATTAGCATAAGATAATATATCCCTTTTTCTAAAGAGATTGGTTAGGACTTAGGATAAGATAATGACCCATTTAATTAATACATTACTTATTTACATTTATGCCCCTTCGGAATAAGTTTAGTTTGTTGGACTTTACCTTGATCTAATTTTGTAGATAATTCTGAAGCTATTATTTATGCTTGTGAAATTAAATGAAAGACAGATTAATTAAGATACTTTAAATAGGCTTAAAAAGTTGGTAATGTAATCTTTCCATTTTAGTCATGACAAGTTTAAGGTCGGTTTGTATTTGGTATTCTCTATTTCTCTAAAAGAAGCCATTTTTTTGGCTCATTGATAAATTTGACAATTACTATGAACTAATTAAAAACCTTAAATGTAAACATTTTAATTCTTACTTGCACAAATAATATAAATAATTATACTTACTAATCAATATTCTCTTCATCTCTTGTTTAAGTTAAAATTAATGAAAATAAAAAGAGTTAACGACTTTTTCCCACCCAAATAATGGTTTAATGATACTTTTTCACCTACAGACTTTTAAAATACCACTTTATTATCTAAATTTATAATTTTGGCAATGAATAAAAAATAAATTCAGTCCAGACTATTGAGGTTTTGAAGAGGGGACGTCGATGAATCTTTTGATGGTTGAAATTGATTGGAATTTGACTTGGGAGCAGTGGTTGCGCAAACCCTAATCACTCGATTGTCGACGATTAGCGCAGTAAACGAGAGTAGGGTTTGAGGGGTTTTGATGAGTGATGATTGGGAAGGAGAATGATGGTGGTCTAAAGTCGCAACGATGTCAGACTAAAAAACAAAATATAAATTTAGATAATAAAGTGGTATTTTAAAAGTTTGTGGATGAAAAGTGCCATTAAGACATTATTTGGGCGGGAAACAGTTGTTTACTCAAATAAAAATATGAATGTCAAGTGAACAATATAAAAATACAAAGTCAATTAGGATACAAAATTCAATAAATAAAAAATTGAGGGCCTGAAAAAAAAAAAAATTGGATTAAAGCAAGACCCCAAGAGATGAGGTTTGAATGGTGAAGTGGAAATAAAAAGAAAAAAAAAATACAAGGGCCCATAAAAGGGGTAAAATAATGAAAATATGGAAGTAAAATAAAGAAAGGCAATCCCAGTCAACGCAAGTCATGATGAGTGGGCGGAAAAATTCATGCCGGCTTTTTGGTTGTATTCCCAGTTCATGCATTTCTTTAATCTTTAATTCTTATCGTCATTCTCATTTGCTTAAACTTAGCTTAGCTTACTTTCCCTTTCTTTAATATTACTCACGTACTCCACTCTATACGTGCACCCCAATCGCTCTTTTTATCATTTAATTAGAAAATACTCATTTATTGGCTAGCTTATGATAAAAGAGTTAAAAAAACGTTTTATGAACTTTCGAGTTTGGATCTCTACAAATATTAATAAGGTTAATTATTAAAAGTTTAACTATTAATTAACTTTAAAATCTTAAAAGAATAATTAACATATATATATATATATACTCAACTTGCTTTCTCATGGTATAATAAAAACATTATCATGTCAGTGACATATGGACAGAATCCATCTTTGTATTATCACATTGAAGGCTAAAGTATGGGTTAAATTATAATTTATTATTGAAGATCTACTTGTAAAAGGGATAATCATGAAGAATTTAGTCAAATTAATGTATTATTATTATCACAAATTTATTACTTTTACTTTTTGCTTTGAAAACTTTGTTCACAATTATGTGTCATCGTGATGATGAGCAGGTATGATTTTATCACCATCCTGTTCCTGTCCTGTTTTTATTTAAGAGATTTTAGTTTACACAACTAGCTTTCTACACTAGTTGTACTACATCTACATTTTAGGTTACATGACAAACGAGCATCGAGGACTCCACACGGCGGTAGGTTTTATCAGTTTAAAAAATTTTAAAATACCAATTTTTTTTTTTTTTTTTTTTAACCCTAAGTTGATATTATATTATTATTAAAGTCCGATTCTAACAATAAATTTTTTTTCTATCATCATCGTTTGAATCTTCAGTTTTCTCTTTTCAAAATCACTCACACTTGATTTCTGGTTGATTGTTGACCACTGTAAAACTATGGTTTTCTGTTCTTAACTGATTTCTGACTGTTAAAATTCAATCAATCACCACCATTTGATCCAGTGATCTCTAATCTACAAAACACCTCTTATCTTGGTTCTTGATAACTCACTGAACACTGATTAAGAAATAACGTGTATTTGGAGTATTAACAAAATATGAACTTTGGGTGAAAAAATAGTATTTTGAAACTTTTTATATGGGAAAGTGTCATTAACCCAAACCTTGGGTGGGAAAAAGTGGTTTACTCTATTTAGTACTACTTTTATTTCCTCAGATGAAACATTTGCACTTATTTGTGTATGTTATTCATAAGTAAGTACAAGTAGTTACACTGTTTCTAAGAATTACCCAAGTGAAGTGCTTGTATTTATTCCAATTAAAACTAAAATATATTATTAAATATTTCCTAAATGCATTCCTTATCCGTTTGTCTGTAATAAGATGTCGAAGACCGTGAGAAACAAACGACAAAATAATTATCAAAGGCTCGAATTCATTTAAAATTGCTTCAAAAGACAGCAATCTATATGTTATTCAAGGCTATGATCATAAAATTAGGGAGATTTTCAGGTCTACACAAAATCACTTGAACCAAGAATCGACCTCTCAATCTAACATATAAACTACTTCTCCTTTTTAATAGTTGGATAAAATTTCATGGTCATGTTATGTAATATTATTAAATCTTAGGCATATTTTAATATGGGTTTAATTTAATGTCATCCCACAAAAAACATAAAATAAAAAAAAAATTGAAAGACCATATATTATATGATTGGTATACATGTATGAGAAGTATCTCTTTTGATTTAACCAATTTATGGTTGTTATAAAATACACATAGCAAATTAGATTGAAGTAGGAGAAGAGATAATCTGGTGAGTTTGAGTTTCTCTTTGATTGTTAATAAGAAAAGTTATTGAAGCTCTTATCTAAGATTTTGATATATTAATTAAATTAGGCATAAACTTATTTAAAAATTGACATTAAAAAAAAAAAAAAAGGTGACGACTATAAAGTTTAGGATAGATGAAGATTATTAAAGTCGTTGGACTTTTCAAAGAGGTAGAAGCAACACAAAAGGAATAAAAAGACTTCGCTAAACGACAGATTATTCAACAGTATTAGAGCTTTCTCACATGTGGTACTAAAATCACAACTGCACGGTTAAGCCCATCTACTTTGACAATAACCCCCACTTTTTACTTAACTTACTTTTAACCATTCTGATTAGCACAAATAAAACTTAACACCATTTTTAATTAATTTTTAAAGTTTCTATAAAAAGAGATAGGGAACCAAACACAGTAGTCGGCAAACTCTCTCTCTCTCTCTCTCTTACCATCTCTCTGTATCACTTTTAACTGTTGATGTCTGATCAAATCTTTCAAACGCTGTTCATATTTTCATTAACCGTAGGCGCGCTAGATTTTCTGCGATCTGAAATGTAGAGCCAGTGATTGGTCATTTCGCTTGAAACGTTTGATTCGATCTTGAGCGTTGGTCTGGTTTGTTTAAAGGGTGGCTAAGATGTTTTCTTTTTAGATTTTTTTTAGAGTAAATTAGAAGCTGAACGAAGAAAGACGGTTCTGAGTCTTGGGTTTAATCATTTGATTTCTTGGGGTAACGTGAGTTTTGGTCAGAGAAAGCTAGACCGATTCAGAGCTGCTGGTAGGTATGTTTAAATAAAGAATTAAAAAAGCTGATTGACTGGTAGCTAAGAGAGCTGAAACAAAAACATTACCCTAGGTAGAAAATAGTCTATATAAATATATAAAAAACAAAGCTTTTGTCTTCAAAACTTTTCTTCAGAATTCTACGATAAATGCTCTAGATTTTCTCTTTTTTGTCCCGTAGTTTGATGTTAAAGAAAACCCTAGGAAAAATTTTCAATATTCACAACTATGGTCGACTTGGAAAATTCCTCTACAGCTTCAGGGGAAGCCAGTGTTTCTTCTTCTGGTAACCAAAACCAGAAGCAGACTTCCAATTCCAAATCCAACTCCATCCCCAACTCCAAGAAGAAGCGAAACCTCCCTGGAATGCCAGGTAACATTTAACATATTTCTCTGATAATTAATACTTGTTATTTTTCTTCACTTGACGGGTTATTAATGTTTTTATTTTTCAGATCCAGATGCAGAGGTTATCGCTCTGTCTCCGAAAACCCTTATGGCCACGAACCGATTCGTGTGTGAAATTTGTAGCAAAGGGTTTCAGAGAGACCAGAATCTGCAGCTTCATCGACGAGGCCATAACCTTCCTTGGAAATTAAGGCAGAGACCCACTAAAGAAGTGAAGAAGAGGGTTTATGTGTGTCCTGAACTGACATGTGTCCATCATGATCCAGCTAGAGCTTTGGGTGATCTTACAGGAATCAAGAAACACTTTTGTAGGAAGCACGGTGAGAAGAAGTGGAAATGTGATAAGTGTTCTAAGAAATACGCCGTGCAGTCTGATTGGAAAGCTCACGCCAAAGTTTGTGGCACAAGAGAGTACAAATGCGATTGTGGGACTTTGTTTTCAAGGTTTTCTAATGACTTCATTTTCAATTTCCGACCAAGTCTTCTTTTTTCTTAGGGTTTTTCTTTATCTTTTGGGAGATATCGGCTTGTGAAATTTGTTTGGTTTTCGATTGTTTGAAGGAGGGATAGCTTTATCACCCACAGGGCGTTCTGCGATGTTTTGGCAGAGGAGACCAGAGTTCAGACTCACCCACAAAATCAAAGTAAGGCGGGAGCGAGTGTAAAATCAGAAGCGGAACCTAAAGTCAAACAGGCTGTTGATTCTCCTACATCAACAGCGGTGGCACCAGAACCAGCAACTCCGGCCTCAGCTCCGGCTCATTCTACTTGTGTTACAACCTCTTTAGTTTTGCCGACTAAGAGTTCAGGTAAACATATGGCCCAAGAAATTGGAGAATTTTGAATTCTTTTTGTTCGGGATACGTTGGACTGGGATTTTATTTTTTGGTTAAAAATAAGTCATAAAAAATCTCTGTTTTTTCTCTCTCCTTGTAGATCTTGGAGTGTAGTAGCTTTTGTCTGTTACTGATCTTTGTTGTTATCTGGATGTATGTATGTTACACAGTACAGTCGGTGACCTAAGATTTGAAGTTAGAAAGTAAGACAAAAGTAAGGTTCTTAGAGATGTGCCTTTCAAACTGTAAGATTTAATTGATTTCAATTTTGAGAAAGAATGGTTAGTGATTCAAAAGCTAGAAAAAAAGAGCTGTAGGTTTAGAGAAAGAGAACCCATTATTGATACTGTCTTTTCTTCTAAAGTTCATAAAGAAAAGCCTTAACTTCCCTTTTCTGTACGTTTAAAGAAGTGGGCTTGGAGAAAGGAAACTGTGTTTACAGTCATTTTATTTCACTTTCAATTTTGATTGTGTTTACAGAGTTAGCAGAAAATCCCGCACGAAGTGTTGAGGAGACACCAGGAACAGGGGGTTTAAATGGAAGCTGCAGCAGCAGCAGCAGCTCAAGCAGTGTTGGAACTACCAGTAGCAATGTGTTTGCAAGCTTATTTGCTTCTTCAACTGTATCGGGAAGCTTACAACCTCCTCAAACTCATGCATTCAGCGACTTACTTAGAGTCACGGCACGTCCAGAACTCCCATCTGACCTGACTCTATCAGCAAATGACCCAATTTCACTGTGCCTCTCAACCACTCATGGTTCTTCAGTGTTTGGAAATGCGGGACAAGAGCGGAGGCAATGCACACTGGCATCACAGCCTGCTCTGTCGGCCACTGCCCTGCTTCAAAAAGCTGCACAAATGGGCGCAACAACTAGTAATACTTCATTGCTTCGTGGTTTAGGAATTGTTTCATCATCTACTCAGCACGACAATATACAATGGAGTCAGGGGCTAGGAGATTCTGAGAATGCATCTATTGCAGCAGGGCTTGGACTTGGGCTGCCTAGTGATGGAGGTTCTGGATTGAAGGAGTTAATGATGGGAACACCTTCCGGCTTTGGTCCTAAGCAGCCTACTCTTGATTTCCTTGGTTTGGGGATGGCGGCTGGTGGATCATCCCCCAATAGTGCTATATCATCTCTGGTTCCATCAATTAGTGGTGGTGTGGATGTGGCACCGGCCTCATCCTCATCTTATGGAGGAGGAGAATATTCTAGCAAAGAAATGGGAAGTGGTGGCTCATGAATATAATGCTGGATTAAAATAAAAAGTAATGCATATCTCAATTGTGATGGAGAAGTTGTGTAAATTGTGTAGGCGTACTATTGGGGGGGTTGCAGAGAAGAAAACAATGGTAAGCAACAAGCCATTAATGGCAGTTGGGTCTTTTTTTGTTGTTCTGCTGCTTCTTATGGCATGGAAAATAAGCAGGATGGTGTTGGCCTGTTGGGTGTGTTTAGACTTTTGTAGCAAAGCTTAAACACTGCAGACCCCCCCTAAGTTATTGTATACTTGTGCTGTGATACTACAAGATAAGTAAGATTTTGATCAAGCAATAGGTCTTGTCTTGTGCTAGGCCATTTGGTTTTGATTGAATTCGTTGTAGTAGGTTTTACAAGTCTGAAAAATCACAGAAATTAACCAGACGGCGGCCGTTGTCTGTGTAGCATTAGGCATTAATGAATATGTAGTTGTGAAGATTAAGGTTGACCACAACCTTGTATCTGTTATTATATTCGTCATCTTTTTCAACTGAATGGAATATGTATTATACTTACCTTCCTCTTCTTGTTGTTGAAAAATATTTTCATGATTAGACCTCCTGATACTTCATTTGTCCAGTAGTAGATATTATTAGTTTCATACTTACCCAAACGCCAAATCCTGCGTTCTATATTATATACAGTAACTTAGAAGATGAAGGCTGAGAATAAATAATAGAATAATATGATGAAACAAAATTAGTCAACAGATTCCTTTAGTATAAGAATGTGAATGAATTAATTTTCCAACATGAGGTCAACAAATTTACACTTTCTTGCTCAGCTATAACTCTAATAAAACATTCGTTTAAACTAAACCATCTCTTTAATGAAGATGCTGACATTGTAAAAACTCTTTCCTAACATAGTGGTTTTAAGTTGGTATTTCAAATCACGGGGTACTAATTAAGGAGGTTAATTAATCGATATATTTTTATTTTTTGAAATTGACTATACCCTTTATAATTAATCAACCACATCTCTAACATTTCATAAATTGATGTAGTTTTTGGTAATCCTTTTTTTTTTTTAATCATAAACAGGAAGTTTAATGAAAAAAAAATATATAATTAATTTCATAAAAGACAAATTAATTAATTGATATCATCCCTATCAGTATTAATTATGATTTTTGTCTTATTTATATCACAGGATATTATTAATGAATTAAATATCATATCATTTAGTTGAACAAATTACTAAATTAGAATACAAGCTATAAAACTTATTATTAATTGAAAAAGATAACCTTATTGCTATGAATTATGTAAATTATTGAATAGTGGGTGATGGTGAAACACAAAGTTTTCCTTTTCAATTGCTTAGAGAATAGCAGACATCCGCAATCTAGTTCTAAAAGATTTGATAAATCTCACTTTCACATTTCATGGGTTACAGCGCAGAAGCCAATAACTCATTTCGCGAAATTTTATCATTCCTGTTGTTTATACATATTAGCTTTGTCATTTTTTACTATACCACGTGGTAGGTGATTTAAGAGAGCCTTTTGATTATATTATTAAAAATTTTTGAGTTCGATTCATCCTCAGTTGTTAATAGGGTAGTTACTAAACTCTTATCTGACTAATAATTCTAAGATCTTGAAATTTAGTTGAGGTTTGTATAAATTGACTCGATTATAAAAAAAAAATAAAAAAACTTGCTAGTTTCCTCAAGGTTTTATCTCTAAGTATTCTACCCAATCAATAATAATAAATTTTGAACTTTTATTTATAATAAAACTATTTATTCCTTTTATGATCCATATAGAGTGGGGAGGTTGCGTTTGTCTCCCCTCATCCTTGTTTGCTTTTCATGTGAAAAATGATATTTCTTTCTCTGTTTTCATTTATTTTAGTTTTGATTTGGATAAGAAGAAGTATTGCAGTTTGATTGATTGGGGTCATTATTATTGGTTCAGAGATGGAGTGGACACTAAGAGACAAAGAAGAAAGAAGAACCTTCACTCGCACTGCCATTGGTGATGTAAACCTTCACTAATCTTTTGAAGTTGATAATATTATCTTAGTTAACAATTGAGATGATAGAATTTAAATTCTTTTAAATAATACATGCAAAAATTCTAATTAAACGTTAAACTATTTCAATTTCAATATTAACCAACCTATAATAAGTACTTTTTTTTAATTACTGTATAATTAAATGGCGAGCGTTGGTAGCGTAAAAAAAGTGAGACAGGAGGTGTTTAAGAAGAAACGGATAATAAAGGGGGTTTGAATTGATAGAGATGAAAGAACGTCGCCATCAGAGCGTGTCTTTTGGTGATTGTCGTTTTGCAGTTTCCGATGCCTGCAAGCAATATTTTGCTGCCACCTTACGTCGTGGCTTGTCTTTTTCTTCTAGGCCACGTTTCTTTGTCTGCCTGTTTAAAGTATAATTTTAATATTTTAATTCTTTATTACTGTTGTAGTGAGTTTTGATGTCCCTCAAGGTCAAGGGTTTTTTTTCCCACAAAAATATAAAGGTCAGCTGTTATGTCAAATCTCGAAAGACTGCTACACAAACCGTTTCAGTCTTTCAGATCATGAGTATTTTTTGGAATAAATAATATTTGAAATATTAAAAACTTTTGTTTTAAAGTGTAATTGCTTGATGGAATAGTGGGCATAGATGCAGAACAGCTAAGCCAATCAATCTTGGCAATAAATTCTTTCTCGAGTAATCCATTTTCCCACCCAAGGTTTACCTTAATTACCTTTCCACCCAAAAGGTTTGAAAACACCATTTTTCCACCCAAAGTTTATATTTTGTTTACTATCTAGAATACACTTTTCGATTCGGTAGCCAACGGAGAGAAAAATTGGTCCAGGTTGTTAGAGTTTTTGAAGGGGGGATGCCAGTAAATCTTTTGATGGTGGTAGATTAAATTTTGATGGTTAGGATTGGTCGAAATCTTACTTGGGAGAGACGGTTACATGTTATACAAGGTTTGAAGAGTTTTGGTGAGTGGTAATTGGGAAAGAGAATGGTGTTGATAGAGGTCGCAAAGATGCCGAAATCGACTGGTGATTGGTCAGAATATAAACTTTGGGCGGAAAAGTGGTATTTTAAAATATTTTGGGTGGGAAAATTTATTTACTCATTGTTTCTCTATAAATTATGAGACTGCCAGCTGCACCGCATATTGATTTAATTGGCGCTTGGCAGGCCAGTAATGAACTTCATGATTCTCCTCCGACCTTAACAAAAATTTAAAGTTATCTGTTATAATATATTTCTCTTTCTATTGAATGATATAAGATGTCAGATGTGTGTTCCATCAGCGTTTCTATAACGGGTCTCAATTCCTCGTCCACTTGGTATGTGCTAACGTAAATTTGGTTACAAATCTATGTAATTTCTTCACATCCATCATCCATGTACAAATTTTTCCAAGTCGAAAACATTGTCCTAAAGCAAGTGTCGGCTTTTGTAAATAGACACTATATTAGGTTGAGTTGGTCAGATCTCCAACTATTAAACTACAAAATGATGATTCCCAAAACCCTCAATTCTCCAAACTTTTTAGTGCATAAAAATGACAGAAAACCAAACATAAAATCTTTTGTGCTTGGATACATACATTAATCTTGTCCGCTACACTGTATTAGGAACGTTCATTTGCAGATTCTCTCAACTAATAATATGGAATTTAGTGAGATGGGTTCTGGTATAAATTGCTCAATTTTATTCCTACTACGTGCATGAACATGTTGAAATATCTGATCATGAGTAGAAAGTGCAAGTTCTTCGTGTTCTTTCTCTTATTCATCATTAATGGAGCTCTTCTTGATGCTTGGCCCAATGCCAGTAATAAAAGATATTATGATTTTAAGGTGGTTTTGCGCATAAGAGATAAAAGATTCCCTTTTTTTATTTATTCTAATCATTCCTAGGAGTGATAAATTGAATGTCAAAGTCTTATCTATTTCCAAAGTCTAAATAATGATTGAAATTTCAGGTTCAAACAACTTCTATAACAAAACTGTGCAAAACATCAACTATTGTCACAGTGAATGGAATGTACCCAGGTCCAACCATCTATGCTCGGGAAGATAACAGGGTGATTGTAAAAGTCACAAATCTTACACCCTACAATCTGTCAATCCATTGGTAATTAATTAGCAAAAATCGTTGAATTAATCCTTCAATTTTAAACTCCTCTTTCATGTTATTAAGTTGGGATTAATTCTCAATACAGGCATGGAGTTCGACAAAGACTAACTTGTTGGTTCGATGGTCCTGCCTACATAACTCAGTGTCCAATTCAAGCAGGTCAAAGTTTCACGTACAAGTTCACGTTGCTCAACCAACGTGGAACACTATTTTGGCATGCCCACATATCCTGGCTCAGAGCAACCGTTCATGGCCCCCTTATCATCTACCCAAAGCAAGGGGGCAGCTATCCTTTTCAAACCCCCTTCCAGGAGCACGTAATTGTTCTTGGTATTCACAACTTGTACTTCCAGGAGCTTTATTATTTCAAGTTTGTTAAGCTTGTAAGTTTGTATCTAAGATTGTACATATTGGTGTCTTTATTGTGAACAGGAGAGTACTGGCTTCAGGACATCCAAGAATTGGAGAAGCATGTGAAAGATTCAGGGGGAGGTCCACCAGGTTCAGATGCATACATTTTTAATGGTCATCCTGGTCCACTTCATAACTGTTCTAAAAGTGGTAAACTTCTAATCACTTACAACTAATTAATGTTTCCAGCACCTTCTAGTTCGAGATGATATTGAATGGAAATCCTTTAATTTAATCTTGTGCAGATGTGTACAGTGTCGATGTTACTAAAAGGAAGACATATCTTTTAAGAATAATCAATACGGCTCTGAACATGGAACACTTTTTTGGTGTGGCTAACCATAGCATGACTGTTGTTGAAGCAGATGGAGAGTACACAAAGCCCTTCAATACCTCGTTTCTAATGCTAACTCCAGGCCAAACTTAAAATGTTTTAATTACTGCAGATCAGCCCAATGGAAAATACTACATGGCTATGGCCCCTTATATGCCAGCCAAAAGGGTCCCATTCTTGAATAAAACGTCCTTTGCAATTCTCAATTATATTGAATCTTCGAAGTTAGATTCGTTATCCCCAATAGAATCAAATATGTCAGTCAAAAAATCTTCTCCCGAAAGGTCATTGGTACCTTACAAGCCCATCTTGCCTTGTGTGAGTGACTCTGACTCTGTCCAAGCATTCACAGGCCAGATTAGAAGTTTACACCCAAATGAACATTGGTCACCAATTGATGTTCCTTTGAAAATTGACAAAAGCTTGTTCTTTGCAATTGGGCTGAATGTGTTTAGTTGCAGCTCCTCGGATCCTGACAAATGTCAAGGGCCCAATGGGGGAGTTTTTGCGGCTTCAGTTAATAACATAACATTTAAAAGACCAATGGTTTCTCTGTTGAATGCATACTACAATAATTTAGAAGGGTATTACACTGCTGATTTCCCTGATAAACCTGAAAAAATGTATGATTTTGTGAATGAGGCTCCAAATAATATTGGTGTGGATACACAGCCTGTTATTGGTACTCAAGTGAGTGTGCTGGAGTATGGATGGACTGTCCAAGTCATATTTCAAGACACTGGCACTATAGGAACAGAAAACCATCCAATACATTTACATGGCTTTAGCTTCTATCTTTTGGTCTCAGGGATTGGGAATTTTAATTCCACCACTGCGGCTCTTAATTTGTATGATCCTCCTTACAGAAACACAGTTGGTGTGCCAGCGGCTGGATGGGCCGTCATCCGGTTCAGAGCTGACAATCCTGGTACTTAACTAACTTTCTGTGCTAAGAACTTCACTATTTCATTGCTTAATCTGATCATAACTGTTGATACGAAGCTACTGATATATATATATATATATTAGAATGCTTATATAGGTTATATAAATGCTTGCTAAATATGCATTGCAATTGTATTTTAAGATGCCTCAAATTGTGCTTTAATTGCTTAACAGGAGTATGGTTCATGCACTGCCATCTAGAGGTGCATACAACTTGGGGACTTTCTATGGCTTTTCTAGTGAAAGATGGCAAAGGTAAAATGCAAACTTTGCCACCGCCACCTCCTGATCATCCATTTTGTTAGATGAATTCCAGTGGCAAATCTCTGCTTGCCCTTTTCTACAATTTCTACTCTTTTACATGTATGTAATATTATAGTTCTTGATTGCTGTGTATTTGGTCATTTGCAAGTTCTAGCGCTGTGAATAGAAGATGCATTATTATTTGTAACAAAGATCTCAGAAGTGTGGACTCTGGTGATTTGAAGTTGTGTTTCTTGCTTTGCATCTTACTCTAGTAAAAAATATGAAACGTTAGGGTGTAAGCAAATTTCTCGATACTTTGCTCAATCCATCGTGTTGATATTATATTAGTTTTTAGAGAAATGCTAGATGTAAATATAGTCTTTGTACAAGTGATGTGACAGTTTTTATACCACTAGTTTGTGAAAAAAAATAGAAGATTGATGTGAAAATAGTGGTGTGACAGCTGTCACATCACTATGTACAAAGAATCTTTGTAAAAATCTTTGTATCTCTAGCATTTTCCTAGTTTTTATGGGAAGAATGACAATTTTCCACCCAAACTAAGGCCTAAGTAAGTATTCTTACCCAGAATGTTTCACACCCACTGTTAAAATTCAGACGTTAGTTTTAACGGCAAAAGGTTGTTCTTGTCATTTTGCACAACATATATTATAGGTTTAATATTTCTTACACTCATAAATTACAAACACATAACAATTACCTTCGTTAACTAGGGAATTAGCTATTTAAACCCCTATCTTTGATTTCATTTTCTTTTAGCCATTGACTCAAACAAGTTTTAACCATTTAATAGACCAGATTAAGGATCGGTTCTTGGTCGGATTGGCTGATCTGATCTAAGTTTTAAAACCACGGATTAATCATTGAAGTGGATCTTTCGAGTCCAAGTTTCGTAGCACTCTTACTAAATTTCTATCCAACCCAATTTTAGCCCTTTTACTATAATACCTGTAATAATAAAATCTTAATGCGCAATGATTAGCTCCATTTAAAATAACAATAAGAATCGTATCCTTGACCATTCAATTTTATTTATTTTCTAGATAATATTCTTCAATTGACAAAGCTTTTACAACCCAAAAACCTAAGAAGATATTTGTCTAAGTTTATAAATTAGTCAAACTAGTTTAAAAGTTCTAAAATTAAGTTGACCTGTTTATTTATAACTTTTTTGAACTTATAAGTTGAGCTTATAAGCCAAAAAAAATAAGTTGGGGGAAAGTATTTTTTTTTTTTTTACTTATAAGCACTCTGCTTATAAACTAGTTTGACCAAGTATATTACCACCTTATCCTTATTTAATTTTAAAATTCCATAGTATACCCTTATTTAAGGTAGTATCCTTTTTAGCCATTTTATAATAAAATGTACTTATAAATCATATTTTACCAAACACGTCAACTATTTATCAGTTACTTATAAGTACTTTAACCAAACACGTAATTGCTCAAAATTTCAAATGCTTATAAGCCAAAATTAGCTTATAAGCACTTGCTACTTATAAGCTCATTTTTATAAACTCAGACAAACACCTCATAAGTTTGTTCTATGTATAAATAAATAGTTGGTCAAAATAGTTAATTGGCATTACCCATATTTAGCAAGATACACAGACACAAAAAAGATTTTAGCTTACTAAAAACTAATAAATACTACGTATTTATGATCAATATTGTTGACACCAAAAAATACACCAACTTGAGTAATTCGATTGACCGTGACGGAATCAAAATGGATGTACGTGTGATTAATAAAAAAGAACGTGAGTCAAGCAAAAGAAAGTGAAAATGACCCAAGAAGTTTTCAAGTGATTCAACGAGTTATTCCTCAAACCTACGTCCACTGTTTTCTATTGTTTTTCTTTGATTGGGTAAATAATACAATCTCTCTTCTCCCAAATAATTCTCAACCCCCTTACACTGTTTTTTTGGGTATTTATACAAGAATTTCTATAAAGGTAAGTGAGATAAATTTGGGATTGTGATCATATTTGATGTATATCCCATGTGCAACAAAATCGAGCAAATGTATATAGGCATTATCTATTTCGAGATATCAGGAGATAGAGCTTATCTTTTGACCTGTCGGACAACTATTAAGTAGGTCATGTTGAGCTTTATTTTGATCGAACTCTATCTTCTTGCGAACTTTCGATCGCAACAAGCTTTGTGTTGTACGAGCTATCGACATCTCTGAGTTTATAGCAAATTCACGCACAACAAATATACACTTTTCTATCAATAATAATCTTTAATTAAAATGAATAAAAAAAATCAAATATTTAGATACTTAAGTATAATAATACATAGGAGGATATGAAACTTTATATCTGCAATTTCGAATTCAGATATATAATGAAATATAACATTTTTTAGTTTCTATAAATCTGCGTAGCACTTCTTAGAAAATGTAATCTAAAAAATCCCCCGGCTGAACATATGATAACCATTTCTCATGGTGTACAATATTTCTCCTTTGATTGGCTGAGACTAATTACAAATGAAATTAATTCACTATAGATAATTGACGTCACGTGCGTGCCTGTATTTTAAAGTACAACAATCCGTTTCATTCATTATTATGATATTTTTTAAAATAATATTTTAAAAAAAAAAAAGTAAAATTAGATTATATTTACGAAAAAGATAATTATTAATATTTTATAAGATGAATAAAATATAATAAAATTTTAAAAATATTAAAATAAATACATTTTTTAGTTTTAACTTTATTAAGAAAACTAGAATAATATTTAAAATAGTGTACTGCATGAAGCCTAAGGACTCCCAAATAACAACAACAAACGGTGTTTAACCTAGCTTAGAAGGGGCACTTTAGTCCGAGAATCTACGAGTCCATACTTTGCTGGAGCATTGGCTCACCCATCCCATTTATCACATGTTGTACTTGTGGTTCGGGTTTTTGTCTTTTTGATTCTTGTAATAAGTGAAACTTACGCGAGCTTTATTTTTGAAAGCTCCGTTGATAATCAATTCCAATTTAATTAACTTATATTTGGAGCTTCAATCCATCGTTTTCCCCTCCACATCGAAATCACAAACTTTACTGGTTTTTCTTTATCAATCAATTACAGTCTAAAAACCCGCTCAAAGTAAAGAGGTACCATTTTTAATATTTTTATTGTTCTATGCTTTTACTTCTATCTTTTTTTTTTTTTTTTTTTTAAATAATTAAATCTGCTAATTAATTGGTTTCTTTATATTTTCGTTTCTGTGTTTGGATAATTTTTTTTTGGGATTTATATATTTCCGATAGCAAGTTGTTAAAAGTTTACAACTTGAAATTGACAGGTGTTTTGGTTGTTGATGCGTCGAAAGTGATGAAATTTAGTCTGTTAAATGCTATTGAAGGTTGGATATTCTTTGAGAGTATAATTGAATCAAAGGTATTTTGTGTTAGGGCCTAAAATGCCAGCTGCTGCTCTAACGAAACTGAACCCTACTGTTTGTTCTGGCTTTACGAGAGTTTGTAATTCGACAAGGTTTTTCGGACAAGGAAAACTCTTGTTGGGGAAATCTAGGTCATCTGAGTTTTTGCCATATTCAATTCGGTTGTTATCTGAGACCTCGGGGTTTAATTTAAGTGGGCCTTGTGAGAGGAGTTCTATGGCTGCTTCTGGTACTAAAGCTGTTTTTGGAGATGTTTACATTGATGATTTAGTTTCATGTTGTAGTAATGGCTTAGACTTCACAAAACCTAGTAGTGTTTATTTCAATGACAGAAGTCAGAACCGATGTCGAAAAGCTAGTGTGAGTTTGAGAAAACAGGAATTACCAAGGAATGGGCTTCTTTGTGGGTATTTTGTTTTTGATTCTGTGAGAAAGACTTGGAACTCTAATATTCTTGTTGGCCCATGGTTGAAAAATATTCACACCTCCTCTTCTGTGTGCTTTTCTGCTGGGGCTGCTCATGATGTGTCATTTGATGGAGGTTCTCATGATGAACAGCTTGGGAGTTCCTCTATTGCATCTGACGAGTATGTGCTCTCATCTCTTGTTTATTTTGGTTATATTTTATTTGTTGCTTTGTCATTAGTTTTACCTTAGAATACCCATTGCATTTTTTTTGTGCTCACTGGACAGCAATTGATAACGAGGTGCCTTAGTGCTCTTATTGAACTTCTCTTTTTGCAAAATTTGCTAAAACTTCCCTTAGGTTTTAGTTATTGCAGAAATAGGCTCGGCAGCACTAGAACAAGTAGGTTCTGTCTCACGATAACAGACTTTACTTCTGTAATTGCCCTATGACTTTCCATACTCCCTGTCTTATGCTATCTTCTGCTTGGCATTTGCTTTAGAACTATTCTAGGAGAGAGACACTTGAAGCTACTTTCAGGATCATGTTACTTGCCACATCCTGCTAAAGAAGAAACAGGTGGAGAGGATGCTCACTTTATTTGTGTAGATGAGCAAGCCATTGGTGTAGCAGATGGTGTAGGGGGATGGGCAGATGTTGGTGTTGATTCAGGAGAATTCGCCCGTGAACTTATGTCGCATTCAGTGACGGCGGTTCAAGATGAGCCCAAGGGTGAAATTGATGCTGCAAGGGTGTTGGAGAAGGCCCACTCAAGCACGAAAGCCAAGGGTTCATCAACAGCCTGCATCATTGCCCTTACAAGCAAGGTAATTTTTTAAATTAATTTCTCTAGCAATTCATGGCCATCCCTTTTCTTATTAGTACCAACTTTTGATTATAGCCCTTGATAATAAGTGTTTGAGAAACATATGGTTTAGGTAATAGAATATAAAATCTTACTTCTGTTTTTGTTAGTGATGATTGTTTTTGGCCGCTATCTTTGAGAAAAGGTACTATAATTATTTTGTTCATTTTCAGTGTTTGGTTCTTAATCGTTGTGATTTCTGTCTGAAAAACTTGAGAATGATTTGAAACATCATCTGATTACAACAATTTTGGTGAATGGAAGTGTTGTGGCTAATGTACTATTCTTTGTGTCAACAAAATTTGTGTTATTTTGGTGTCAATCTCCAACATTATGACAACTTTTAGAGTTTTTGTGGGCATTTCTTTTGTAGATTGAGGAAAAATTGTTTTATCCATTTAAGTGATTAGGAGCCTTAATTTCTAATCCTGTGTTGGAAGTGGAGATTTTCCTTTTCCTGTAACAGCAATCCTTAGGGCATCAAACATCTACTGAACCAGATAAGGTCAGTAAAATGTACCTGAACTAAATAAGGTCAGTCAAATTTACTTTAGAATTGAGTTTTAGTTTGAAGATGCTTAAAGATTCTGACTAAGTTTGGTTGTACGCTTAACATTTGGTTCTATATCTACATGTTGGTTGCTTAGAAGCAATGTCCACTTATAGTTTATCCCTTGTCTCTGCATCAAGGCCTAAAAATTTCTCAGGATAATTCCCATGTTGGATACTTTGCGTTCCATAGTATAAAGAAAGCAAATTTTATCACGTTCTACCATATGGTTTATTTTATTTATTTTTTTGTCTTCTTTTAACAGGGAATACATGCAATTAATCTGGGAGATAGTGGATTCATTGTGGTTAGAGATGGATGTACTATCTTCCAGTCTCCAGTGCAGCAGCATGGCTTCAAATTTACATATCAACTAGAGAGTGGCAATACTGGTGATCTACCCAGCTCTGGTCAGGTTAGTTTACTCATTCATACTTCACACTAGCTACAATGTGAATTTGTGCAATAGTTTTCTTACTTTTGCTCTTTTCATTTGGACCATTCTGCACCTGTGCATGTGAAAGAATTTTTTGGCTTATTTCTGGTCCTGTTTACTTCATACATTAGCCAATCTCAAATAATTGGTAGTTTGTGTACTGTTACATTGCAATTTGCTTATTATTAATGGAATTTAAGAATTGAAGTTAGGGCTATTATCATAAATGAACTAAAGAGAGGCATAAGTTATGAAACCTTCAAAAATGACACTTAGTTGCTGTAAGATTTAACCAAAAAAAAAAGTGATTTAGCTTAATGAAAAGACTTAAATACCTCTAACTGATGATTGACTTTTGTGCATGTGAGAAATTTGGCATAAATACTCCAAAACTTAACCTGAAATGCCCAAAACGTGTTATCTTAAAAAACCCAAATGAATGTTCAAATATCAAATATGGTTGTCTCCTTAAACAAACATAACCAGTTGGAAGAGAAAACTTCCATAGCCATTAACACACCTGTTTTGTAGACACAATTTTATGGAGCCATGAAAGTAAATTCCAAACACCAAGATATGAAGTTCATCACTTGGTTAATCAAACTCGATGGGCAATTGACACCGTTTTACAATCCATGCCACGACATTCATGAAAAGTTCATTACTGCAAGTTTCAATTCCCTTTAAATTTAACATTTGTAAAAATCATTATTGCCAGTTTTAGTTCCACCTTTAAATTTAAGGTTTGTAACGTGACCATTAAAACAAGAATTTAAGTCTGCTTTGTTCTTTTAGTTTTCAGTTTAGATTTACCTAGTATCAACATTCACTATCCAACACCACCCATTCCGCCAACTCCTCATCCCAATCCACAAATTTCAGCATCACAAACACTATGAATATGATGAATTAATACACAAACAAAATCTAAATGCACAAAGAATCATTGCACTTGATTTGGGTAACACTCCTGATAAAAAACAAGTATAATAAAATAAAGAACTATCAAATTATCCACAACAAAAAAATTCCAATAAGAACTTTGAAATTGGCATCATCACACTATTGACATAGCATGATTTCCCAAAATTCATTTGATGGAGTAGCAATGAATAAGATAGATAGTATATAAATGAAGGAGATTTAAAAATAGAGAGAATAAAGAAGGATAAATCAAAGGGAGAACAAACAAGAAAGGAGTAGAAAAGAACTAGAACAAGATAGAAGATATAGAATTAGTTTCTTCATTTTCCTCCCTTTCTTGTTGTTCTCCCTAGTCTATCCTCTAGTTCCTATCTAATTTCTCTCTCTCTCTATCTTATTCTTCTCCACCTCTATCAGGATGGGGAGATTTCTCAAGTATCCATCTATCTTATTCTTCTCCACTTCTATCAAAATGGAGAGAAGAATAAGAACAAGATAAATTATTTGATAGAGTAGAAAAGAACTAGAACAAGATAGATTACTTGATGCAGCAGAATAAGATGGGGAAAATAGCAAGAAAAGAACAAGATAGATTATTTGATAGAGCAGAATAAGATGGGAAGAATAGTAAGAAAGAACAAGGTAGATTATTTGATATAGCAGAATAAGATTGGAAGAATAGCAAGAGAGCACGAGAGATAGATTATTTGATAGAGTAGTAGAAAAGAACTAGAACAAGATAATTATATGATAGAGCATAATAGATAGGAAGAATAGCAAGAATCTGGAGAAATCAAGAAGAACTAAGAGAGGAAGAAACAATCCATATGTAGAAAACCAATATCTTTATTAAATCAATAATCAGGCCTTAAAACAATAATGAGAGAAGCCTTCATTTGTAGGCTTAAAAAACTAAATTCTAATCAAAATATAATTTTAATAATCCTAATAACAATTAAACAATGAAATATGAAATATTCTAATCCTAATTAAACAAAGAAACAATGAAATAAAAGACTCAAACAAAATAGAGTTCCAAAATACTAATCCTTAATACAAACCTATTTTCCTACATCACTTTTTATTTGCAAAGTTTCTTAAATACCCTGCATATAATTAAGTCTTAACAGTATTGACCGTTAAATGTAGGTTTCAGAAGGTTTTGGAACATCTGTCTCTTTTTAATTTACTTTTGAAAATATGGTAACCCAAATGCTGATAGCCCCTACAGTTAACTTAAAAACAATTAGACTTTTTTTCCTGCAGATATCTCTTTTAACAGTTCCTGCCATTGATTATAGAAGAGATTTTTTTTTCCCTAACCCTCTTGTTGCTGCATATATTGGTTTATGACCAATGGTTTTACCTTATGCATCACTTCGCAATGTCCAAGATTTTCTCCACCTCAACTTTCAGTAGTTGATCTCCTCCTTTTAAAAGTCTTTTTATTGAGGATCTGAATTTTTTTGATTAGTTTAGAATGAAGTGGTTGGAATTCACTTTTAATTCTTTNAATCAATAATCAGGCCTTAAAACAATAATGAGAGAAGCCTTCATTTGTAGGCTTAAAAAACTAAATTCTAATCAAAATATAATTTTAATAATCCTAATAACAATTAAACAATGAAATATGAAATATTCTAATCCTAATTAAACAAAGAAACAATGAAATAAAAGACTCAAACAAAATAGAGTTCCAAAATACTAATCCTTAATACAAACCTATTTTCCTACATCACTTTTTATTTGCAAAGTTTCTTAAATACCCTGCATATAATTAAGTCTTAACAGTATTGACCGTTAAATGTAGGTTTCAGAAGGTTTTGGAACATCTGTCTCTTTTTAATTTACTTTTGAAAATATGGTAACCCAAATGCTGATAGCCCCTAAAGTTAACTTAAAAACAATTAGACTTTTTTTCCTGCAGATATCTCTTTTAACAGTTCCTGCCATTGATTATAGAAGAGATTTTTTTTTCCCTAACCCTCTTGTTGCTGCATATATTGGTTTATGACCAATGGTTTTACCTTATGCACCACTTCGCAATGTCCAAGATTTTCTCCACCTCAACTTTCAGTAGTTGATCTCCTCCTTTTAAAAGTCTTTTTATTGAGGATCTGAATTTTTTTGATTAGTTTAGAATGAAGTGGTTGGAATTCACTTTTAATTCTTTATTCTTATCACTACATTAGTATTTCTTCATGTTCGATTAGTTTTTATTTACTTGGTTCTATATTTTAGTTTTTTTTATATAGAATATAAAATTTTAGATTTTATATTGTGAATAGCTTTGAACAATTTGGTTAGGTAAATGATATCATGACTTTTATTGATTGATGGAATTTGAGGCTTTTTATCGATGGATATACATTCTGCCAACAATTTAACTTCAAACCTCATACCTGACTTAAAAACTTGTAAGTGTTTAAAGAGTTATTTTTTAGTTCAAGCAGATATATTCTTGATAAAACACCCCTTTGTTTCAACTTTTGTCATTCTTTGACAAATTTGTTATTGATTCTTTCTTCATGCCAAAATGAACAATATAAAAACAAAATTTTTTATTTTTTTCATCATACACATCTCCTGAAATTCAGAAAAATAAGGATCCGAATCACATATCCTGCTCAGGGTTATAAAACCTAGCAAGATTCTCTATCTACCTAGACTAAGCCTATTTCAAAGTGATATCATTGTGACAAAGAAGCTATGAATAAGAGGATGTATAGGAATTTATAGGCGTAAAGCCATGTACACCTGATTTCTTTTGATTATCTTGAGGATTTGAAACACGATACCAACATCCTTTGTTTAGTTACCAAATTGATCTAATATAAAGAAATTCAAATGTGAAGTGATAAAAATAAAAGACTTAAAAAGTGCATTCCGGCTATCTCATTCTATGCCAATTAAAATATTTTGGGCATCCTCAATCAACTGACCTATAAAAAGGGGGCAACTAATGAAGTTGGGGGAAGAGGGAGACCAGAAAATTGTTAATTAAGGTAAAACCATTGGTTTGAACCAATATTTGCAGCAACAGCTCATGTCTGAAAATCAGACAGACAGGAAAGTAAATGAATTCGGAACTACTTAATCCTGTGTTTGTTCTGAGCTTCAAGAATTTTATACTCTGTGACAAGTAGATCATTTTATTTCTTTAGCTAAATTTTGTTTATGTAGTATACATTTGATGTCTTGTCATGCTGTATATATCTTATGAATTCTCTCCTGTTTGAGTTTATAATGAATGAATAAGCAGTTTGAATATATGAAGATTACAAGTTATCTCACAAAGATAACCAGAACCATCTCTTTGGGATTAACCTGTTCAGGTTTATACAATTCCTGTTGCCCCGGGTGATGTCATCGTTGCTGGAACGGATGGATTGTTTGACAACTTGTATAATAGTGAGGTCACTGCTGTTGTTGTTCACACAGTACGTGCTGGCTTAGGACCCCAAGTGACAGCTCAGAAGATAGCAGCTTTGGCACGTCAACGAGCACAGGATAGGAACAGGCAGACACCATTTTCAACTGCTGCTCAAGATGCTGGATTCCGCTATTATGGTGGCAAGCTTGATGACATAACTGTTGTTGTGTCTTACATAAGTAGCTCCGATAATGTCTGAGTCTGTTCAACAAAGTCATCGTGTCTATTATCGACCTTGTAGATGTTCTTATATTCTTTTTCGCTGACCAGTAGTGCTTGGGAGGCCATTAATCCTGTTCTATTTATGCCGAAATCTTGTTGAGCAAACTGTATTTCACAGTGCTTCATTACATTCATTTGATTATCCGAAGTTTTGATCTTCATTGGTATCACAGAACCTCTACTCCCTCCCCTCCGAATCCTTGTTTCTGCATCTGATCAAAATGTCGAGTGAAAGCTGGTCGAATTTGTGATTCAGAGTACTAAATGGCAGTTAGCTTAGGCTTGTTATGCGGCAGTTTTGAGATTGTATAGAACTTATTAGCATTTGTTCACTTCTATCCGTTTCAGTTTCAATCATTACACATCATATAAATCGTTTCAGCAATAGTTACTTGAAAGTTTTCAGTAGATCAACTGAAAGTAAGAGTCCACCAACCATTATAGACATGAATTATAATCACAAAACTTACTGCATTAAGCCATTAACAATAAGAAAACATGGGATCACTCAATTCATTACATCAACAACTTTAAAACCAAAAAGAAGAACACGGCATTAAAGAGTTTTATTCACGCACCGATATCCAAACCGATGGGGGCTCCACTTTGGAGTTTAGGGAACATGTATAAATCCTTCTAAGAACACATGTTTTAGAACTCTTCTCTGCCCAAGGCCACCTACATTGTCTTCTTGTTCTCTTCTCCAGGGTTCTTCTTCTTGTCCCTCTCCTCTTTGTCTTTTTTCTTCTTGTCTCCTGGCCTCTTCTTCCTCTCTCTTTGCTGCTTCTTCTCGTCTTCTCCTTTCTTCTTCATCTTCTTGTCTTTCTTTCTCTTTCTCTCTTCTTCTTTCTTCTTCCACCTCCTCTCTTTTCCTTTCTTCTTCTTGTCTTTGTTTCTCTTCCTCTTCCCTTCTTCTGTCTTCTTCTTCCCTCTCCCTTCTTTCCCTTTCTTCTTCTCTCTTTTTAGCTTCTTCCTCTTCCCTCTTTTTCTCCTCCTCTCTCTTTCTCGCTTCTTCTTCTTCTTCTCTCCTTTTGGCTTCCTCTTCTCTCGTTTTGGCTTCTTCTTCTTCTCTTCTTTTGGCTTCTTCCTCTTCTCTCTTTTTTTCTTCTTCCTCTCTTCTCTTTTTTTCTTTTTCCTCCCTCTTTTTCTCTTCTTCCTCTCTCTTCTTAGCTTCCTTTTCCTCCTTTTCCTTTTTAATTTCTTCCTCCATTATGCTCTCCTCTTCCTCAGCACATGATGTGCAATCTAATATGATTGAATCTGCCTGCTGCGCCAGAAGCTGATTAATTGTTGTGTTTGAGACATTGAAGGATACAGCCAGAACTCGGTTGTCTATTGTTTGAAGGACTGAGCTCTTTCCTGCTAGAAATTGAGGGTAATTTCTCCTTCTTGTTGTGCTGAACCCCATGAAAACAAATGAGTCATTGTTAAAAGACATCTGAGCCATGGGATGGAACCTAGGTACAGCAAAAACATCTCCTTCCTCCACCCTAAACCTCATGTTTTTGCAGCTTGACTTTTTTGCAGTGGTTGGACAAACCACCCGAACCATCCCTTGTCCATGTAGCACTACTGCTAACTCTGTAGCCATTGGATTCCAATGCGGTCCCATCATTGAACCCTTAAAAAACACATTCAGAATAATTGGAATTAGTAAATTAAATGTCGTGAAAGTTCAATTTTATATATGCTAGAAGAGTTAAGTCTATAACAAATTGATCAAACCAACCTTTGTCAAGTTCACCATGAAAATTCCAATGTTTGAGTCCTTTAACAAATTCAAGTCTTTCCTATCCACTGTCAGGCTCCACCCGTTACAATTCCTGAAATCTGGATCAGCATCAAGGATGTTAAATGTTTTAGTTTTCTTCTTCTTGCCGTTCATGGCATGCATGTTGACACCTCTGCCACCTACAAAGGCCTTCAGGAATCGAGTTTCAAATTCCCAAATGGTTGATTTCTTCTCCCCTGGCAAAGCATGAATCATAGGTGGTGGTCTTGTTGTATTTCTTAGTGCTTCTATCAAATCCTCAGGCACCTATTACTCATCACACCAAATTGCATTAACTGTGTCAGTACACCAACTGTAATGTGGGGAATTTAATTATGACTGTGATCGGGAATGGATTATGATTTTACCTTGAAAGCTGACTGCAAGACTTTATCATCAAATCCTAGGACCAGATCACTGATACTACTGTATGCGCCAATTGCGGATTCCTGCATTTGTATCAACGTATTAATTAAACAAAAAAAAAAAAAAGTATAATCGAAGATAACAAAACGATAGTGATTATAATAAGCAAGTTTTACAAATGATTCTTCATCTTTATTGGAAAAGATTGCATAGATCCTGAGCTTCTCTCGTTCCGGCTCCAAATCGCTCTCTATAAAGAAAACAGACCCTGGTTGCAGCCTATACACATCTCCTCTCTTGATATTCAACCTTCTTGTGTCCTTTTCATCAGCCCAACTCAGTCTCCCACTCCCTACACTCAACAAACGAAATTTTAACCACAGTCACTTACTGCTTCAATATTTTGTTAAGAATTTCAATTACTTTGGAATGAATTAATTATTAATCAATGAAATGAACCTACCTGTGTGGACATAGAACACCATGTCTGCATGGAGAAGTACAGGAAGAAAGAGAGAATTTGGCTCCAATGCGATGAAGTGCATATAATAAAGGCCTCTTGTTCCATCACTGATTCTAACTGCAGAAATCTCACCATATTCTGTCTCAACAAGAGACTTTCTCTCCCCTCTCTTCACCATAGACCCCAACTCTGAAGCACACTCATGATGATCATTTAAGGCTTCTACATTCAATAAAGATACAGAAAGAACAAGAAAGAAGCAGAATAGTGAGAGAGATCGAAGCAATAAAACCGAAGATCTGTTCAACATCTTTGCGATTTGCCTCTAAATGATTGTTAAGCTAGTGTCTATAAAGATGAAGAAGACGAGTTTTACGTGTCTTGCATGTAGACACGTGCATTTTCATGCAACGCGTGGCAAGTGATTGGCTATGCTCTTCCCGCTAAAAAACATATTTGTTAAGATTCTTTCTCTTCAATCGAGAGTGTAGATGTTGATTTGGTTTTTATTGTATATACTTATCTTAATATGTTGCGGGCTGGTCCAGTCGCTCTAATCAGACATACGGGCCGGTTACGGGCCCAAACTGTCCTTCTTAAGTGGACTTAGTAGAGGGCTCTATCAAAATAGGTTACTTGGGGTGTAGTTTAAAGCTAGGCCTATAGCGTTGTATACATAACTCTATTTTTTTTTTTTGGTTAATTGGGGTGTCCGGATCAGCTTACGCACACTTTAACTAATCCGTCAGAGTCTTAAAATTAATGACCCGATAAACACCTTAGTGGTCACCGCTATTAGCACCTGTAGGGATTCGAACTTATGAGCTCATAAAATCTCTTTTTATGCTTAACAATCGGCCACCCAGTCATATACATACTCGTATCAAGAGATGCCCATGCATTTTAACACATAAGTAACATATTTTTAATTTAATTAAAGTAAAACTATAATATAATTGTGTTATATCTATAATTAAAAGTAAAAAATTGATGATTCAAAAGAAAAATAATTAGAGAAGATTGGAATTATAGAAAAGAAATTGACTTTGTTTGTAAAGTTAAGGTTGGACCATATGAAGGTCCATGAGAAATGTTGATTAACTGGACCACCTGATTTATTCACGTCATAATCTCAAGTGGTACAGCCAGCAATACCAATTAATAATATACCTTTCATTATACACCACATAACATCTCATGTTTCTCATCTTGACAATTCCAACTCATATTGGTGGTCTTGTCCATTCAATACCCCAAAGAAAACACTATGCAAGTGCCACTCTTTAATCACTTTCAAACTAATCACATAAAATCACGAGCAATGCGACAGCCAATATTGCGTATCGAATCTGTGCACCGAATGATGTGGTAAAATCCTGATCGTTGATTTATTATCAGTTAATATTAATCAACGGTCAGGATTTTATCACGTCATTCGATGCATAGATTCAGTGCGCAACCTTCGGTGGCTTTATTATTTTTGTAAAATCACATCCATAACTGTTGTGGCTGCAAATACACCTATCCAAGTCCGAGTGGGTTATTCTATGATCTATCATGCATGTTCCAGAAATGATTTTGAATGAGAAAGGTTAAGGTTTTTTTTTTTTTTTTATAAATTTAATGATTGGATTGTCCAGGTCAGCTTACGCACACTTTAACTAATCTCATAGGATCCTGAAATTACTGATTAAATATGAGCTCTAATGATCATCCTTATTAATAACGTTAGGGACTTAGAACTCGGATTGTTAATGTTTAAAGTGTTATGAAGAGTAATTAGGACGTTGTTTTGTTTAGAATGTAAATAAAGAATCCAACGGTATAATAGCAAAGCAAATCAAACATATCCAAAGGATCGCCATTTTGGAAAAGGATGTAAAACAACAGAAGATAGAAGATCCGCCTACCACTACCAATATAAGAAGAACAATCAAAGATCAGCTCCACTGCTTTGTGTGTATATATATATATATATATTTTTTTTTTTTTTTGAAATTATTTTGTTTGGCTTTTTTCTTTTTTGATGAGTGGCTGTGGCTGTGTGTGTATAGAGACTTAACTTTACACTTAAATGATTTTAAATTAGAATCTCCACACCAACATTACCACCACCACCACCATCAACTTTTGTAAGCTACAAGCAAACTCCTCCCTTTTCCACCGCGTGCACTTGTAGCCTTAATTCCTAAGTATTTGACTTATTTTATTCTTCTTCTCTTAAAAAATACTTTTCCTTTCAACGTTAATCATGTCTTTTGCTAAAAATATATTTTTTATTTTTACTGCTAAAGATGTTAGCTTAATTAGTATAAATCGGATCTTTCTAGTGGATTTTTTCCTTTTCTTTTTGCATTGAACTTGTACAATATACTGTCGTTCTCAAATATCATGCTCAAAGTGGAAGAATATTATGTTTATTTGATTTTGTAGATAATTAAATAGAAATTTACGTAAAAGAGCAAAAAGAAGATCTAACATAATCTCTTATGTTCGAGTTCATTCGATGGTAAAAGAGCAAGTGAAAAATCTAACATAATCTCCAAAGAGAATGATCTAACATGGTCTTTAAAGTTTAAGTCTCCATGAAGATAGAAGAACAAGAGGAGGATTTAACATGATCTCCCGTGTTCGAGTCCCCACAGTTGTTGATAGAGGTAGTCATTGGAGCTCGTATCTGGTCAATAGTTCCAAGGTCTCGGGAGATTAATTAAGATGTGCGTAAACTGATCTGGACACCCCGATCATAAAAAATAAAAAAAAAAAATTGCATAAATATTCTTGTTTAAAAACTAATATTAGTGCCTCTTTGTAAAGCCTTTTAACTTCTTTTTGTACCTTATTATTATTAATTACCCTCCATTGACCATGGCATCAAAGAGGCTTTTGCATTGGCCTTTACACGTACTAGAACTAATGATGATATACTCAAAATAAAATTTTCATTGATTCCCTCTTATATTAAAGGATTGCCAACATTTAGATTTAGTAGCATTGGATCCCTTAAAAAAATGGGTTCACACCATATAACCATAAGATATTACTTTTAAAAAATATAAAGTATGCCACTAATTTATGCAAAAGTAGAGTATATTGATCATATTGAGCAATGACATAACATTATTTATGTAAGCTTGATTACGACACGAGTTTTACAACTCATTAATATAATTAAAATAAAGAGTAAACTATATATGTTTCTAGATATCGGATTTAATATCTCATAATTATTAATTAATTAAAATTTCTTGGCTGAGAGCCTGAGACTGAGAGTGAAAAGGGTTTAAAACATCTTTTTGTATGTGGGCAAGCTTTTATCTTAAAGGTGGAGATAGTTTGTTTCTTTCTAGTAAATAAATGGACGGATGGATTTTGATTTTATCATCCATCCATCAATCAATCAATCAATAATGCAAAATATGACCCTTCACCATTTCAAGATCAAAGGAACTTATTCTCTTCTTCCTTTCTCTCTCTCTTGTCGTGGCCATGGGCAAAGGCTATCCTACGTGGGCGTGTTTTTAACGCGCTGACTATACATGCATATCCGACAAAAGCCGTCCCAAGTGGGTCCCTAACAAAAGACGTATCCATCCAATCATATCACACTTCGGACAACCATGTGAATTTTTGGTGGGTCCTACTTTCAGCACACGTCAACAACAATTCTAAATAACCTTTTTTTAAAAGAAATTTTTTAACTTTTTTTTTTCTTTTTTTTTTTAATTTTTCGTGTGAACCGGTTGGTGATTCTTGAGTGAAGAGGTAGCGAGAGAAGATCAATTAAGATTTTTAGTGAATTATTTAAAATATTCTGATTTTCATCTTTTTAAGTTGTTAATAGGGATAATTACTTAAGAGATTTATTCTGATTATCAATTTTAATATCTAAAAAAATTAGTTGAATTATACATAAGTTAGTCCGAACACTCTCGATTATTAAAAAAATAAAAAAAAGATAAGGAGAGATTTGTAATTGAAACGTTTAGGTACCCCGTAACTTTTAGGGATGATCCAACGATGGATACTCGATCAACTCTTTTTCTCTTTAAGATGCATCTCACCTAAAAAAATCTTTTCTGTAAGCGTAAATTCAAGAGAATATTTCAGTAAAGATGTGAAATGGACCTGTTACTGTTAGGGTTGGGGTTTCTTTTTTGCATTATTTAGTAAAAGGAATAATATATTTTCATATCTTTCTATTTTAGTTTTTCGTAAGTTTAACATTATTTCTATTATACCCTATTTCTATTTGGTTAATTAATTAAGAAGTTTAATAAAGTAGGTTCTAAGACTGGTCCATACTGTGAAGGTGATGTGACTACAGGGAGAGGAGGTGGTGTCTCTTTCTTTTAGCTTTCTATTAGAACTTTAGCGGGGCCTGGTTATAATGGAGTTGGACCAATGGAACTTCAATGGAACTTTAACGCTCGCGCTTTGACTTGTTTGTCGTTTACTGCTTGAAAACTACATTTGTGGCTTCTATTAGGTTGGAACTCTATTATTTTTTAATTTAATTTGAATTATTTTTTCATTTCTATTTCTGAATTATTTTTTCATTTCTATTTCTGACTTATTTTTTTAGGGTTCTGAATCGTCCCCTGTTTCTTTCAATAGGGTTTGGGATAAACAGGGTCTCTTTAAAAGAAGACAAACCAGACCAGGGTGAATGGCGATCAAATTTGTTCGTATCTCTATCCTTCCTCCTGTATACTCTTGCATCATGTTTGCAATGGAATCATACAAAGTGTATTAAAATATATTTCAAGTGATTTGACAAAATCTACTAAAGTTATATGAAAGCATAAATACTAATTAAAAAGAGTAAACGACATATTCCCACCCAAGATTTGACGAAACTCTAACTTGGTATCCCATATTATATTTATTCCAGATTTTCATCCTTAAAGTGATAGAAAAATATTTGATGTAACAGTAAAGGGGTAAATTCATCATTTTACATGGGTGGCGTACGTTAGCAGATCGTTGCCTCTAACAATCCTCCGATGCACGTTAGTAGATGGTGTCCCCGATGTTTTTTGCCTTTTTTTGGCAATTCTTCCACCCAAAATCACCATTGTCACCACCATTTGAACCCTTATCCTCCCTTGTACAAAACCATACCTTTCACAAGCCCTCATCACTCGTTGATCGCTGGCCATGGCAGCTGCGACATGAGACTGGTTTTTGTCGGTTTTCAGCCGTTTTGAACGGTGACAACCCCAACCACCACCATCATTTAACTCCTCGCATCCTCCCCTACAAAATCCCTAACCTTCCCAGCCAGGGTAGCTCACCGTTTGCCGTCCACCACTTCACCAAAAAATGATTGATGAACACAAACTATCAGCCGGCAAATGGCGACGAAATGGTTGCTGGGGACATAAGGGTTTTATAGATTTGGAGACGATGGTTGCAGTGGTGGTGTCCAATTGGATTTTCGCCATTGGAATCGACCGGAATTTGATGAAGAGCACCGAAACCCTAAGCCTAACGGCATCGGCGACTGGAGGGACCAATGAGTCGGGAACCATAGGGGTTTTGGACAACGGACTACAGGGAAGGTGATGGAGGTGACCAGGGGGTTTGACAACATCGAAAAACAACCCAGGTTTGACGAGGGTGTATAGTAACTGAGGGTGTTTTTGACATAATTTGAAAATAAAATGATAAGTTTATAATTCTACTAATTTAAGGTTAAGGGCATTATGGTAATTATACCCTCTAAACCCCCCCTAAAAATTCTGGAATAAATATAATCTAGGTACTAACTTCGGATTTTATCAAATCTTGGGTGGGAATATGTACTTTACTCAATTAAAAATTTGAATCCTAATTGGATTTGGAACTATTTCCATTTCACCTCGCATCGTCTCTCAAATCTTCGAGAAGAAAAATCTACTTCATAACTATTAATCTTTGTTTTAAATAAAAATATAAAATTGAATATTGAATATTGTTTGTTTGATGACGCAAGAAAAGGAGGCCCTACAAGGTAGCTAGCTGAGCAAACAAAAAATGAAACTGCGAATCCCAGAAAGCAAAATCAAAGCAGTGACGTGAATTAGAAGCTTCAAATGAGATAAAAGAGTAGTCTGACCCGTGTCCAACCATGTCTCTCATGTATGCCTTAATCCCATCTCCATACTACACCCCATGCACACACGCAAAGATAAAAAGCCCGCAATCATAACCATGAAAAGCCCCCCTCCCCACCATNAAAATGATTGATGAACACAAACTATCAGCCGGCAAATGGCGACGAAATGGTTGCTGGGGACATAAGGGTTTTATAGATTTGGAGACGATGGTTGCAGTGGTGGTGTCCAATTGGATTTTCGCCATTGGAATCGACCGGAATTTGATGAAGAGCACCGAAACCCTAAGCCTAACGGCATCGGCGACTGGAGGGACCAATGAGTCGGGAACCATAGGGGTTTTGGACAACGGACTACAGGGAAGGTGATGGAGGTGACCAGGGGGTTTGACAACATCGAAAAACAACCCAGGTTTGACGAGGGTGTATAGTAACTGAGGGTGTTTTTGACATAATTTGAAAATAAAATGATAAGTTTATAATTCTACTAATTTAAGGTTAAGGGCATTATGGTAATTATACCCTCTAAACCCCCCCTAAAAATTCTGGAATAAATATAATCTAGGTACTAACTTCGGATTTTATCAAATCTTGGGTGGGAATATGTACTTTACTCAATTAAAAATTTGAATCCTAATTGGATTTGGAACTATTTCCATTTCACCTCGCATCGTCTCTCAAATCTTCGAGAAGAAAAATCTACTTCATAACTATTAATCTTTGTTTTAAATAAAAATATAAAATTGAATATTGAATATTGTTTGTTTGATGACGCAAGAAAAGGAGGCCCTACAAGGTAGCTAGCTGAGCAAACAAAAAATGAAACTGCGAATCCCAGAAAGCAAAATCAAAGCAGTGACGTGAATTAGAAGCTTCAAATGAGATAAAAGAGTAGTCTGACCCGTGTCCAACCATGTCTCTCATGTATGCCTTAATCCCATCTCCATACTACACCCCATGCACACACGCAAAGATAAAAAGCCCGCAATCATAACCATGAAAAGCCCCCCTCCCCACCATCTTAATTGCTCTAATCAACCACTCTATCCTTGTTTGAGAGACCTCCATAATTTTTTTTTTCTTTTTTTTTTCTCTTCGCTATGAGGGTTCCAGTTAAACCAACACAAAACAACAACCCAAAGCCAGCTTTTTTCAACACCTCAAACATAGCTCAAAACATAAGTTTTGGTACCAACCAAACTAACCGTGGTTCTAACTCATGCTATGAACCAACTTCTGTTCTTGATCTTCGCCGGAGCCCAAGCCCTGAAAAACCTGCCACTGCAACCGACACTTGCACCATTCAAGACCCTCCTCCCCCTGAGTGGGAGGAGCATGTCATGCGAGCCATGGACTGGGATTCAATCATGACGGAGCTGGGTTTAGATGATGATTCTGTTCCTACTTTCAAGTGTAATCCTCAGTTACCTCGCTGCGAGCCTCAAATTCAACAACAATTCACTGAGTTCACTTCTTGTCAGCCACTTGATTCCACTCCACTTCTTCATTCTGATTTTAATTTTAATGTTCCTGACATCAACCTAAACCAGAATCAAAGTTTTAGTAATTTTGAGTTTCCTAACAATTTCCAAAATACTAGTGCCAACTTGAACGTGGGGTTTGATTGTATAGAGGAGCTAATCCGTGCCGCAGACTGTTTCGACTCGAATGAATTACAACTCGCTCAGAGGGTATTGGCGCGGCTCAATCAAAAGCTGAAGTTACCGGTTGGTAAACCACTCCAAAGAGCCGCGTTCTTCTTCAAAGAAGCTCTCAACTCACTCCTCATCGGGTCAACTCGGCCAACTCGCCTCTCTTCCATTTCCGAAATTATACAATCTATCAGAGCCTACAAGGCCTTCAGTGGGATCTCTCCCATCCCCATGTTCACTCAATTCACTTCCAACCAAGCTCTTCTTGAATCCCTTGAAGGATCACCACCGTTGGTTCACATAATAGATTTTGATATCGGATTCGGTGGCCAGTACGCCTCTTTCATGAGAGAATTAGCTGAAAAAGCGCAGTCTTGTAATAAAATGATGAACCCGACATCTCTTCGTATCACGGCTATAGTACCTGAAGAATACGTCCCCGAAACAAGACTGATCAAAGATATTCTTATTCTCTTCGCTCAAGATCTCAGAATCAGGTTCCAGATCGAGTTTGTGCTTGTCCGTACTTTCGAAATGTTATCTTTCAAAGCAGTTAAGTTCATGGACGGTGAAAGAATAGCCGTTGTTCTATCTCCAACTATATTTCGGCGTCTAGGTACAACAAACAACGCTGTGGGGTTTGTCAATGATGTGCGACGACTTTCTCCAAGTGTGGTGGTATTCGTAGATAATGAAGGGTGGACAGAGTCTGGAGCAACGTTGTCTTTTAGAAGGAATTTCGTGAACTATCTTGAATATTACTCGATGGTGTTCGAATCCCTTGATGCAGCGATGGGTAGTGGTGAGTGGGCGAGGAAAATAGAAATGTATTTGCTGAAACCGAAGATAACTGGGGCGGTTGAGGGGGCATTGAGGCGCGTGGCACCATGGAGAGAGTTGTTTTCAGGGGCGGGAATGAGGCCGGTGCATCTGAGTCAGTTTGCAGATTTTCAGGCGGAGTGTTTGCTAGGGAGGGTGCAGGTGAGAGGGTTCCAAGTGGCTAAACGCCAAGCTGAGTTGGTGCTTTGCTGGCATCAGTGGGCCCTCGTTGCCACGTCGGTATGGAGGTGTTAGATAGGGGTAAAATGGGTACTTAGGTAGTAGAGTACTTGGGAGCAAATGGGGTGGAAAGGAATTTAAATATATTCCAACCAATTAATTTGTTTCGTGCTTGGTTTTTTGTTTCTTATTTTATGGCTGTTGACTGTTGTATTGCTAGAAAGAAGGTTGGATATGGATATTGCCCAAGTGTCTCTGTTTTTAGTTGAATTTTTTTTTTTTTGGGGATTAATGTAACGTCTCCTAAGTCCTAACCAAATGCATTTGGGGGAACTATCTATAAATATAAGGGAACTTCTCTAATTATTAAATCAAAATTCTTCAGTATTTTGTGCAATGGAAATAGCCATTGTGATGTAGCTTATAATTTTTTTTTTTTTTTTGGGTCACTGAAGGTGTTTGGTTAGTTTGAACATATCTCAATTAATCCTTAGAGGTCTTAAAGTTGATGATCGGATAAATTTCTAGAATGATCATCCTGTTAATAACCTACATGCATGGAACTTAAAACCTAATATATCCAAAAATCATGGACTCCTTGTTGACAGCAAAACTAAATATGTGACAGCAAAATCCCAATGTTGGTTGTAGCTTATAAATTCCTTAACATACAAAACTAAATATATGACAGCAAAATCCAAATTTATTCTCTCACATTAATGTATGCAATGATGCCTTGTCCAAGTGTGATTTCGTTCTAATTGCTGATTTATTATTGATAATTACAAAAAAAGAGACAGAGGCCATACAATCTAATCAGGCATCAAAATAATGTGATTTATCTTTAAGTTAAATCATGACACAGATATTCTCCTTACTTTCTTCCCGTTAATGATTATCTGCAGGTGTTATTCACAATTACACCCCCTGAAAGTATCCATAAACCTTTGCCCCCAGAAAGTTCGGACTAGCTGTTTACGCCCCATACCTGGGTTATGAACCAATACACCCCTGAAGGTATCTACGAAGAATTTTGCTCCGAGAAAGTTCGGATTTGCGACTAACACCCCCTACCGTCTATTTTTGACGTTAAAGATGCGATGGAAAACCAAGTTTGATTATTGTAACCCATGACTTATTGTAGCTTGACCATTTTACCCCTATAAAATTATCATTGATGAAAATCTTAGGATTTACCTCAAAGAGCAAAGCGATGTAGCTAACCATTCTATTTAGTGCCTGCCACGAAACTGTATACCGTAACAAAAAATGTTAGATTTAATTTATGTTTAAGCATATTTTAAAATCTCATAAAAATGTATTTAAAATATTCTTTTAAAAATTAATCAATAAAAATTATGATAAGAAAATGTATTTTTTATAATATTATTTAATTTCTGTGGAAAAATATTTAAAGTTTACTATTATTTTTATTAAAATACTTTTATAGAATTTTAAATATTTTATATTTATAATTAAATATTTAATGTAATATAACAAATATTAATTTAAATATGGTAAGTTTAGTGATTTTAAATATAAAATATTTTACAGGTATTTGAAATATATTAAATTTATATTTTCAGTATTATTAAATATTAAAATTAATAAGCAAATATTGATTTAAGTGTATTAATTTGATAATATTAAATATAAAATAGTTTTACAGAAATTTTCAATGTAGTATGTTATTTTTCAAATTTTGTTTTTAGATTATATGATGTAAGGCATTAATATAATAACATTGGGTGCGTTTGGCTTATTGTTTTTATCCATATTCCCAATCCTATTTTTCAAATGTTGCTTGGCACGTTATTCCCAAAATATTAGTCTATTTTTTAATCATGTTGAGACCCTGTAAGTTTATTAATTTCATAAATACCCCCCAGAAAAGTTTAAAAACTAACAAAAACACCTCCACCCACCAATACCTGCCAGATTCCGACAACCATCGCCGATGGTAGCTGGAATCTATCACAATAGTCACACAGCCACCGGAAATAGCCTGTAATGGCAAGATCTGACCTTTTCCGGCCAGATCCACAATGGATCTAGCCGGAAAAGGCCAGATCTGCCGTCAACGACGGCCAAAGATGGACGTCGTTTCAACCTTTTCCGGCCGTCGTAGCCACAACAGTTCGTAGATCTGGCCTTTTCTAGCCAGATTCGTAGTGGATCTGGTCGGAAAAGGTCATAACGAAGCGTCACGACATAGATCCGACCGGTCTATGTCACAACGAAATTTTTCAGCTAGATTCCGGCTGTGGTGGCCGGAATCTGGCACTGTAGGTGGTGGGGGTGTTTTTTTCATTTTATATATTAGGGTCTTTAATTAAATTAGTAAACCTAAGGGCTTTTTCACAAATTTTTAAAGTTTACATCGTAATACTCCACTATCCAACAACCTAATACTATCTCCAAAATCTTATCTAAAATAATAAACTAAACGCACCCATTGTTGTCTTTAGCCAAGTGGTTAATAACTTTATATGTTTTGTTTAACTGATTATTGTGGTCTTGGTTCGAGTAAGCAGTGTAACATTTTAAGCAGTGATAAATTGAACTTCAAATGTCTAAGTTACCCTTTCTTCCATCCATTTTAACGTCAAAAATAGACTGCAGGAGGAGTAAGTGACTATTTCAGAGCTTTCTGGGGGGCAAACTCTTCTGGATGCTTTCAGGGGATGTAATCGATAACCATAAAAAAAAAATTGTAGCCATGTTAAAGTTCAAATAATATTTATACAAGGATTACTGTATAATTATAAAAATACTATATGAAATTATAAAAAAAAATTAGGGAGCATTTGGTTGACGGTTATGTGGGATTATTGGGTTAAGTCATCTTATATTACTTGACAACCAAACAATATTACTTGATTACCATGTTTAGTTGTCAAGTAATATAAGATTCTGGTAATGTTCAAATACCAATAGTGGTTACTGTTAATAATATTGAAGGTAATCTAATTACTTTAATTTTCTTAGATATTGTAAGATTACTTGGATAATTTTTTTTGCTACAATTTTATCCCTTATTAATAAAATTTTAGGACAATAATGTCCTTATTTTTAAATTTATTTACATGAATCTTGCTTTTGCCATTTCACCCAAATTAATTAACTTTTTTGGATAAAATTACATTTGAAATCAAAACAAATTTCAGCTTACCCAAGCCACCAACCCCACCCACCTGTTGTCGCCTGTCGCCAGCCAAACCACAGTCGGCCACCGCGGGAATTTGCAGGAAGTCACTTGGAGTTGTCGGGAGTAGCCCATCATCACCAGGAGGCTTCATTATGGCTGTTTCTGGCCATATTGATGGCCGAAAAGGCCATATCGAGAGCAGATTTGGCTGAAAATGGCTAGATCTATTCTGTCCATTTCTGGCCAGATTGATGGGTCAAGCTTTTAACAGCCAGACCCTTGGCCTTTATCGGCCATATCTGAATGAGATATGGTTGTTAATGGCCATGGATCTGGTCGTTAACAGCTAGATCTTGCCCATATCTGGCTGATAAAGGCTAAGGGTCTGACCGTTAATGGCTAGACCCATCAATCCGGCCAGATCGGCTCTTGATATGACCTTTTTGGCCATCAATATGACCAGAAATAGCCATATCGGGGCCTCCCAGTTATGGTGGGCTGCTCACTGCGACTTCCGACAGTGGTTTGCGACTTTGCGGTGGAGGCAGGTGGCGACAAGGTGGTGGGGGTGAGTTTGTTATAAATTAAAGTTTTATGTAAGCGGGGGTGTTTTAGCTAAATTTGAAATATTGGGTGTTATGCACGGGAAAATAAAGAGCTGACGTGGAAGGAGTCACGCCAGGAGTAACCTGCCCCTGTCAGGACAATGTGTGCACGTCAGACCTGCGAATAAACATGGAGCTTACACGCGTCCATCTCTCTGCAGCAAGTCATGCAAAGTCAGCTTGGAAAAAGGGAAAACGGGACGTGAAGATGGATGACGTGCTGACAATCACACCAACCCATAGATTTAATGATGATTACACGCTTCCATTCGATATAAAATGAAGAAAACCCCACCATTAAGGGGGTTGGTTCATTCATTACCAAAAAAACAACTCTCTCACTTGTAAAGAAGAGAAGAGTAGCTCACTTTTCATAACTTTTTGTACGTCAGTACGCTTTAGCGACCTGACCAGCGCTAAAATCAATACAACTCAGTGGATGTAGGNAACCTCACCATTAAGGGGGTTGGTTCATTCATTACCAAAAAACAACTCTCTCACTTGTAAAAAGAGAAGAGTAGCTCACTTTTCATAACTTTTTGTACGTCAGTACGCTTTAGCGACCTGACCAACACTAAAATCAATACAACTCAATGGATGTAGGACTTGCTACCTTAGCATCCGAACCACTTTAAAAGTTTTCCTAGCATTTATTTCATTTCATATACCCATTATCACGTGTGTTAATTCATCACATAACAAAACCCACGTGACAATTGGTTGGTGCCCAAAAACAGCATCAACAACTTCATTCGTAAATAATATAGTAGATGAACTTTGAAATATAGACATTGGAATTCCTACTTTAATTGAACTTAATTTCTTCATTTCGTCATTCTTTGGTTCATTGGGTGCTTCTTTTCTCTATTCCTCGCTTTGTTCTTCTTCCAACCTTTAAGGCACATAATAAACTCGTTATCTTCATATATATATATATATATATATTGAAACCATGAGTTAAAGCATCGGAGCCATCGAGGCCACCTTTAGGCCTTGGGTGCAATAGTTTCAAGATATAACAAATATAGAAAAAATAATAGAGGTTTTCTATAACGGTGAGCCCATATTTTATTTCATGAACGATATTAGGTAATTTTTATTTGTACTCATTATCTTACGTTTTAATTATGGAAAGATTTAACAAACATCAACTTAATTAAAAATAGATATATTTGTTCAGATGTATTCAACTTTTATGTAAATTCAAAACATTAATTCAGCTACCAGAGAAAAAACCTAATGATATTATCTCAATGTGATGCAACAATAATTCATTCGTAAATAATGAAGTAGATGAACTTTGAAATACAGACACAAAATTCCTACTTAAACTTAATTTCTTGATCAATTCGTCATTCTTTGGTTCATTGGGTGCTCCATTGTTTGTTGCTGATTCTTCTCTCCATTCCTCACTTTATTCTTATTCCAACCTTTAATTAAGGCACATATAATAAACTTAGGGCCTATTTTAGATAATAATAAATGTGATAATGAATAATACTATATTTATAACTGAGTCATACAACTAGATAAAATAATCATTTTATATGAATTTTATGCAATTTTTGACTAGTTGTATGGCTCAATTATAAGCAAATATTATTGATTTGGATTATATATGCTACTATGGATTCCAATTAAACATCTAACCGCTGATTATAGATAGGATGATGACATGTTACGAATTAGGAAAAGTTACCAAGAGGATGTAAGCCTCTGGATTGAAGCTCCCTGTATTCTGACAGAGAGCACAACAATAACAGCATAAATGAGTGACCCAGTCCAGTGCAGGACCCTCAGCAAGGTTGAACTCTCTCCTCAGTTTAGTTCGGTAGTCTGCTGTCTGTTCACATAACCCATACTTCCTCTTACAGCATAAGCCTATCCCCAAGCACATCCCCATGTAAAGCGTTGTACTAGTACAACATGCTTCATTAGTTTGAAGCAGCAGAAAACGATGTGTTCATTTAATTGGCATTAAAATCTATAAACTAATTTGTATTCATAAGAAACATAAACAAATGAATAAAATAAAATAACACAAAAGAAATATTTCAATACTTACCGATGTTGCCTTCATCTACCATTTCTGCAACCTGGCCGAATGTCAAGCATGGCAATACAGCAGTTACTGAAATGTAAGAAATTAAAAATTATTTTGTATTTATTCATCATTCGTTATTTAAGATTTAAAAGTTATTAATTCGTTGGCTTATAAATTTATAAATTTAAATACAAAACCTTTCAACTTTTTACGCAAGTGGATTCAATATTCGATGCTTAGATCCATGGCGGCGATAAGACATTTACGCAGTTCAAAATGAAGCCACTGAGTTTGAGAGAGAGAGACAGAGAGTATGACCGTTGCATGGATTATTGCAGCAAGCACATAGCCCACTTTTCCAAGCTTCAGCAGGCTGACCTGTTGGATTAGAATCTGGAGGCTGCGGTAACTCTGTCTCTGGTGACTTTGATTTATTATCTTCTTTTTCTGTTTGAACAGAGGGTTCAGAAACTGCACCCAAATCATCCATTAATGTCAACTCCTATTTCACCGAGTCTACGCTTGTAGGGACAGTACAGAGGTAGCTCAGTATTATGTAAGGACAGCTGGCATTATTCATTCCAAGGTTTTAAAACCGACCCAGGGCCAACCCAGCCAAGCCAGGGTTACAGGTTTGACAGGTTGAATCGTGGCGTTATTATGCTGCTATCAGTATGTGAGTATGATATCAGCAAAAAACAAAAAAATTAAAAAAAAAATACAGATTCTAATTTTAACTGTGATAATAAAAATTTACACATAACAAATATATTCAATCCTGAAATGAAATTAAAACTATAAGTCTATAACATACCAACATTACATGAAAAATATTCAAACCTGAAATGAAATTAAAACTATAAGTCTACAACGTGCCAACACTACATGAAAAATATTCAACCCTGAAATGAAATTAAAACTATAAGTCTACAACATACCAACACTACAAGAAAAATAGCATTTGGCGTCTATCGAAAATAGATGCTAATAGTCGAATTTAAACACTGATTATTTATCGCGTCTAAAATTCTTACTCGCTAGTTAGTTACAAAATCGTTATCGCAGAAAGTATCCATGACTAAAATCATGGTTAGACGCCACAACTTTTTCTTTAACGACCAGCAATTTAGTTATTAATTGCCTCGAAAAATAGTCCCCTAGATTAGACGCCAAATGAATGAGGGTAACTTAGTAAAATTGCATCGTGACTATTGATTTAGTCGCAGAATGTAGCTTTAGTGACTAAAAAATAAATATTAATTCCCAAAAAATAGATGCTGAATACTTAAGGATAATTTGGTAAAACTTTAGTTGTAATTGCCAGAAATTTTAGTCCATGAATGTTGGACCGAAATATGATAATTTCCTTTCTGCAACCATTCAATTAGTTGCAAAAAAATGTGTTTTAATGACTAAATTATCGGTGGCAAAAACAACTCAATTTTAGTTACTAAAAGTGTTTGACCAATTTGCTTTCTTTGATTTCACAACTAATCATTTGGTTAAGAAAATTGATTTTTCTACATCTAAGTGGTATAATTGCCCATAGTACATGAGATTTAGAAACTAATTTTTGTAATCAGTGTAATAATTGATTAGTCCAAGATTGTTTATTATTTCTGCAACTAAAATTTAGTGGCAGATAGGATTACATTTAAGAGCAATGTTTGCTACTCCTTGTAATTCACCTGGTGAACACATTGTACATCAACAAATAAAAGATAATACAAAAATGTGAATTAATAACATCAATTATTTTCATTGCATATAAAGACAATAGTCCATACATGGATTTTTTAGCAACATTAGCAATAAAAAAAATAGGTGAACACTGAAAAGATCCAAGCCCTACGATATGAAAAGTCCGACCAGCAAAAGCAGGTCATGAGTCTGAACGGGCGAATGCGGCACTTAGTCGCTTATATCGGGTAACAGACCGTGTTTACCATTTCAACGTACTGAAAGCCAATAGAAATCGAGTGGACTTCCGAATGCGAGCAGGCATTCCAGAGTATAAAAGAGCATCTTGGGAAGCACAACTCCTCTCTAAGCCACTCCACAGAAATCCTGCTCGTCTACCTGTCCGTTCTCAGTTCGCGGTCAGGCAGCTTTGATACGAGAAGAGGAAAAGTTCAGTGGCCGGTATACTATGCAAGTAAGCGACTATCGGATGCCGAGATGCGGTACCCGAAATGGAGCGCCTAGCTTTTGCCCTGCTGGTCGCGTCCAGAAAGCTGCGACCTACTTCTATGCCCACACGATTAACGTATGACGAGCTACCCTCTCAGGCAGGTCCTCCAGAAACCAGAGGCCTGGGTAAGCTGCTCAAATGGGCCATGGAATTGAGCCAGTTGTCGACTTAAGTACACGCCTAGGTCGACCATCAAAGGGCAAGCTGTTGCAGACTTTATCTCGGATTCTCCTATCTCCCGAGGAGCAGCAGTCTAGCGAGGTTGGGAAGAAACTATCCAGAACCTGTCAACGTGGAACTCTACGTGACGGGTCATCGAACAGAAAAAGAGCTGGTGCCGGTCTCTCCAGTGAGTCCGAGGGGATCCGAACCATGGTATCTCCGATTCGGGTTTTAAGCGACCAAATGAGTCCGAATACGAGGCTCTGCTCGCCGGGTTGCGACTCGCCAAAGAAATGGGTGCAGCGATCAGTATATATAGCGACTCCATGCTGGTCGTCAACCAGATCCTAGGGGAGTACCAAGCTAAGGAAGAGAACATGATCCGCTACCTGAAAGAAGCTAAGCCTCTTGGGATCGTTCAAGCACTTTGAGATCGCTCAGATCCCCAGGGAGAGCAACTCAATAGCGGACGCCTTGGAAAGATTGCTCATCACTAGATTCGGAGGCTCCTGATAACATTCCTGTTCGTTTTGTCAATGCTCCGACTGTCAGCTCGACCGAGCAGGCCGTGAACGAGGTTCAGACGGATTCGGATGAACCCCATTGTACAGTACCTCAAAGACGGGACCTTACCCAACGATAAAGTCGAGGCGAGGGTCCTGCGACAAGGTCTGCTCGCTTTACGCTCATCGGGGACCAATGTACAGGAGGGGATTCAGTGCCGCTCCTCCGATGTGTGACCAGTGAAGAGGCAGACTACATCATGAGGAATCATGAGGGATCTGCGGTAACCACACAGCAGCTCGGTCTCTGGCGAACAAGATGTGTTCGCCAGGGATACTACTGGCCCCGAATCCAAGAAGTGCGAATAACTCGTCAAGAAATGTGACAAGTGCCAACGGTTCGCGAACATTCGCGAGCCCCTTCTCACGAGCTAATACTATGTCTAGCCTGGCCTTTTTCCATGTGGGGAATCGACCTCATCGGCCCCATGCCGGTTGGAAAGGGAGGGTCAAGTATGCCGTGGTCGCGGTAGACTACTTCACGAAAGGGTCCGAAGCCGAGCCGCTAGCCGCGATCACGACCAGAAAGCTAAAGGACTTCGTTTTCAAGAATATAGTGTGCCGCTACGGAATTCCTCAAACCCTCATCTCAGATAAGGAAAGACAGTTCGACAATGAGGAGTTCAGGCAGTTCTGCGACGAACTGGGCATCCATAAAAAATTTGCCTCAGTGCCAGACCCCAGGCGAATGGCCAAGTCGAAGAGTCAACAGAACCATCAAGCACATCTGAAAGCCAAGTCGGGCAGCCAAAGGAAATGGGCTGACGACTCCCCGAAGGTCTTGGGCGTACAGGACAACTCCAAGGATTACCTCGGAAACTCATTTTCGTAGCTTATGGACTGGAAGCAATGATCCGTAGAGGTCGGAACGGTCTCTTCGGAGGGACTGTACCATGAGAACGAACGGGACTAATGAGAGCAAGTTTGGATCTGGTCGAAGAGACCGCCAACAAGGCTCGCTAAGGATAGCGGCCTACAACAGCGAGAAAGAGGTTCTTCGACTCCAGGTCAAACGAAGAGACTTCCAGGTCGGAGACCTTGTACTAAAGGAAGTTCTCTGGGACCAGAGAAACGAGTGCAGGGGTATTAGGACCTAACTGGGAAGGTCCATACCGGGTCGACAAAATAATAGACCGGGACCTACCATCTCAAAAGGTTGAACGGTTCAAAGTAGCCCGAGCATGGAATGCCGAGCACCTCCGGCCTACTATCCTAATCCTCGAACTCAACTCGCTATTTTGTAAATTCCTTTTAAGTGTTACCGTGTCGCTTAAAACAGTCGTATGTGTTCTGTTCGCATTTGTAGACAATTATGTAAATCGCAAATTGTAAATTGTACAACACAATAATGAAGAGCGAACTGTGAATTGAATAGATACTACATTTACAAGAAAATTCAAAAAACCCGATTACAACAAAGACAGTACATACGCCAAGGTTGGTCGGGGAGGTCCTTCGGCCAGAGCCACCCGCTGGTCGGGTCCTGAGCGGCCGCGCAGCTGGTCGTCCTCTTCGGCCATAATGCAAGGTCGCTGCCAACCCTCGGGAGGGGGACATGTCCAGTCGGGTTCCTTGCTCGCAGGGTGTAGATACACAAACGCCAGTCCGCGGCCTTCCTTCCAGCTCCTCACTGATTCTGCATTCATCAGTCAGAGAAGCGACCTTCGCTTGACTTCCTGGAGCTCGCCTAAGAGCTAGCCTTTCCGCTGGAAAACCGCTATATCTTCAGCTCGCTGAGCCCGTGCCAAGGTCGCCGTGAGCTCCTGGTCCTTCTCTCCGACCTCTCTAGAAAGCTGGCGGTCGTCCTTTGAAGTTCTCTGACTTCCTCGACACGCGATCGAGCTCTGCCCTCTGGAAGTCTACTGTTCGCTGAGCAGCGTCCTTTTGGTTCAGGTACCTCTTCGCGCTTTGAACGCTTGGGTCTTTCCGCTTCAACGGACCAAGTTCTGCTTCAGTTGCGGACCTCCGCCTCCAGGTGCTGTTCCCTTTGCGGCCCAGCCGCGTTTCCAGGACATCCTCATCGAAGCAACCCCTGCGAGCAGATACGAGTTAGAAATAAATCCAAATAGGAATTCAAGGTACAGCTGGTTTACCTTGCTCAGATGCTGAAACGAGGTGGCCATCAGGTCGTCACCGCCCGTCTGCAAATTCATTATACGACCCCCGATAGCTCGCTCTCGAGCAAGCCATATACAATAGGCGCAAGTACTCGGGCAGACTCCCGAACGAGTCCAGAACAGGGGCGTCTTCGCCTTGTCGCCAGTCACCGCCCCGCTCGAGGGTTTCCTTTCCCGGCCTGCCTGGATTCTGGCGCGTCCTGAGGGGCTCCTCTCGGATTCGTCTCAGATTCTTCGACCTGACCTGTTTCCTTTCTTGGACTTTGGGGCGGAGCCTTCCGCCTGGGGCGAGCAGGAGGTGCTGGAGTGACTGTTCTGTTCTGGTCGCTTCTTGTGCAGGGCGAGGCTGCGAAGGCGCAGAAGTTCGCAGCGGTTGTGGGGAATGGGCAGCAAGCACCTCGGCCTCCCTTTCCATTCCCTTTCCTCCTTGATCGAGGGAAACAAATGGGCTCGGCGGGACTGCCCGGACTCCTTTGGGGCATGGTCTCTGCATTTAACTTTGTCAGTATGAGAATTTTACACGACCAAAAAGCTACCGCATAACTCACCGTCCAAGGGTTCTAATGATGCCTTGTCGGTGAAAAAACCGTACTTCCGCAGGTTCGCGGTCGTCACGAGCTTCCTCGCGTCCCGTGTTCCTCGTTCTAGTATCCCGAAGGATAAGAGCCTGCTCGGGTCGGCGAGTAGTAATCTTGGCTGGTCGTTCTATTAACGCATAAGAAAACCCTGGCGACTATAGGATGCGCCGAGACTCTGATACACGTCGGCTACGACGAGCACTCCGCCAAAAACCGTCTCAGTAAGCACGAAATCTCCATCGCCACTGCGATGTGGTGCACGGATCCGAAATGATGTAAGGGAATTCATCCTGACACCCTCGCGAAGATCCTCCATCAGCGAGGAACGCTAGTTAGGCTAAGCGACACACTGACGCTTCCTATTCTGGGCATATTCCTCGAGTACTCGGCGAATGACTCCAGCGGGCGTCCGAGCTGCGCGACTCCTCCAACTACGAAGGAGCGATCTGGATGGATGCACGGTTCCATTCCAGTCGTGCAACATCACCGAGCAGGACATGGTGACTAGTTGAGGGCCCTGTATGTTTGGCCCGTGCCCGGCAGCAAGGACCAAATACTTAAACACCTAGAGGTGATTCAAGCCGCCATCCACGGCTCGAAACCATACGGCGTCGAAACTCCGCGTGAAACAACCGGAAGACCAACGCCGTGGTTGACCAAACCATACCAAAAAAAAAAAAAAAAAAAAAAGAGAGAACCTTACTCTGTGGTATATGGAGCTAGGCGGAGACTCGTTCCGGTTGCCTGAAAAGCGTCGATCGGGAGAGAATGGTTCTTGGTTTGCCAAAGTTTGTCACCCAAAGCGAAAGAAATTTCGGTGACTTCATCTGAAAAATACCAAGTTTTTATATGGATAGCGAAACGACGGTTCACCCCCTCGGAGTCGAAACGGCAGGTTCCCTCACTCGCATTAAATGCGCCCAGTCGCATTAAATGAAGTAAAAGGGGGCGCCATTTCAAACCCACGTCAGTAAATGCAGTAATTAGGGCTGTCAGTTTCAAACGCGTTAAACGGTCATACTGTCAAAACGGCGTCGGGTCATCATACCGCGCATTTAATGTGTCTGACACGCGCTGTAACGCATGCAGAGGCGCCTGACAGGGACAGATTCATTGAAACTACTAAGGAGCGTCCGACAGTCCAGGTCGCTGAGATAAAGATTGTCAGGTCGTTTGGGCAAGGGATCGCGCGAGGTCGCGCGAGACCGTGTTCGCTACGATCTTTAGGCGAGCTCGTCCCATCCAGGTCGGAGCGACCAAAGTCTCCAGTGGACTTAGTTTCCAAGGCTCGTTCCTCGAACCTTAAAAATAGGGGGCTTCTGTTATGCACGGGAAATAAAGAGCTGACGTGGAAGGAGTCGCGTCAGGAGTAACCTGCCCCTGTCAGGACAATGTGCGCACGTCAGACCTGCGAATAAACATGGAGCTTACAGCGTCCACTCTCTGCAGCAATAGTATGCAAAGTCAGCTTGGAAAAAGGGAAAGGGACGTGAAGATGGATGACGTGCTGACAATCACACCAACCCATAGATTTAATGATGATTCCACGTTCCATTCGATATAAATGTAAGAAAACCTCACCATTAAGGGGGTTGGTTCATTCATTACAAAAAACAACTCTCTCACTTGTAAAAAGAGAAGTAGCTCACTTTTCATAACTTTTGTACGTCAGTACGCTTTAGCGACCTGACCAACACAAAATCATACAACTCAATGGATGAGGACTTGTACTTAGCATCCGAACCACTTTAAAAGTTTTCCTAGCATTTATTTCATTTCATATACCCATTATCAGTGTGTTAATTCATCACATAACAAAACCCACGTGACAATTGGTTGTGCCCAATAAAATCATACAAGCAACTTCATTGTAAATAAATAGTAGTGAACTTTGAAATATAGACATTGGAATTCTACTTTAATTGAACTATATTTCTTCATTTCGTCATTCTTTGGTTCATGGTGCTTCTTTCTCTATTCCTCGCTTTGTTCTTCTTCCAACCTTTAAGGCACATAAATAAACTCGTTATCTTCATATATATATAATATATATTTGAAACCATGAGTTAAAGCATCGGAGCCATCGAGGCCACCTTTAGGCCTTGGGTGCAATAGTTTCAAGATAAACAATATAGAAAAATAATAGAGGTTTTCTATAACGGTGAGCCCATATTTTTTTCATGAACGATATAGGTAATTTTTTATTTGTACTCACTATCTTACGTTTAATTATGGAAAGATTAAAAACACATACAATTAAAAATAGATATATTTGTTCAGATGTATTCAACTTTTAGTAAATCAAAACAATTCAGTACCCAGAGAAAAACCTAATGATATTATCTCAATGGTATGCAACAAATTCATGTAAATAATGAAGTAGATGAAATTGAAATGCAGACACAAAATTCCTATTAAACATATATTCTTGATCAACGTCAATTCATTTGGGTCATGGAACTGCAGAATGCTTGTGGACAACGGAAGCGCTGTGAACATCCTGTTCAAGTCCGCTTTCGATAGAATGAACCTGGCCGAGGCAGACCTAAAGCCAGCCTCGATGCCTCTGTACGGTTTTACAGGGGATCACCTGATCCCTAGCGGAACAATCCAACTACCAGTCACGCTCGGCAACTACGACGAGGTGACTAGGGTTACCGAATTCTTGGTCGTGGACTGCCCATCGGCCTTCAATGGAATCTTAGGGCGACCTCTCCTAAGAACTTTCAGGGCAGTCACTTCCATTTATCATCTCAAGATGAAGTTCCCCACTCCATCGGGGATAGGGGAGGTAAGCGGATCGCAAAACGCATCTCGCGAATGCTATATAAAAGCGGTCCAAATGGCCGACAAAGGAAAGGGCATTTCGCGATGTGCACCCTGCCAGGCCATGGCGATCAGCCGGGTCGAGCCACAGCCTGGTCCAGCGGAGGATAATATAGATCCGCGAATTCAGGAAATCCCCCCGAGCGGCCCGATTGAGGATCTGTCCGAAGTTTTGGTTGATCCAAAAGAGCCGAGCCGAATGCTCAAGATCGGAAGCTGTCTCAACCCTCAGCTCGCTTCCAAGCTGGTGAGCTTCTTGAAGAAGAACATTGATGTATTCGCCTGGTCGCACGCAGATATGGTCGGGATCAGCCCGAACGTTATTTGCCATTCATTGAACGTCAGCAGTGAAGCTAAGCCAATTCGCCAAAAGAGAAGGGCGATGGATCCGGAGCGATACGCTGCATTAAAATCAGAAGTGGAGAACCTTCTCCGCAATGGATCTATTCGCGAGGCTCTCTACCCGACCTGGGTTGCTAACCCGGTCTTGGTAAAGAAGCCAAATGGCAAGTGGCGGACCTGCGTAGACTTCAGCGACCTGAACAAAGCTTGCCCAAAAGACAGCTTCCCCCTGCCAAGAATCGACCAGCTCGTTGATGCCACCTCAGGGCAAGAGCTGTTAAGCTTCATGGATGCATACTCAGGATATAATCAAATCCCAATGTATAAACCAGATGAGGAGCATACGACCTTCATTACAGACCGGGGCCTGTACTGTTACAAAGTCATGCCCTTCGGCCTCAAGAATGCGGGTGCGACCTATCAGAGGTTAGTCAACCGAATGTTCTCCGACCAGATCGGGAGGCCAATGGAGGTCTATGTGGACGACATGCTGGTCAAATCCCAGGTCGCCTCAGAGCATATTTCGCATCTCGCTGAGATGTTTGACATACTCCGGCTCTACAGAATGAAGCTGAACCCTCTCAAATGTTCATTCGGGGTATCGTCAGGAAAGTTCCTGGGATATATGGTCAATCAGCGGGGCATAGAAATAAACCCCGAAAAGAAATTGGTTATGGCCGGGAAACTAAAGGACTGACAAGGGAGAGTCACGTGAAGGGTGACCTGCTCCCGTCAGAGCAACACGCACACGTCAGGCGCCAAATGATATAGAGCTTACACGGTCCATTTCCCTGCAATAAATCATGCGAAGTCAGCTGGGGAGAGAGCAATGGGACATAAAGCCGGATTATATCCTGACAATCGCCACCAAACCATGGATTTAATGATGATTACACGCTTCAGTTTGATATAAAATGAAGAAGGCCCCTCATTAAGGGGATTCGGCCATTTTCGTATAGGGAAAAACTCTCTCTCTCTCTCCTGTAAAAACATTTTTACTTTTTCAACTCTTTTGTAAGTCAGGCGCACTTGCGACCTGACCCACACTAATATCAATACAAATCAGTGGACGTAGGACTTGTACCTTAGCATCCGAACCACTTAAAAAACTCCCTTGGCATTATTTCGCTTATATATTCAAATTTCACGTGTATTTAACAGCCAATCAACGTTACGCACGTGACAATTCGTTGGTGCCAAAACGAGTATCAACAGTTTGGCGCTAGAAGGAGGGGTGATTTAGTGTCTACCCTTATCAGGAGAATCTTTGACCTACTGGTCTTACAGCTACAATGGCCCGCCAATCTGAGCCTGAGCAGGTCAACTGCATGCTGAAGGAGTCCCCCAGCCCAGAGGGACCCCCCTTCCAACATACCTCCAGTTTGCAAAATGCTGCGGGAATACCCCAGCAGCTCCACAACTAGACCCTGCCATCAGAAGTTACCGGAGAGGTTGATAAACTCTCCAGACGGTCAAACAGAGGTTGGACCGTTTGGACCAAGGCATGTCATCTACGACAGCCAGAGCGGTACAACCGCCAAGATGCCTGCAGGGCACGCGAAAGCGCGGCAAGGGCGATAGCGTGCCACGAGCACTGCAGCGCGTAAGCGCAAGGGTAAGCAAGTGGCAAAAAATAAGCTACGGGCTCCCAAGGGCCGGCGAATACACAAGGGTGCCCCGAGCAGGGTGTCGGCAAAGCTGAGACTCGGTGAAAAAGTGAATCCCGAGCTGTCCCATGCCACGTCGCAGGCGAACCCAAGCGAAAAACGCTGGGCGCGATGATTCTGATCACCCACCAGCAGAACGATCCTGATCGTTCTCATGCGGGTGGCCCCACAACTCGCGGGGCGGTTCGTACCACCGCGAAGGTCGTGAAAGTGCCCCGCACAACCCATCGCCTTCACACGCCTCAAGTCAGCGTGTGTCAAGTGCGACGGAAACGCGGCCGAGGCGAGGAGGAATCCGACCTCCGGACTCTTGAACCGCAAACGAGAAGGCCGCTCGCACGGGTGAAAGCAACCCCCAATTGGCTCCGTTACAGCAAATTGAGGAGCGCAGCGAGCTCTGGACAGGTTAAGGGAGCAGCCAAAACGAACAGTAGCGTGCCTCTGCATCCCCTTTCACTCCCGAGGTGCTAGCTGCCCCGCTTCCACCAGGGTTCAGGATCCAGATATGCGGCGTTCGATGGAAACCATGATCGCAGGATCATTTATATGAGTTCAACGACCTGATGGGCTCCACTAGGTTTCGGAACTCGCAAAATGCCGTTGTTTGGCCGTGACGCTGACTTCTCACGCCAAACGGTGGTTAAGGTCGCTCCCAGCGGGATCGATCAGTTCGTGGTCTCAGATGAGCATGAGACGTTCCTGCGGCATTTCCAAGCCAACGGAAATTTTCAATGCCTTTGAGCTACTTAGCAACATAGGCAAGAAAGAGACGAATCCCTGCAGTCTTACATGATCGCTTCCACAGGGAACTCAACAAAGTGCTCACGCTCAGAAGAGTCATCCGAACTCTTATAATAGCTGGAGTTCGCCCGCAAACCGACCTGTGGAAAGAACTGCAAGCGAGGACGATATTTCCCTCACCAGATTCTACAACCTAGCAGAAAAGTATCTCCGAATAGAGAATTCGCTGGCGGCACTCCACCGTGGCGATCACGGCACTTCCAGCAGTACACCTGGTCGGGGATATAACAGGCGAGCTGATCACAAAGGAGACAATAACGACCAGCAAAAAGGGAAGAAACCCCGTTACGAGCAGAAAAAGTCCTATGCTCCTGTTCTCGTCGCGAGCGGAGGGGCCAATATACTCTGTTGAATGTGTCCATATCAGCAATCCTCGATAAATCGAGGAGGCCAGCCTGCCGATGAGCCCGAACCCATGAAAACCCCTACTACGGCCAGAAACAGCAAAAATACTGCTGTTACCATCGGGATAATGGGCATCTCACTGATGAGTGCCGAGCTCTAAAGCAGGCCATCGAAGAGCTCATCAAGAAGGGGCATTTCAAGGAGTACATTGATGACTCCCAAAAGAACACAAGGGGAGCGAAAGAAAAGTGCCGTGATCGCAGCGGGTACGATAGTGTTAACATAATTTCGGAGGTCCGCACCTCGCGGGAAACATGCGAGGAGCGCAGGAAAGATACGCTCGCGAAGCGCACCATGACCGATCAGGGTGATGAACACTTGCAGCGACCTCAAAGGCCAGAAAAAAGGAACCAATCACTTCTGCGAGAAAAGAGGCGGTCGCTTGCACCCATCCTCACGAGGACGTTGGTGATCACCCCTGATAGGTGTAACAAAACAAAAGAAAAAATTTAAAAAAAAAGGGGGAGGGGGCTACCCAGCCCGGCCCAGAGCATAACTCGCTAGGTTAGGGTTGGCAAGCCTAACCCACCAAAAACACTAAGCTGCCGCGGACAGGGCTGAGTCATGTTACTTTTCCAACATTAATTTCAATGACTTTCGACCACCGCCTGATGGTGGTGACTGGCTGTCGGCAATAATTTGATGGGTGGAGTGTTTTGTTAACTTATAAACTTTTATTATGGAAGTCTTTAGTTAAATTAATAAATGTAGAGAGTTAAAAAGAATCTAAACATTTTAGAAAATATTTTACAAAATACATTCTCAAATCATACCGTATTTCATTAAATAGTATTCTAATTCTAAAAAGTAAAACAAACGCACTCTTAAATGTTTATGGTATTAACTGAATGACATTTATATATCAAAGATATTGTTATGCCTAAAAATATAAGGGCTGACGTTAGGACCCTTTAGCCCGCAAAAGTCGGGTCATTGGAACAGCCACCGTCTGCGTCTGTCAGGATAGTGGGCGCGCGTCAGGCTACTCAAGAGGCTGTGGCGCTCCCACGTGTCCAATCCCTGCTCTAAATCGCACAAATCACTCTGGAAGGTGGGCAATGTAACATAAAGAGGGATTTGCACGGATAATCCCACCAACTTGCAGATTTAGTGATCATCGCCTCAAGGCATCTGACTATAAATTAGGAATTCATCTCTCATTAAGGGGATTCGCACATTTTTCACTTGATTAATTATTCTCTCTTTTCTTAGCAATTGATATCTTGTAATATCTTTATAAAGTCAGTCAGCTAATATCGACCTGACCCCTATCATCAATATAAGCATCAGTGGATGTAGGACTTGCTACCTTAGCATCTGAACCACTTTAAAAACTGTCTCCATTGCATTTACTATCTCTTATCCATTACTTTCACGTGTGATTTCGGGGTCCCTACAATATTTCGCACGTACTATATATAATTACTTCAACAACGTTACAACTTGATCCTCACAAGGTTGAAACTCATATTCAGAAAAACAAAACATGAACAAACATGCATAAATTATTTATGTGAAGAACGGATATTTGATGGAACGGATATAGACGCCAGGGGGCTTGTAGGCAATGAAACTGATGCATTGCACTTGGCGGACATTGTCAAAACCAATAATCCTGACGAAGGCTTCAGGATAAGCTTTGATAGCCTCGTCAAGCTCCTTCAAAACCTGAGAAGAATCAGTGCATCCAAACATCAGCAGCTTCCACATTGTCCAATACCTCCCGTCGTAGTATCCTGGAGACCTGTGGTTCTCACGGTACACGAATCCATGCTGCCACAAAATATTTTAAACTTTCAGAAACCTTCAACTACAGGACTTTCTTTCTTGATTTAGACAACACCTTTTTGTATTCTAATACACATATATATTTAAATTTGGAATTTTGTTAATAAATACTAGATAAATTTTTTCATAATTTACTATATATATATATGTGTATTAATTAAATGAATAAAATGATTTTCGTAATGTTCTTAGAAAACAAAATAATCTGAAACCTGCAACTCAAATTCCAAGCAAGGAACCCATCCCTGGCGAAGCAGGTATTCAACTTCCTTGGCCAATTGTTCCCGGCTTAGGGGCAGAAGGTACGACAGCGTTTCGAACTTCTTCTTCCCAAGTGGTGGCCAAACCTGCATGCATTGAACTCTACCACCATTGCTCGACACAGACCTCATGTCACCACTGTTGCTTTTCCGACTTACAGGGAAAGGTGACATGGACTTGAGACCGGAGAACGGTGCCACCAAGCTCGGCTGAGCTGCGGTGGCGGCACCGCCGTTAATGGTTGCAGCAGTTGCTGCTGTTGAGATCATTTGGGTTGCCATTTTCTATTATCCACTATCCAGTACAAATTGCTCTTGTGAAGACGCCTTTATATAGCCTTGTTGGGTTTGCTAGATTTCCATCCAAGGGTTGGAATTTTATCTTGGATTTACGGATATCAGCCCTTCTCCAAGTGCCACGTGGCACAAAATCAGTCTATCAGACCATCACCCTATCTTGATACTGTATAATATGTGAGGAAATAAAATAAAATAACCCATCATTTTTTATTTTCATCTTCCTCATAAACTTTATAGAAATGAATAATACACCATAGACAATATTGTAGGCCTAGAAATCGTTTCGAATGCGCTGCGCAGCTAATGCTGTCAAAACGGTGTCGGGTCAGCACACGATGCATTTAATGTGTCTGACAAACGCTTCAGCGCATGCAGGCAAGACAGCGCAGGACCAGGTTCATTGAATTTCTAAGGCACAGAAAGGAGTGTCCATCAAATCCAGGTCGTTAGAATGAAGATAGTCAGGTCGCTTAGGCGAGGAATTGCACGAGATCGTGTTCGCCAAGAGACTTGTGCCGAGCTCATCCCATTCAGGTCGGAGCGACCAAAAACCTCCAACGACTTAGTTTCCAGGGTCGTTCCTCAAACCTTAAAAACTAGGGGGCGCTGTTAGGCCTGGGAAACTAAAGGACTGACAAGGGAGAGTCACGTGAAGGGTGACCTGCTCCCGTCAGAGCAGCAAAAGCACACGTCAGGCCTGCCAAATGATATGGAGCTTACACGCGTCCATTTCCTACAATAAATCGTGCGAAGTCAGCTTGGGAAGAGAGCAATGGGAAATAAAGCCGGATTATATCCTGACAATCGCACCAAACCATGGATTTAATGATGATTACACGCTTCAGTTTGATATAAAATGAAGAAGGCCCCTTCATTAAGGGGATTCGGCCATTTTCGTATAGGGAAAAACTTCTCTCTCTCCTGTAAAACATTTTTACTTTTTCAACTCTTTTGTAAGTCAGTCTGCAGTTGCGACCTGACCCACACTAATATCAATACAAATCAGTGGACGGTAGGACTTGCTACCTTAGCATCCGAACCACTTAAAAAACTCCTTGCATTTATTTCGCTTATATATTCAATTTTCATGTGTATTTAACAGCCAATCAACGTTACGCACGTGACAATTCATTGGTGCCAAACGAGCATCAACATCGGAAGCCACCTTATCTTCTTCAGCTCGCTGAGCCCGCGCGAAGGTCGCCTGGAGCTCCTGGTCCTTTTCTCCAACTTCCTTAGAGAGCCTGGCAGTTGTCCTTTGAAGTTCCTTGACTTCCTCCACACGTCGATCGAGCTCCGTCTTCTGGAAGTCCACTGTTCGTAAAGCAGCGTCCTTTTGGCTCAGATACCTGTTCGCCGCTTCGAACGCTTGAGTTCTTTCTGCTTCAACGGACTCCAAGCTCTGCTTTAGCTTTGCGACCTCTTCCTGCAGGTCGCTTGTCCCCTTGGCGGCCCCCAGTCGCGTCTTTTCCATGGACATTCTCATCGCGAGCAACGCCTGTGAGCAAGATATGAGTTAGAAATAAACCAGAATAAAATTTCAAGTACGGCTCGTTTACCTTGCTCAGATGCTGAAACGACGTGGTCATCAGGTCATCGCCCGTGTCGGCAAACTCGTCGTACGACTCCGACAGCTCGCACTCGAGCAGGCCATAAACTATTGGCTGCAAGTATTCGGGCAGACTCCCCAATGAGTCTAGAACCGGCATGTCCTTCGCCTTGCCAGCAGCGACTGCCTTGCCCACGGGCTCCTTGCCCGACCTCCTGGGTTCCTGGCACGACCTCAGACGCTGTTCCTCAGATTCGGTCTCCGACTCTTCGGGCTGAATCTGCTTCCTCTTCTTCGACCTCTGGGCCGGAGCCTTCCGCTTTGGGCGAGCAATTGGTGCCTGAGCAGCCTGTTCCGTCCTGGTCGCTTCTTGCACAGGACGAGGCTGGGAAGCCGGGACTGTTCGCACCGGCTGTGCTGGGATTGGACGAGCAGCTTCGGCCGCCCTCTCACTCCTCGATCTAGGAAAGACGAATGGTGCTCAGTGGGGCTGCTCGGACTCCTTTGGAGGCATCGTTCCTGCATTTAAGTTTGTTAGTAAACGAAATCATTCTACGACCAGAAAGGAACCAGTATAATTTACCTTCTGGGGGTTCTAAAGACGCCTTGTCGCTGAAGAACCCGTACTTCCGCAAGTTCGCGGTCGTCACAAGGTTCCTCGCGTCCTGGCTCTCCTCGTCCAGTACTCCAAAGGATACGAGCCTGTTTGGGTCGGCGAGTAAGTCTTGGCTGGTCGTTCTGTTAACTGCAAAAGAAAACAGNCGGACTCCTTTGGAGGCATCGTTCCTGCATTTAAGTTTGTTAGTAAACGAAATCATTCTACGACCAGAAAGGAACCAGTATAATTTACCTTCTGGGGGTTCTAAAGACGCCTTGTCGCTGAAGAACCCGTACTTCCGCAAGTTCGCGGTCGTCACAAGGTTCCTCGCGTCCTGGCTCTCCTCGTCCAGTACTCCAAAGGATACGAGCCTGTTTGGGTCGGCGAGTAAGTCTTGGCTGGTCGTTCTGTTAACTGCAAAAGAAAACAGGTCGTTACTACTGATCATGAGAGCAGATAATGAACCCAGCGAAAGGAAACCTACTTGGATGCTGAAAACGGCAGTAGCCGTCGTAAAAGAAAAAGAAGAACTTTGTCTCGTAAGCCCCCGCATTGCTGGGATAGCTGTGTATCCCTGCGGCAATGGTAGGTCGCCGAGACAGATAGTACGAGTCCTTGTCCCTGCTCTTTTTGAGATAATAGGCGATGCCGAGCTCCACTGCCGTTGGCTCGCCCAAGCCGCTTTCGCAGCACGCAATGTACATCGCGACAGCGATGACATAAGAGTTTGGCATCAGCTGCATCGGTGCAATCCCGAAATGATCCAGGACCAACCTGATGAAAGGATGGAAGGGAATCCTCCCTCCACCCTTGAAGATCTCTTCAGAGATCGCGGCAAGGCCATCAGCCGGGCGCCGTGATGGCCTAGTGTGGTCGAGGAACACCTCCACGCGGATGTCAAACTGCCTCTTTATTCTATTATATTCCTCGGTGGTGAGAACCGAGTAGACATCGAGAGGTGCGTCCTCAGGAGCTCCCTGCGAGGATGAGCTGGCTCCTTCCTCGGGTCTGGATGTTGACGGTTCCATTCCAGTCTGCAACATCGACAGACACGGTCATTTAGGCCTTCGTGCTTGTCCCGTGCGGCGGCAGGGGACAAACTCTTAAACCCTAACAGTAACTCGAGCCGCCATACACGGTTCAAATCCAATGACGGCGTCACGTCCCTGGTGAAACACCGGGAGACCCAACACCATCACCCAACCAAGCAAATGCAAAGAAAAAGAGGAAGAAGAGAATCTTACCTTCTGTGATGAGTAACCAAGACCGAAGCTCGTTTCAATTGCCTGAGAGGTGCCGATCGGGAAAGAATGGTTTCTGATTTGCAAAGGGCTGTCACTCGAAACAAAAGAAATTTCATTGACCTCATCTGAAAAATGCGAGTTTTTATATGGATCACGAATCGACGGTTACCACCCCTCGGAATCGAAACGACAGCCCACTCTTCTCCCCGCATTAAATGCGCCCCACGTCGCATTAAATGCCGTGATAATAGCCATCGTTTCGAATGCGCTGCGCAGCTAATGCTGTCAAAACGGTGTCGGGTCAGCACACGATGCATTTAATGTGTCTGACAAACGCTTCAGCGCATGCAGAGCACCTGACAGCGCAGGACCAGGTTCATTGAATTTCTAAGGCACAGAAAGGAGTGTCCATCAAATCCAGGTCGTTAGAATGAAGATAGTCAGGTCGCTTAGGCGAGGAATTGCACGAGATCATGTTCGCCAAGAGACATGTGCCGAGCTCATCCCATTCAGGTCGGAGCGACCAAAAACCTCCATACGACTTAGTTTCCAAGGTTCGTTCCTCAAACCTTAAAAACTAGGGGGCTACTGTTATGGCCTGGGAAACTAAAGGACTGACAAGGGAGAGTCACGTGAAGGGTGACCTGCTCCCGTCAGAGCAACACGCACACGTCAGGCCTGCCAAATGATATGGAGCTTACACGCGTCCATTTCCCTACAATAAATCGTGCGAAGTCAGCTTGGGAAGAGAGCAATGGGACATAAAGCCGGATTATATCCTGACAATCGCACCAAACCATGGATTTAATGATGATTACACGCTTCAGTTTGATATAAAATGAAGAAGGCCCCTTCATTAAGGGGATTCGGCCATTTTCGTATAGGGAAAAACTCTCTCTCTCTCCTGTAAAAACATTTTTACTTTTTCAACTCTTTTGTAAGTCAGTCTGCAGTTGCGACCTGACCCACACTAATATCAATACAAATCAGTGGACGTAGGACTTGCTACCTTAGCATCCGAACCACTTAAAAAACTCCCTTGGCATTTATTTCGCTTTATATATTCAATTTTCATGTGTATTTAACAGCCAATCAACGTTACGCACGTGACAATTCATTGGTGCCAAAAACGAGCATCAACATAATTAAATGAATAAAATGATTTTAGTAATGTTCTTATAAAACAAAATAATCTGAGGACCTGCAACTCAAATTCCAAGCAAGGAACCCATCCCTGGCGAAACAGGTATTCAACTCCCTTGGCCAATTGTTCCTGGCTTAGTGGCGGAAGGTACGATAGCGTTTCGAACTTCTTCTTCCCAAGTGGTGGCCAAACCTGCATGCATTGAACTCTACCACCATTGCTCGACACAGACCTCATGTCACCACTGTTGCTTTTCCGACTTACAGGGAAAGGTGACATGGACTTGAGACCGGAGAACGGTGCCACCAAGCTCGGCTGAGCTGCGGTGGCGGCACCGCCGTTAATGGTTGCAGCAGTTGCTGCTGTTGAGATCATTTGGGTTGCCATTTTCTATTATCCACTATCCAGTACAAATTGCTCTTGTGAAGACGCCTTTATATAGCCTTGTTGGGTTTGCTAGATTTCCATCCAAGGGTTGGAATTTTATCTTGGATTTACGGATATCAGCCCTTCTCCAAGTGCCACGTGGCACAAAATCAGTCTATCAGACCATCACCCTATCTTGATACTGTATAATATGTGAGGAAATAAAATAAAATAACCCATCATTTTTTATTTTCATCTTCCTCATAAACTTTATAGAAATGAATAATACACCATAGACAATATTGTAGGCCTATGAAATATATATATATATATAAGATTTTTATGTAATAAGTGGAGGAAAATACAATATAAATTATATAATAGAAGATTTTTATTTGGAAAGAAGAAAACAATAGAAGACCATAGCTTGTTGCAGGTTTTGGGATTATGAGTCCCCACTTTGAAGGTTGGTGGTGTAGCAATCGTGGACCATTTTGTTAAAGTGGTCCTCAACTCATCCAAATACATGAAAGAACAAAATTGAGAAAGAAATCACATCTATTTTGTGAATTTTGATTTCTATGAACACTACATTGTAGGGTTCAGTAGGGATTTCAATAGTGAACCCATTTTGAACTCAAATTCAATAAGTGAGTTTGGGAGAATTTTTTTTTTTTTTGGTAACTTGGGTGTTCGGACCAGTTTGTGCATACCTGAACTAATTTTTGGGGTTCATTGAACACCCTACAAATCCTAATGATCGGATAATCCACAATGTTATTGTGGTAAGTGACCTCAAAGTTTAAACCTAAGAACTCAAGGAAGGGAACAAACCTTCTTAACTGTCAAGCCAATCCCTTGGGGTTAGAGTTTGGGAGATTTATAGATTCAATCTCAGGTTGGTTTGAGAAAAAAAGGTTTTCTTGGTATTGTATTCTCCTGAAGAGTTCTTCACAATCAATCATTTGATCTCTGATATAATCTAGAAAATGCAGCCATGTTTATATAGATTTACAATCTCACTCACCAGTTTTGACTGCAAAACCAGACAATCATAATATGGGGACAGAATCAGTATGGCATTGGTTGTCACCAGAAAATTTTTACAGTTCTAGGACATGTCGCATTCTCTTCATGGCGACTAGATAAAATCTTATCCTCATGGAACTCTGGCTCTCCCTTTCCCTCCTCCATAATTCTTCATCTCCTAATATAACACACAAATACAAGACGACAACCATAACAACTGAGCAGATATTCAAATAAAACCATAAAGTTTAATTGCATATATCTCATTCAAATCAATAATTCTTTCACAAAATTATCTCATTTTCAAATGTAGTCTGAAACTTCAAAATCAAGAAAAGAAACTAAGACACATCTCAGCTTTTCTATGATTCAGGAAATATTCGATGACGTTAGAACACATTTTACATATCTAAATACACCACTATATATCAATGATGTAAACTACAATCTGTGTCCGAAAGGTATTGGTAAAAATTATGAGAACTGTACTGCATGTCTATAACATTAGTTTAATTTGACAGTGATTGAGTTAGACGTCAGATTAGTTTAGCTAAGTATTGACTATAGTTAACCAGTTGTATAATGATAGTTACTATGCTTAATTAGCTACTGCAGTTAGTAAACAACTGAGGGCATGTTTGGCTTATTATTTCTGTCCATATTCCCAATCTTATTCTCCAAATAATGTTTGGCACATTATTCCATAAATATTACCCTATTTTTTTAATTACTTTTAGACCCCATAAGATTATTAATTTCATTAAATACCCCCTGAAAAAAGTTTAAAAATTAGCAAAAATACCCCCGCGACCTATACTTGCCAGATTCCGACAACCACCGTTGGTGGTAGCCGAAATCTGTACAACGGCTTACCTGCCGACCAGAAATGGCCGGAAGTTCACCAATCTTGTTGTCAACGACGGCCAAATCTTAGCCATCGTTGACCAAAAACGACGGCCATATCTGGCGTTGTTTTGGCCTTTTCTGGTCGTTGCGACCACAGCAGGTCGTAGATTTGGCCTTTTCCGACCAGATCCGTGGTGGATCTGTCTGGAAAAGGCCATAACAACGCGTTACGATACAGATCCGACCGGTCTGTGTCGTAACGCGATTTTCTAGTCACCTAGCCGGAATCTGGCACTATAGGCGATGGGGGTGTTTTTGTCATTTTATATATTAGTGTGTTTAATTAAATTAGCAAACCTAGGGTTTTTTCATAAATTTTTAAATTTTACCTCGTAATACTCCCCTATCCAACTATCCAATATTATTCCCAAAATCCTATCCAAAATAATAAACCAAACACACCTAAATTGTTGTTTTGATTATAAAAGGTCTTTGACCATTGTATAAAACTTAAGATTGATAATGAAGCAATACACGAGTTGTGTTTTCTTCCCAAAATACTCTCTGCTCTTTATATGCTAACATGGTATCAGAGCGTGACTCAAAATTTCTGCTTCTTGATCTTCTTCTTTGATCAATTAGAGCCTTACGCGTCTCATCAAACAAATTGAGATAATTTTCCCCAAAAGTTTCTTCTCAATTCAGCTCAAAATCATCAATCTAGAGTAGATAGTTAACAATGGCAAATATTGGTAGAGAACCAGCTGCAAGTGCAATTGATTCTAATTCACCACTCTATATATCATCCATTTGATATGCTTGGTTCTGTATTAGTCTCAGAACATCTTATTGGTACTAAAAACTACGCCATTTGGAGTCAAGCGATGACAGTTTCTTTGTGAGCATAGAATAAGTTAGGGTTCGTCGATGAAACTTGTGGCAAAACTACTTTTGATTCTAGTTTGAGTATGCAGTGGAAGAGGTGTAATTCTTTGGTGTTGGCTTGGATTTTCAATATAGTGTCAAAAGAAATTTTTAATGGGATCGTGTATTCAATTAGTGCTCATCAAGTATGGCAAGATTTGCAAGAACAGTACCCGTAAGGTGAATGGAACAAGAGTGTATGGTATTCATAGAGAAATAACTAATCTTACTTAAGAAACATCTACAATTGCGATCTATTACAATCAGCTTAAATCACTTTGGGATGAATTGAATTCGTTGGTTAGTTTACATCCTCCGGATAGTGCTATTGCAAGGGCTTATCTAGATCATCTCAACCAACAGAAACTGCTGCAATTCTTGATGGGACTAAATGATTCTTACTCTATGGTGCATAGTCAAATCTTGCTCATGTCTCCATTACCTTTTGTAAAACAAGCTTATTCAATGGTGAATTAGGATGAGAGTCAAAAAGTGTTGTCTGGAATTAATATCAATAATGAAGTTACCACTGCTCTTTATGTGCACAATAACCAAAAGACTTAGAATCAAAATATAAGGGGAAGAAGCCATATATTGAATGCTATTATTGTCATCTGTCTGGACATAAAAGAGACTTGCTACAAGCTTCATGGTTACCCTGCTGATTTTCAGTTCACGAAAGGGAAGAACAATACAAAAGCTAAGGTCTCGGCTAACCAAGTGCAATCTCAACCTACAAATTTGAATTCAGAAAGTCCAAATTTTGGTACATCTCTCAGGAGAGTCCTATCTATATAGCAATATAATCAGCTTTTACAACTATTGGGAAAGGAGAATGTTAGTACTCCATCAGCTAATTTGGCAAGTAACATTACATCCCTATTCTCATGCCATGATGTTGATAATTGGATCATAGATTCAGGTGCAATTGACCATATGACCCATAATTTTTCTGGTTTGGAATCTCCTGTTGCTGTTGGATCACCAATAAATTCACTAGTAAGACTCCTTAATGGTACAAAGACCTACATTAAACATACTATTTCGGTAATTTGGATAGTAGTGTTAATCTTCAGAATGTACTTCATTTACCAAATTTCAAATATAATCTTCTTTCGATATCAAAATTTACTTCTCCAACAACTGTTCCATCACATTTTATACTGATTTTTGCTTAATTCTGATCTTTGGAGTGGCAAATTGAAGGGGATTGGTAGAAAAAGCCAAGGACTTTACTATTTTGTACCTCTTTCGAAAATAAATTCCAATGTATCTGATTTAGATATGATAATCAAATCAGTTTGTAAGAAACATTGTTTCAAACAAACTGTAAATTCTGTTTCAAAGTTGAATAAAGAATATGATTTCTTTTCTTCTTCTGCATCTTGTTTATCCTTCAATTTTGAACTTTGGCATAAAAGATTGGGACATGTTCCTTATTCAGTTCTGTGGGAAAACACGTGTAATTCTAGGAGTATTGTGATGTAGATATTTTTAAATTTAAATTTAAACAGAATCTTGTATGTAGGAGTTACTCTAGGAGTCAGGTGTGTGACTAATATTCTGATTTCAAATCTAATTGGTATCAGATTAAGTTGATCCCTTTAAATAGGGCTACCTTGTATACTTTATGACGGATTAAATGAAACATTTAGTTTCTCCAATTCTTCATGGTATCAAAGCAGAACTGATCCCTATCCATAAAAGTTAAGAGAAAACCAGAGAGTCCCTAACCCAGTCGAAACACCAACCAAACACCATGTCTGATCTTTCAGGTGAAAACACTTCCAAAAGCCCTGAAACAAACCCCACTCCTACTGCTATTCCCCAAACAGTACCTCATCATGCTCCTCTAGCCGAAAATCCCTCACTACAAATCACCTCACACAAGCTAAATGGGTAGAACTATCTGCCATGGTCCTGTTTTGTCACCATGTTTGTCCAAGGTCGAGGGAGATACGGCTATCTCTCGGGCACCACTATAGCCCTGCCAGAATCAGATCCTTCATACCCTACTTGGGAGGCCAAAACTCCATGTTGATGGCCTGGTTGATCAACTCTATGGAACCAAATATAGGTCGATTATATCTGTTTCTTCCTACTGCCAAAGCCATATAGGAAGCCACTGTCAAAACTTATTCTGATGTTGGTAATGCTGCATAACTATTTGAAGTCACTCAAAGGGTTCGTCAAATCAGATAAGCAGAGCTCTCAATCACTCAATACTACAACATTCTCAAAGGGTTGTGCCAAGAGGTTGATCAGTATCGACAGGTGAAATGGGAGTGTGCTACTGACAGTAAGCTGTATAGCAAGATGCTTGAATAAGAGCGCATCTTTGAGTTTCTGATTGGTCTCAACTGAGACTTAGATGATGTACGAGGACGAATAATTGGAAGAGAACCCCTGCCTTCTATTCCTGAAGTCTTTGCTATTGTTCGTTGGGAAGAAAGCCTCCGGTTTGTGATGATGGGAGGAAACCAGCCCACTCTACCTATCGATAAATCTGCATTGGCTACCGACTCTGCTCTAACAACTCAGCAGTGTTACAATCGAAGAAGTGACAATAGACGCCCTTGGTGTGACCATTGTCACAAAGTCAATCATACCAAAGAAACCTGTTGGAAGCTGTATGGTGAACCAGTGCACCTAAAGAACAATAAGCCAATCGAGAGCAATAATCGTGCTCTTCATGTCACAGAAGACACCCAGTCTGTTCATTCAGGCTCTCAGACTGGTTCTCAAGACTTAGTCATCTCCAAGGAGCAATGAGATCTTCTTCAGGACCTGATTCAGAAGACCAAAACGTCAGCTGAATCCACTTCTAATCCATCTTGCTCCTTAGCTGGTATGACACACAACTCTCGCATCCCTTGGATAATAGATTCACGAGCGTCTGACCACATGACTGGTTTATCTAATTTGTTTACCTCCTATTTCCCTTGTTCGGGTAATATCAAAGTTCGAATAGCCGATGGATCTCTATCAGCCATAGCAGGAAAAGGAAAAATTTCTATCTCTCAAAATCTTACTCTTAATTCTGTGTTACATGTTCCCAAACTTACATGTAACTTGTTCTTAGTCAACAAATTTACTAAAGACCAGAACTATGTTGCTAACTTTTATCCTACCTACTGTGAGTTTCAGGACTTGATCTCGGGGAAGAGGATTGACAGTTCTAGGTTGGAGAATGGTCTGTATTATTTTGAAGAAGGATCAAGCTTAGGTAAACAAGTTCAAGTCGCAAATAAAGCCTCCACTTCTCTTGAAAAAGATAATATCATGTTATGGCATCGTAGATTAGGACATCCCAATTTTCGTTATTTAGCAAAATTATTTCCTGTTTATTTTCTAATAAAGACCTTTCTCTATTTCAATGTGAGATTTGTGAACTTGCAAAACATCATAGAGCAACTTTTCGCTCAAAAATTTATGAAAAATCTTTGCCTTTTAATCTTATTCATAGCAATCTCTGGGGTCCATCCCGTGTTTCTAATATTTTGGGTACAAGATGGTTTATATCTTTTATTGATGATTATACTCGTTTAACATGGATATACCTATTAAAAGACAAATCTGAAACGGTTCAATGCTTTCAAAATTTTTACAACATGATTAAATCCCAATTTGGTGTTTCTATTCAACTTTTTCGAACGGGTAATGGTCGTGAATATTTCTCTAATGTACTCAGTAATTTCTTATCTGAAAAAGGAGTCATTCATCAATCCTCATGTGTCGATAGTCCTCAACAAAATGCTATTGCCGAAAGAAAAAATCAGCATCTCTTAGAAGTGGCTAGGGCATTAATGTTCACCTATCAAGTTCCAAAATATCTTTGGAAGGAAGCTGTTTTGACTGTTGGATACTTAATTAATTGTATGCCATCTAAAGTTCTCAATTTTCAAACACCTATTCAAATATTTAAAAAATTCTATCCAAATACAAAGTTATTACACTCTTTACCCTTAAAAACATTCGGTTGCCAAGCCTTTGTCCATATTCACAGTCAATTTTGAAGCAAACTTGATCCTAAGGCCAGTAAGTGTGTTTTTTGGGGGTACTCTCCTACTCAAAAAGGATACAAGTGTTTTGATCCCATCTCTAAAAAAATTTTTGTGTCAGTCGATGTCACCTTTTTTTAAAATCTTCCTTACTTCTCCAAAACTCCTCTTCAAGGGCAGATAAGCACACAATCAGAATCAGAAGAGAAGTTTTGGGAATCAGAATCAGTTCCTAATATCTCTCCTCAAATCTCTCCAAATATCTCTCCAGTTCAAAATTCGAATGACACTCAAACTTCTCCATCAATCTCTCTAAACCAAAACTCAAATTCAGATTTTTCAGTGCCTCAAAAAAATCAGCAAACTGAAAATTCAAAGAATCCTAGGAACTTGGCAAATATTTCTCCAAAAACTCCAAAAATTTCTGGTTCAATCTCGGTGCCAGAAAATCGCAAAAAGGGGGAGGAGTCTAACTGCCTTGAACTCGTGTTTTTGCAAGGCAAAAGAATCCTAACAAGATAATGCAGACCTTTCCACCCATACCAATACTACCCTATCCTTCAGCCGAGATTGAGGAATCAAACGCAACAGGTAATGATCTAAATCCACCCATAGCAACTAGAAAAGGAGTAAGAACCTACACACAACATCCCATTGCTAAATACATATCATATCACATATTATCTCCTGCCTATTTGTCTTTTGCTCTCAATCTGGCTTTTGTAGAAATACCAAGAATATTGAAGAAGCTTTGAGGAAACAAGAGTGGCGTGCGGCTATAATGGAGGAGATGAAGGCATTGGAAAAAACTGGAACTTGGGAGATTGTTAAATCGGCAGAAGGCAAGGTTCCCGTTGGTTGTAAATGGGTTTTCAATCTCAAGTACAAGGCTGATGGATCGATTGACCGTTAAAAAGCACGACTGGTTGCTAAAGGGTACACATAGACTTATGACATCGACTGCTAGGAGACCTTTGCACCTGTAGCAAAGATGAACACAGTCAGAGTGATCATGTCCATAGAAGCAAATCAAGATTGGCCACTCCACCAACTTGACGTAAAAAATGCTTTTCTCAACGAAGAGCTACTAGAAGAGGTGTATATGTCACTCCCTCTAGGATTTGAGAAACACTACGGAAAGGACAACTTATGTAGACTAAAAAGATCACTATACGGTCTGAAGCAATCACCAAGGGCCTGGTTTGAAAAATTTTCAAAAGCAATCAAAGGTTTCGGGTTTTAACAAAGCCAAGCTGACCACACACTGTTTCTGAAGTATTCGACAGGGAGAATCACTGTGTTAATCGTATATGTTGACGACATAATAGTGACAAGTAATGACAGTAAAGGTGTTCAAGAGGTTAAGGAGTATCTTGGGAAGGAATTCGAAATCAAAGATCTTGGATATTTGAAGTATTTCTTAGGGATGGAAGTAGCAAGATCAAAATTTGGTATTGCAATTATGCAAAGGAAGTATACACTGGATCTATTCAAGGAGGTCGGAATGCTAGGTTGCAGGCCTGGTGAGGTTCCTATTGAACCAAACTTTAAACTGAAGGTTAGTGGAGATAAGAAACAGACCAAGAAGGAGAGATATCAACGACTAGTCAGAAAACTCATTTATCTATCTCACACTAGACCCGATATCGCCTTCAGATTGGGCTGGATGTATCAATGACAGGAGGTCAACGACAGATTTCTGTATATATGTGGCAGGGAATCTGGTCACTTGGCAAAGTAAAAAACAAATTGTTGTGGCGCGAAGCAGCACTGAGGCAGAATTTAGGGCTGCAGCTCAAGGTATATGTGAACTGTTGTGGCTTAAAAAGCTAGTTGAAGAAATGGATATCAAAGTTGAAGGACCTATAAAGCTTTTCTGCAACAACAAGGCAGCAATTAACATTTGTCATAATCCTGTTCAACATGAAAGGACGAAACATGTTGAAATTGATAGACATTTCATTAAGGAGAAGTTAGAAAAAAGGAGTTGTCTGTATGCCTTACGTCCCTACAAAAGAACAGCTAGCTGATTTGTTTACAAAAAGGTTGCAGAAACAGACATTCGAAGATTTAGTGAGCAAGTTGGGTCTTTACGATGTATACAAACCAGCTTGAGGGGGAGTGTGGGAAAACACGTGTAATTATAGGAGTGTTGTGATGTAGATATTTTTAACTTTAAATTTAAACAGAATCTTATATATAGGAGTTATCCTAGGAGTCAGGTGTGTGACTAATATTCTTATTTCAAATTTGATTGTTATCAGATTAAGTTGATCCCTTTAAATAAGGATGCCTTGTATACTTTATGACGGATTAAATGAAACATTTAGTTTCTCCAATTCTTCAAGTTCTAAAACTTATGTTTAAAGAGTTGCACACTTCACATCCTCCTCATTATTAGGTATGTCCCTTATCCAAACAAACCAGATTTCCATTTCTTTTGAGGAATTCAACTACTAATCACATTTTTGATCTTTTACATATTGATGTTTGGGGATCATATAAGATACAAACTCAAGGGAATGCTAGGTTTTTTCTTACAATTGTGGATAACTATTCAAGAATTACTTGGCTGTTTCTTATGCAGTTCAAGTCAGATGAATTTCAAAGCATTAAAAAATTTCTGCTCATGGTTCATAATCAATTTCAAATCACCCCAAAATGCATTAGAACAGACAATGGTTTAGAAATTTTTAACAAAAATTGTCAAGATTTGTTCCATAGTCAAGGAATTATTCATCAAACTACATGTGCATATTCACCTCAACAACATGACATTGTTAAGAGAAAACATAGACATATTTTAGAAGTAGCTCGAGCCTTGAAGTTTCAGTCTTGTATTCCAAACAAATTTTGGGGATATTGTGTTCAAACTGCAGTTTACCTAATCAATAGTTTTCCCTCCTATGGTGAAAATGGTGACTGTTAGAACCATTTTATCATTGGCTTCGATGCATAATTGGCCTCTGTATCACATGGATATCAATAATGCCTTCTTACAAGGGGACTTGCATGAAGATATTTACATGAATGTTCCAAAAGGATTTGTCAAACAAGGTGGACAGAATCTGGTTTGTAAATTGCATAAGTCTCTCTATGGCTTAGAACAAGCTTCAAGAGCTTGGAATAAAAAACTCACTACAACCCTTATTTCTGGAGGTTTCAAGCAATCCAAATCAGATTATTCTCTTTTTATTAAGAGAAATAATTCTCATGTTATAATGTTACTTATATATGTGGATGATATAGTATTAACAGGGAATCATATGGAATTGATCAATAGTACCAAGGAACTTCTTCATTCACATTTCAAGATCAAAGATTTGGGGTTATTGAGATATTTCTTGGGCTAGAAGTTGCTGATCTAATAAAGGTATCAACATTTGTCAGAGGAAATATGCTCTTGAATTGATCTCTGAAACTGGTTTGTCTGCTTCCAAACCTGCTCTCATTCCTCTTGATCAGCACTTGAAGTTTACTTTTGAGTCTTATGACATATTGTTTCTCATTGATGGTGATCCTCTATTGTCTGATCCTACTTCTTATTAGAAATTTATTGGGAAGCTTCTGTATCTTTGCATGACCAGACCTGATATTAGTTACTCTGTGAATCTCTTAAGTCAGTTTAAGCACAATCCCAAACAGTCACATATGAATGCTGCCCTGAAGATAGTCAAATATGTAAAGTCCGCGCCAGGAATGGGACTATTCTTTCCTGTTGATAACACTCTACAATTGTTGGCTTCTAGTGATTCAGGTTGGGCTTCCTGTCTTATGACCAGAAAATTTGTTACTGGTTATTGTATTTTTTTTTTTTTGGCAAATCTCTTTTGTCTTGGAAATCTAAACGACAGGTAACTATCTCTAAGTCATCCTCTGAAGCTGAATACAGGGCTATGACTTCCACTGTTTGTGAAATTATTTGGCTTGTTCAACTCCTATCAGATCTTGGTTTTGGTCATTTGGCTCTTGTCACCTGACATTGCTTCCAATCAATCTGCCAATCACATTGCTTCCAATCCAATGTTTCATGAGCATACCAAGCACATTGACATTGATTATCATCTTGTTCGAGAAAAGCTCAAGGATGGTTTGATCAAGATTGCTTATCTTCATATCAGTGAGCAACCAACTGACATATTCACAAAGCTCTTGGCAGCAAAACTCATCATCATCTTTTGAGCAAGTTGGGGGTTCTAGATATTTATCACCCACCAACTTGAGGGGAGATATTGGAGAAACAATGAGAACTCTATTGCAAGTCTATCACATTAGTTTAATTTGACAGTTACTGAGTTAGACGTCAGATTAGTTGAGCTAAGTATTGACTATAGTTAGCCAGCTGTATAATGATAGTTACTATGGTTAATTAGCTACTGCAGTTAGTAAACAATTGAATTGTTATTTTGATTGAAAGGTCTTTGACCATTGTATAAAACTTAAGATTGATAATGAAGCAATACACGAACTGTGCTTTCTTCCCAAATACTCTCTGCGATCTTTATCTGCTAACAAAAGGAAACATGAGCATTACGACCTCAAAATCTGACACTTGGTTTCGATTTTCAACACACAGATCACCAAGGGAACCAAATACAGGAAGGGCGAAAAAAAAGGTCTTCAAGAAACCTTGGATTCTTAGCTTGCAAAACTAGGTGGTGTACAAAACCAGCTAACTATACGTGAACAGATGTAAAATTTTATCTACAAGAGGCATATATAAACAAATGTAGTCTAATTCACTGCCATGGCTTTGGAGGCTTGAAAGTAGAGCCACTGTTTGAAGTCTTTTTTGCACCTGAAAAGAGCAGTGGAATATGTTAACAGCTTCATTAGCATTATTGTTATGAAGAGATACGTCTGATTATTTTAAGCTCTATTTTCACATACTTGTTGACACCTTCGAAGAATCCCTGGAGATTGACGACGTTGTCTTAGTTTGCTCTAGTTTTTTAATGCTTCGACCAACTTTTGACACAGGTTTAGGCCTGCAAAAATTAAAATTTGGAAGTAACAAAAATCAGAGTTCATTTTCATCCATTAACATATGTATGATGCACATATTTTATATATGGACTGCAGAAGCCTAAAATGGTGCTCAAGCTCTCCCCAAATACATCCCAAGCAAACATTTTTAATAATGCATACATTGACATGCAAGCACACACACAAACATGTAGAAATATCAAGGGAAGCACCAAAAACCCATAGAGAAATGAAAAACGTAGTACTTACGTCCCTGAATTGTCCAATGGTTTTGACCCTTCCTGAGGAAGACTAAATTCCGTAGAGCCATCAGGTTCCCCAGAAGATAGAACATTATCAGATATATCACTTAATCGATCAGAATTTGCATCTGCTAATCCTAGAATATCACCATCTGTGTTAATATTCTGACTTAAGACCCCTCCGGTAATTTTTGATTGCATGAGCAATTCATTTTGGTGTTTTAAGTCATCCATAGACTGCGAGGAATCAACTTCTGAAAGCCTATCACTTTGCTGTGAACCGTTGTCCGAAGCTGCTTTCTCTGTAAGTCCTAAGCCTTTCCCAGTTGGCAGTTTTGAGCTTCTCTGAGCAGTCCCAGTCCCACTTACAGAGTCTTTGCTTGAAGAGAGAGATCCATGCCTCGATGAATTTGCCCCACTATTCTCACTATTGACATTAGGATATGCATTTTTGAGATCTTTAAGTAATTGCAACCTCTCAATCTCCTCATCCTTTTTGGCAATCGTGTCTTTAAGAGATGCCACCTGCAGGGCTCACAAAATTTAGAAACGGAGTAACACAAAAACAAGCAGGACAGTATGATATATTCTCCTTTGGCAAACAAAAACTTACCATTTATAGCTGCAATTGTTTCATGAAACTTCAATCACAACATTAAGAGAAAAGAAAAAACAAACCTGCTCCATTAATTCCCGAACATCCCTGCCCTCTTTGCTGCTCCGTGCAGTACCCAGCTCAACCCCAGAGACCCTCTCTGCAAACTTCAAGGTACTCAAACTCTCAGAAAATGAATTTACATCAGGATTGAGCTGCACAAACATAAGAGTTTTTGCTCGGCCTCCTGCAGGGCATAAACAGAAAAACATATTTTCGGTGAATTTGAAAAGTTTATTTCTATTTATCAAGAAATTTCATGAGTAAAAAGAAGCAATTTAGAACATTTTAAGACCAAACCAAAATAACTCACAAGGGAATACCTAAAGAGCTTTGAAGCAATTGAGTGAGCTTGCTGTTTCTGTATGGGACATGAGAGCTCTTTTGTGCAAGAGCAAAAATAACATCTCCAAGGGCCGATAACGATTTGTTTATATATTGTGCTTCCCTCAGCCTGTCTCCAGTCACCTCAGAGCGATCTACCCTTTCACTTCCTGCAAGATCTACCAAGTGAAGATTACCATGCAAAGGAGAACTGCTCTTCAAGTCAATCCCACGAACATGAATGGTGACAACACTGTACAGAAAATCTAAATTAGTTTCACAAGAAGTTGAAAAAGAAACATGTCGAAAAGTGGTTTTATAAGATCATTCAAGAACCTATGAGAACGGCTGCTTCTTTCATTAAGGGCAGTGGCTCCAACAGCTCTATTCTTTAGTCCAATATCAATTAATTCCGTCACATCTTTTGTTGATCTAACAGGGTGCATGCTAGCATCAGGTACAGCTACCCCGTTGGCTGAAGATGAAGATATAATCCCAAGCGTGTGCAAATCAAGGAAACAAATATAAATTTATTCCAAATCATTATCCCTGCATTCTTCACTCATCTAATTGACACTAGAAACAGGAAGGATGGAGAGCCAACAAAAATTTGAAATAGCAGGCATAACATTATGCATAAATTTAATGCAAAGCTAAAAGCTGGAACTAACAAAATCACAAATTGATTAGAGAACAATGTCAGACCAAACTATAAATATATCAGTTCAATCATGCCTGTCCAACTAAAAAGGATATTTTTTTTGAGAACCATCACTTGATAGTAAATCGCGCACTTGTTCATTGTATATTTCAACCATTTGAACCCCAATCTCATAGTTTATGGAGCTGCTTCTTTTTTGTGAGATATTGAAAAGGTCATGGAGAGCTCGAAGATTAACTCCCCAATCTTCTTCACCTGCTCCATTAGGACCACTCTTGAAATGGAGGAAAATTTTTATTAGTTTCCTAATAAACATTATCATATCACAATGGAAGTTAAGATAGTAACACTGTTCTCACCATTGTGTAGGTTTTTCCTGAACCTGTTTGACCATAAGCAAATATGCAAACACTATATCCATCAAGTACAGATCGTACCAAAGGTTGGATATCTGAAAACACCTCCACTGCCAATATCATAAGTGTTGTACAAGTTAGACATTGCATGTTTTCATTTAATAATCAAATTAGGTTAATAACAAATACATTAATTTTATGGACTGCAAATCATTAATAAGGATCCATGCAATAGCCTATACACATATTGACAGGCAGATGGATAATAACCTTGAGTAGCAACTGGACCATAGACCTTATTAAACTTAAACATCCGTTGCCCATCTTTTCCTGGTTTGGAGGGATTTGAGATGATTATCTCCCCATTTTCGCCAATATATTCTAGACATGATTGTTTACCGGTCTGTTTAGGCAAAAATGGCCTTGCCCGACAGTACACTCTAATGTTTCCTGCAAGGAAAGCAAAAAATGATGTAAAACTGAAACCTTTATACAACCTAATACAGCAAAACCAAGCACCGCACCTTTTAGCTCCTGAACTTCATTAAATAACCGCCGGTTCTCAGCAAGAGCACTATGGTAATTTTCAGCTGCATCTCCTAATTCTTTAAGCTTTACACCTGAACAAGGTGAAAGTCAACTAGTGAAAACTTACCATCACATATTGCTCAAAATTGACAGAAATTTTCAAATAATCCTACCTAGGGAATGAAACTCATCTGAGAAGCTCTTCTGAGTTCTTAAAACTTCTTGCTTGATGGAATGTGAAGAAAATTTCATTTCCTGAATATTTTCATAAATTAAGCAAACTAAATAATATTGGATAAGAATATATGAAGTAGAAATGAAACATCAAAACATACCCTCAGCGCACCAAGTTGTAATTCCAGTAAACTTTGGTAAATGTTCTCTTTCCTGCTCCAGCCCTGGTTCTTTGAATCAGAATTTTCCTCAAGCTCCATCACTTTATTCCTTGAAGCCGTTAAGAGGCCCTCAAGGTCTCTTAATTTGACCTCAAGATCTGCTTTAGCACTCTTCGATTCTGTTTCCACTTGTGAACAACGCAATTCACACGTCTTTTTGGCAAATTCTAGTTTTTGCTTCAGAGCTGAAATTTCAAGGCTACTTTGATCCTTCTCTTTCAACAATTCAACCACATCCTCCTCTTTAAGTTTCTTCTTCTCTTCTGCTTTTGACTTCTCATACTTGAGCAAGAAAAAAATAGCATAAATATAATGCGAGATATATACCCAAAACATAGATCAATATCTAATTTGTTTGCGTACTATCCAGCCTTCAACTTAAAGGTTTTATATGAAATAAATAATGACTTGATTAAAGCAGCAGTGAAAATTTTGTCAATCACAATGCAACTGGGAATTAAAAGATCTCAACAATTTAAACATGTAGCAGTGAAAACAGAACTGAACGATATGCATGCTAGAGCATTAGATAGAAGCTGGTCAGATTTAAATGAACAACTAGAATATGCTTTTGTTTCTGAACTTTACCTTTATTTGCTGAAGTTGTTTCATAACAAGCTGCAGGAAGTAAAGTCATTAATTAATAACTGGTAGTAACAAACTACAAAAATATACCCCCCAAAAAAATTACTTTTATTGCTTCAAATCATGTACCATACCTCAGTCTCTTCACCAGTGCCAGATGCAAGGGCTTCAAGCACTTGGATTCTCGATTGGTACTTCTCTTCACGAGCCTTAAAAAGATTGTTTTGCTGCAGCACAGAACCATGAAGAAATTGGTACAGAGCAGCTGAGGAAAATCTGCTGTAATTAAGAAATCAAGAACAAATTTTACAGTTCTAATGTGTTCAGCTTGAGTTGATATACGCCGTTCAATCTCCTGAACAACTTTTCTCAACAGACACGCCACACGCTGAGCAACAAAGGTAATGTCAGAGGATATTTTTGAACCATAAATGCATATCTATGTATACAAGTATGCTTGGACTTCCATATGTTTATAAACAAAAATATTCAAGTTTAAATCAAACTTACATAAGGTATTTCACCATTCTTTCTTTCAATGCTTTCATCCAGAATTCCGTTCACAACACTTAAAAGTGACTGAGTTGGAGCATTCTGCAACAAGAGATGCTGGAATGCATTAAAAAAGCATTAATCACCAATAGAAATTTAAGAGCATGACATAGAATGAATGTCTGTCGACATAATAAGACTGAAGACTCACGTCTAAAGTATTTGATTTCATCATCTCTGAAATCTTCGCAGCAGGAAGATCCGAGTATCTCCCTTGTTTCAATTGAAAAACTTCATGGAACTTATGTCCAACATGATGTAATAAAGCAGCTGATTGCTCTGTAGAAGGAGGAAAAAATGTGACCCATATATAGCTATTTAAATGGCCAGAAACCTTTTAGCTCAGCCCACTGAACCGAACAAGTGTAGTTCATATTTTAGCCATATTTAAAATCAATCACATTGTAGATAATAACCACATCCAGATTCAAACATGCAGACCCAACCACAGGCATGCATGTGCACAAACATCCACAAAGAATTGCATTACCTGATATTGCTGAACTGCGTGAACACCTTGAAATTGGGACTCTGACAAAACTTTTGCCTTCTTCTCCAAGACAAAGAAAGAGGGCCGCCAGAGACGCATCCTTTTCACTGTTTCCAGATTTTGTTATTGTACATTGACCGAAAAATTCTCTTTGGTAGGGGAAAATTCTGCTCTAAGTTTTGAAAGACAGCCTATACAGGCTTCATACACCCTGCAAGATTTAGAGCTGAACTTTAGGAAGTAGAGAAAAAGAACAAATTGAAATCTCCACAGTGCAGAAACCAACACAAGCCCAACAAATAAATAGTCGTAGAAGATTATATACAGAAATATACATGAAAAGCATATAATAATTGGATGCAAGGACAAGCAGTTTTCAACCTGATTGTTCAGTCCAGTCAAATTTATCCAATCATATGGTTCAGGTATGTTCAAAATTTCAAATAACATTTTTAGTCAGATATTATTAGGTAATGATATAAAATTTTCAAATGAAGAAACAATACCTTCTCTAGGTCTGACATTGCAAATCCAGAAATTCCAATTTACCAAGTTTCCAGAAATCTTCTAACATTTCTGAGCTTGAAACTGAAGAATGATTGAAATCGCCTACCTAGAATAGAATACCGAACATTTAATCAACAAAGTAACCATCTAATCACCAACTTAGTATAATTTGGCAACAGAAAGATACTAGATTTCAACAACCTCCTTATATGAAACTAGTCTAAGCCTCTTCAAATTTGAGTAGAAGAGTGCCATCAATCAAACACTTTCAGCTCTTCATCTGAAGCTTTTATTGGCAAATTTAAATGTGGAGAATACTTTTAACCACTCCACCATAGTGCACGTTGGTTGGCTACAAAGGGAAAAAAGAAAAACCAGTGTTATGAGTGCTCAAACCAAGCAGCAATAAAATCATCCTTACCTTCAGCCTCAACTAACGTTCCTTTTGTATCAGAAACCTCCCCGTTATCGGCTAAACTGGATCCATTGTGCCTCTGTTTTCTCTTGTGCTGAGAGCGGATACCGAACTCATTTGATCCACAAGAGAGGGCATCAAGACTTGAAACTCAATTATAAAACCTTGCATAAAATATTCCATATTAAGTACTAGTTCTAAAATTGCCTATATGAGTATACATGTCACAAGATGACTTAATTCTCATGAACTGAATAGAACCGAGTAAATCTTAAAGAGGACATCACAAAATTCTGATAAATGTGAATTACTATAATCGATTATATATACTGCTAAAATTAATTGCCAACTCAAGACTGAAAGTAACAAGAAGATATATAAAGCCATTACAGTTTAATTACTTAGTTACTAGAGCCACTGCTTCTACAAATAAAGTTCAAGCATGCCACTTTTCTCTTAGGAAAGTGTTTTCGAGTCAGTATACCATCTCTAACTTTACTCAATTTCAATTTTTATTGTTTAGAATTAAACAGTTTGGCGTATGGCTAAAAAATTCCCAGAATTCAGTCCAGAAACACCCCGAGTAAATGAATAAACAATGCAAAATGAGAAAAGTTCTCGATGTTACAATTAAGCTTGTCCGTATTTATAGGTAACACAACAATTTATTTCCTACCCCGTTAAAATTATTCCTGCCAATTACCAGCCCTTGTCTAGAATTTTTGTTTCAACTATTGTGTTAACTTCACAATTATGCTTCCAGAGAGCCTCCTTTTCAATGTGTTTAATTCAAACATTTTTATCTAATTCGAATAGAGAAGAGAAATGCATACTCAAAACCTATAACATAACAATTTCTCATAGTATTATAATGTAATTGGTCCATTGAATACAAAAAATCTTCACACCTTGCATGCAGATACAAAATTATCATAATGGTTTCGATACAACTCGGGGACCAACCATGAACAGAACCTGAAATGCAAATCATGAGCACATTATACCAGAATTCCCAAACAGAAATATGCATAACACAAAAGTCGGCAAACAGAAGACTCAAAATTACGTTTAACACATGAACCTGAAAATCATTTAAACCACCGAATTTCAAAGAAAAACATACCCAGAAAATGATTTCTACAATAAAATTGGTGAAATGCATTGGTTGAGGAAATGGATAAATGTGAATTAAAAAAACATTGAAATGAGATCCAAAAAACTGGTATAAAAGTCCAAGGGAGGGAACTTACAGCTATTGCACGTGCTGCTGCTGTTGTGTTTAAGGTAAAGGAAGCTTTGTCATGTCCAAGTGTATAAAAATGTTAATTAACAGAATTAAAATTAAAAAAAAAATTGTAAATGGATAATACGTGATTAGTTTAATTATTAACAATTTTTATTATCAGTTTTATTTTTGGATTTGATTGTTTGGTACCGTGTACCGTTGGTCTTCTAACTCTCGAAGAGAGAGAGAGTCCTTGAATGTGGGAGTTCAATCAATTGGTGTTTGACACGTTTCCTAACCCACCATGACGGTCCTTCAATTCTTCTGTTTTACTTTACCGTGACCTTTAGTGGTCGGAATCGTGGAAAGTGGTCTTCTTTTCTAAATTTCTATCTGGCCCAGGACCAGGCCGGCCCAGCAATTGTGTTAGAATAATCGCATCATGTGCTGGATTTTTTTTTGGACTTTTATTGATTTAATAAATAATAAATGTACGTGTGTGTAAGTTTTTTTAAGAGTTTTTTTTTTTTTTTTTTTTTTTTTTTTTTTGCATTTATACATTCATTTGAATTGGTCTTGTTTTTGTTGGAACGTTTTTCTCATCAAGTTTGTTTCCATACGATAATTAAACAATATATTGTTTTTGGTTCAAAAAGCATTTGGAAGGTTAAAAAAAAAATGTGCTTTAGTTTTTTTTTGTTGGGTGATCGAAAGTGTCTAATATATCAGCTTGTGTACACTTCGACTAATTTCTTAAGTCTCTAAAATTAATAATCAGGTAAACTCTGAAGTGACCACCTCTATTAGCAACCGAGAAGAAGTGAACTCAAAACCTCTTAGAGTAATACACTAGAAAGTTTCTATTGCTCCACCAAACCACCTCTGACCCAGAGGTGGTTAGTTTTAATTTCCTTTTACAATTGTTAAATTTAGTCTGTAATGCTATATATGGATACGGTTGCATCCTGACTATTAAGTAATTTTAATCAAATAGTATCAAAACTACTCGGGTTTGAGTCCCACCAGGGAAGAACTGAGCGAATAACTGATATAACTATATATATATGTCTTATGTTTTATAAGATTAACGTAATTCATATAGTATGCTAAGTAGAGTCCAAGTTTCCATGCAAATTATGCACAAGTATAGGACTAGAATGTTTCTTAATTGCTTTCTATGTCAAAATTACTTCCCCAATATTCAGGTTCAATACACTCACATGACCGATACTGCGGCTGCAGATCATGCCACTGTAGAGCTGATTGTGAATACCCTTCATAAGTTTTTTACTTCTTTTGACTATAAGTATGTTTCTGTATGGTTCATGTGCTTGTTAATTATCCCTCCATCTTCCGGTCATTGATAAAGCATTTATTTGCACGAAAAATAACTCCTTTTTTTGTATATACCTGGATGGGTCACTCTGTATGACTTACATGTGCAGATGGTTGCTTGATGAAATGCGTGAAAGTACTACTTTAATAAGTGCTCTTTCATTTTAAATATTATGCTTTGTTTCGATGTTTTCTACCACTTGAATGTCTTTATAATTCTGTAACGTGGGATCTAGGCAGCAAACCAAAATCTAAATGCTTATAATTCTATTTTCAATTATTTGAAATGAACTTCTGTTGCTATGTAAATAAACTTCTGTAGACTTGTTAGAATGAATTGTGCTACTGACTTTGGGTATTGGAAGACCATAGGAAAGGGTAGGCTTGTTCACTACAATAGTTAAGGTGTGGGGATGATAAAGACTCTAGCTTTCCACCGAGGTAAAGCTCCAAAAGGTGACCGACCTAATTGGGTTATGCAATGTGTTCACCAGGTGAATTACAAGGAGCAGCAATATTGCTCTTAAATGTAATCCTATTTGTCACTAAATTTTAGTTACAGAAATAATAAACAATCTTGGACTAATCAATTATTACACTTATTACAAAAATTAGTTTCTAAATCTCATGTACTATGGGCAATTATACCACTTAGATGTAGAAAAATCAATTTTCCTAACCAAATGATTAGTTGCGAAATCAAAGAAAGCAAATTGGTCAAACACTTTTAGTAACTAAAATTGAGTTGTTTTTGTCACTGATTATTTAATCATTAAAACACATTTTTTTGCAACTAATTGAATGGTTGCGGAAAGGAAATTATTATATTTCGGTCTAACATTCACCAGCTAAAATTTTTGGCAATTACAATTAAAGTTTTAGTCACTAAAAGAGGCATTTGTGAAATGCTTTTATCAAATTATCCTTAAGTATTTAGCGGCTATTTTTTTGGGAATTACTATTTATTTTTTAGTCACTAAAAGCTACATTCTGCCATTAAATCAATAGTTGCAATACAATTTTACTAAATTACCCTTATTCATTTGGCGTCTAATCTAGGGGACTATTTTTTGAGGCAATTAGTAACTAAATTGTTGGTTGCTAAAGAAAAAGTTTTGACGTCTAACCATGATTTTAGTTGTGGATACTTTCTGCGACAACGATTCTATAATTAGTTAGTGTTATGCCCGGAAAAATAAAGGGCTGACGTGGGAAAGTCACGTGAAGGGTGACCTGCTCCCGTTAGAGCAACACGCACACGTCAGACCTGCCAAATGATATGGAGCTCACACGCGTCCATTTCCCTGCAATAAGTCGTGCGAAGTCAGCTTGGGAAAGGGAAAATGGGACATAAAGCCGGATTATGTCCTGACAATCACACCAAACCATGGATTTAATGATGATTACACGCTCAAACAGAAAAGAAGATAAAATCAAAGTCACCAGAGACAGAGTTACCGCAGCCTCCATTTCTAATCCACAGGTCAGCCTCTGAAGCTTAAGTGGTTATGTGCTTGCTGCAATAATCCATGCATGGTGATCCTCTCTCTCTCTCTCTCTCTCTCTCTCTCAAACCTCAGTGGTTTCATTTTGAACTGCGTAATGTCTTATCGCCGCCATGGATCTAAGCATCGAATATTGATGCCACTTGCGTAAAAGTTGAAGTTTTGTATTTAAATTTATAAATTTATAACCAACGAATTAATAACTTTTAAATCTTAATAACGAATGATGAATAAATACAAAATAATTTTTAATTTCTTACATTTCAGTACTGCTGTATTGCCATGCTTGACATTCGGCCAGGTTGCAGAAATGGTGATAGGCAACATCGGTAAGTATTGAAATATTTCTTTTGTGTATTATTTTTATTCATTTGTTTTAGTGTTTCTTTATGAATACAAATTAGTTTTATAGATTTTAATGCCAATTAATGAACACAATCGTTTTTCTGCTCTTCAAACTAGAGCATGTTGTACTATTACAACGCTTTACATGGGGATGTGCTTGGGATAGGCTTATGCTGTAGAGGGAAGTATGGGTTATGTGAACAGACAGCAGACTACCGAACTAAACTGAGGAGAGAGTTCAACCTGCTGAGGGTCCTGCACTGGACTGGGTCACTCATTTATGCTGTTTATTGTTGTGCTCTCGGTCAGAATACAGGGAGCTTCAATCCAAGGCTTACATCCTCTTGGTAACTTTTCCTATTCGTAACATGTCTCATCCTATCTATAATCAGCGGTTAGATGTTTAATTGGAATCCATATAGCAATTATAATCCAATCAATAATATTTTGCTTATAATTGAGCCATACAACTAATTCAAAAATGGCATAAAATTCATAAAAATGATTATTTTATCTAGTTGTATGACTCAGTTTATAATATAGTATTATTCATTATCACATTATTATATCTAAATAGGCCCTAAGTTTTATTATATGTGCCTTAATTAAAGGTTGGAATAAGAATAAGTGAGGAATGGAGAGAAAATCAGCAACAACAATGGAGCACCCAATGAACCAAGAATGACGAAGGATCAAGAAATAATTTTAAGTAGGAATTTTGTGTGTCGTATTTCAAGTTCATCTACTTCTTTATTTACGAATGAATTATTGTTGCATCACATTGAGTAATTCATTAGGTTTTTTATCTGGTAGCTGAATTAATGTTTTGAATTTAATAAGTTGAATACACTACGCGTATATCTATTTAATTAAGTTGATGTTTGTTAAATCTTTCCATAATTAAAACTTAAGATAATGAGTACAAATAAAAATTACCAATATCATTCATGAATAAAATATGGGCTCACCGTTATAGAAACCTCTATTATTTTTTCTATATTTGTTAATATCTTGAAACCATTGCACCCGGGCCTAAAGTGAAAGAACAGCATGCATGCATGAGAGTGGGGGAATAGAGAAAAGCATAAAAAATGGATTCAAGAAAACGTTTAAAAACAAAGCTTGGAAAAGAGATTATACCTACTCCTTTGCTTTGGTTGATGAGATTAGCTTCAAAAGGATGAAACCTCCACACTAACACCACCTTAAAGATAGAGAGTGGCCTTGGTTTGAGAGGGTTTGTGGTTTGTGTTTTTGTGAAAGTTAGAATAACAAAAAATGCAACCTTTTGCACTTATATATATTTGGCAATATTGTAATTATTTATTTCACTTCCAAGCCCAGTAAAATCTTATTTTTATAAGGGACCCCACAATTTAATATCTCACCCTTTGAATAATCAATATTATTCGAGGGCCCATGTAACTAAACTAGTTTACATAAAACACCAAAAAGACCCCCCCTTTTTACCCTTTAACTATTAAAAGGTTATTTGTTTTTTCTCATTAATTTTAACACACTTTAAGATATAATAATTAAATTAATTAATTATTGTTTGACCATTACCCTTAAAATGTCACAAATGATTCTATGTAACTATAACTATAGAAATCCCGTTATTACCCTCGGAAGGTGCTAGCCCTCTTCGGATAATTATTTCCCTCTCTCATCCTTTCTCTAACTTCTCAAGGCTATTGGTGTGACATGTAGGTCCACCGTGGATTAGCCGTGAGCCAGTTCTGGATGAATTCGAAAACCTGTCTGGAGGCCCAACGACTATGTGAAATACTAGCATGTGCCATAGTCCCAAACCACGATGAAAAAATACTTCATCGAACCCATTTCAGATCATACGTACCATGCAGGTAAAGTCCTCCATTGGAGATATCCTAATCGAGTATGGATTCCATGGAACGTCCAAAAACTAAACTCGATCTTCTACCGAATCGTCGATCAATATGTCCAGAACTTGTCATCACAAACTTACTTTTTGTATGACTAATAATAGACTCTGGCCAGAGATTCGTTTTTCGACAATTTTATCGATGTTCGTTTAGGAACTCGAATCCGGATGGAGTCGCGGTACTCCCGATCCTATATTTTCGAGTCATGGTCCCTCTTGACCACCGTTCGTGTTCCCGCATATGAACAACGCATAACCAATAGACTTTATTATACGACCATGATTAGTCCTCTACTTATACACCGTATGAACCCTAACGCATCCATATCAGATTCGACTACAATGTCTCAGGTCAAAGGACTACATCGTGCACTGATATACCAAACAAACTAAATCATTGACTACATGCTTTTCCAGTGATTTGTCTCGTTATTTTTTCGATCCGTTCGAAAAACAGTTCACCAACCGTTAATCCATACCAATGCCCTAGTGACATGACTATCATCATCATCTGTACTTATATTAACTCATGATATCTTTTGGAAGCATCCGGTATGCCTACTTGTGCAATATAGTTGCCTAAATTATATTGCTTCCGTAGGAACCCTTTTCGATAATTCATTTTACCGATTAAATGAATCATCTGGACAATTCATATACATACTTTATTTTAAATGCATGACTGAATAAGAAGCAATTTACATATATGAATTGAAGAACTCTTTCTTCTTATTTTATGAATATATTATATATATATATATACTACAAGACAAATGCTCTGAAAACCGACAACACGAATGGTTTCTAGGGCATACACTAATATCACACTAACAAACTCCACTTGCACTAAAGCCATTCGATGTTGTATCTCATACCCGTCTTCTCAAGATGATGGTCCCAATTGCTTCAATGTCAATGCCTGTAGTCAGTGGATCACTACATTTCTGCTGAAGGTCGCTCAGAATCAAAATCTCTCCAGCTCCAACGAATTCTCTCAAAATGTTATACTTACCGCTGATTGTTTGGATTTTTGGTGTGCCCTTGGTTCCTTTGCCTATGCAATAGCTCCGTATTGTCACAGAACATGCTTATCGGGTAAGCCATGTTCGAACCACACCAAGTTCAATTCGAACTTTCCGCATCCAATAGCCTCCTTCGCTGCTTCCGAAGCAGCAATGTATTCAGCTTCTGTAGTGGAGTCAGCTGTGGTTGTCTGTTTGAAATTTTCCAACTAACAGCACCTCCATTACATATAAAAATGTACCCGACGTAGACTTTCTATCATCACTATCTGATTTGGAAATCAGAATCTGAGTACCTTGAATTGTTTAACTCGGAAACATCCAAACTCAAAACTAGATCCTAGTTCTTCCAAGTCTAAGGACGATTTTACATACCGATCAAGTTTCTTCCCCCTGGGTTTGACTGAATTACTAGTTGTAACACTTACAGCATAAGCTATATCAGGTCTTATACATAGCATTGTGTACATTAAGCTCACTACGGCAGACGCATAAGGCACATTACACATCCGTGCCGCTCTTCATCGGTCCTTTGGACCCATCTCCTAGAAGATGAAGACCGTGAGTGAAGGGCAAGACCCTCTCTTAGGTTCCTTACATCAATCTTTTAGCATTTTCTCTATGTACAATTTTTGGATAATCCATTACCCTTTTTCGTTCTACTCTATAGACACGAATGCCAAGGACATATGTCGCTTCTCCTAAGTCTTTTCATCGAGAAGGTTTTGGACAACCAAACTTTAACCTCTGTCATCATGCCTATATCATTTTCCCATCAAAGTATGTCCATCTACATATAATATGAAACGTGATGGCATGATCTTTAACCCTTTGTATACACGGGCTTATCCGGATTCTTGACAAAAAACCAAATGATTTGATTATGTCGTCAAATCGATGTTCCAGCTTCTTGAAGCTTGCTTCATCCATAAATGGATCGATGCAATTTGCATACCTATGTCTTTCAGCGAGGATACAAACCTATCGGTTGTTCCATATAGATGTTTTCCTCAATAAACCCATTGAGAAAAGCTGTTTTGACATCCATCTGCCAAATTTCTAAATCATTGGTATGCTGCGATGGCCAGCATTAATACGATGTGGATTTTATCATGACTATAGGCAATAAGGTTTCCTCATAATCCAATCCTTGTTTCTGAGTATAACCTTTCGCCACCAGTCGGCTTTGACGGTCTCTACCTCCCCATCCTTGCCAACTTTTCTCTTGAGACTCATTTACAACTATAGAACTATTCCCTCTGGTGGGATCCACAAGCGACCTACTTGATATTGCATGCATGGATTCTATCTCAGAATCCATCTCACTTCCAGCCATTTTTCTTGAATCTCTATCAGTATTGCTTCTTTCGTAGCTTCTCGGATCATCACCATGATCATCTACTCCCACTAAGGTAAATTCAAAATCTTGCTCGTAGAACCCATATCTCTCTGGAGGTTTCGACATTCTAGAAGACTTCGTACTGGAACATAGTATCTGATACTGAGGTTCGCTGATTGGACATTCCATCTTCGCAATCTCGGTTCTTGGCTCTTCGAACTCTTCCTTGAGTCAATATTTTCTTCAACGCCGCCTTCCTCCAACTCATTCTCGAGAAGCGCGCATTTCTACTGATCTAAACTCTTGATCCACTTGGGAAGTAAAAGCAATATCCTAAACTATCTTTAGGATATCCAATGAACCGACCCTTCTCGGATTTAACATCCAACTTATCAGATTTAACCACTTTAACATAACTGGGCACCCTAAATCTTCATATAATCGACTGGACTTTTCCCATACCATATCTCCTATGGTGTTTTCGACAGTTTTTAGACGGGCCCCTATTAAGGATGTGCACCAGCTATCTGGAGAGCGTACCCCACAGAGACAGTTGGTAAGTCTGTAAAACTCACCATCGATCGTACCCAATCAATAGTTTACGATTTTTCATTTCAACACTTCATTAAGCTGGGTTGTTAAAGGTCAACTGTGAGTAATGCCACTTTTCTTTTAAAACTCTTGAAACTCTGTACCAAGTATTCACCCCACGATCTGATTCGTAGTATTTAATACTCTTTCCAGTTTTAATTTTTCTACTTCATTCTTGATCATCTGAATTTTTCAAAGGATTTCAGATTTGTATTTCTAATCCAATAACCCATATCGTGACATATCATCTGTAAAGGTAATGAAAATATTCAAATCCTCCCCTAGCTAAAGTACCTGGTCCACACACATCGTATGGTATGAGTTTCTAAAGTTCTTTACTCGGCTCTCCTTTACTCTTAAAGGGAGAACTGGTCATCTTCCTTGGAGACATGATTACAGGTTTGGATAGGTTCAAACCCAATGAGTTTAGGATCTCAACTTTCTCCAAGCTGTATAAATCTCTCTCTCTCCCTATATGACCCAATCTAGATGCCATAGAATTTTAGGATTTGATTCATAGCGAGTTCTTTTATTATAAATGGTATTGATTGAAGCAATCATTCAATTCTAAGACATACAAACCATTTGTTATTCATAGCTTTACCAACTACAACTTTCCAAAATGTATTGAAACATATTTCCATTAAACAGTACATAATAACCGCCTTACTACAACCAGAATAGAAATGATGTTTTCTTGTTGCCTTTTTCAAAGTAACAATACTTTAACAAATTCAAAACATGTCTGAGGTAGTCTTAGTGAGCAAGTCCTCATGGCCTCTGTTGGGCAATCTGCCCCATTTGCCATCCTCAAAAATGATCTCGCCCTTTGTTCACCTCAGAACTATTCTGAAGTCCCTGCAAGACTCAAAACATGAGATGTTTTCTGCGTGAACAATTATATCAACATAATGACTCTGAATAATCATTAATTCATAGTTCATCAAAGACATTGGTTCGTAACCTGCTTTTCCTTTGCCTTTCTTCAGATTGTTGCAGGAATTGAGGACAGTTCCTCTTCCAGTGTCCCATCTTTTCCATATGTGAAACATTTTCCCTTTGCAACGGCCTTCTCTGCTTTGCCGCTGGCTTTCTGTGAAGCTCTTATTCTTTGGTCCACTTTGGACCCTCTCTTTTGGTACACTTTGGCTTTTTATTGGCCCTGCTAGTGGAGGCCAAAGACATCCTCATGTCCTTTCCCTTCACACTCTCTCCCTGTGAAAATTCTTTAAGCTCATTTAGCAATCAGAGAGGTTTCTCTCAATTCTATTGAGATTGTATTTAGTTAAAGGTTTGAAAATTGGAGGAATGGATTGTAAATCAAATTCACTTTGAACGGTCTGGCATGACCACACCCATACCCTTCAGTCGATCTAATCCATTGATCATTTAAGATTATGAGCATACTGGAGTTCCTCTTCCCTCAACTTCATGCTAAAGAGGGATGCCAATTCATACTCACCAACTCTTTGATTTTCGCTATACAACCTTGTAGAGCTAATGAGGATATCAAAGCATTTGAAACCTCTTCATGCTTAGTTTTTTTAGTTCTCTATTCATAAGGCTAACATGTAATTTTTATCCCTCCTACTATCCTCTCATCCACTTGTTCAAGAGCAATCAAGCTCAACTTGTGGAGCATTCGTCCAATTCAAGTGGAAGAGGTGCTTCTAAGACATAGCAATTCTTTCAAAATCTAGAACAATTTACAGATTTCTTAGCCAAGTCTTTTAGGTTTTTCCGGTTAACATTTTATTGTCCATTACCTAGGAAAACATTGTTGGGCCATTTTTCTTTATTTATCACAAAGGGAACTGCAAAGAAAAGTAATTTTATTAAGTGTCTTGTAATCTTTTAACCTTTTAATGCATAATCAATTAGCTCCCACTATTTTATTCGCGTCCTACAATCCCTTAAAATAGGATACCGAAAATTTTCGTTGGATTTAAATTTCTTAGTGGGGAATCAATTGTCTTATCAATTCAATTAACCTCACATAATAGAATTCTTTGGTCAATTAAGTCTAATAAGTAGGAAACTCTTTTTCCTTTTATATCACTATAGGTTTGATTCATATTCCCCTTGTCTAGCTTCGGATACCTCACATAATAGAATTCTTGGTACACCCTAGGCTAAATTAAATCCATACCATTGTGCTTTACTTTAGGATGTCATTGTCATCATGTCCCACATAATAGAATTCTTGGTCAAGGTGAAAAAATACAATCCAAGAACAAGATCAATTTAATCTTGATAAAAAGATTGTATCCCTCACATAATAGACTTTGGGATATTTAAAATTTGTACAAAAGAATTTAGTTTAATCCCACAAATGGGGAACTTGAGTTTAAATATTTTAAATTGGGAGATTTAGGTGTTAACCTTTAGTTAATTCAGTTTAGTATGCCAGGTTTAATTAACCATTCATACATATCATCATATATGCATAAATTAAAGCAAGTGGGTTGACCAGAAGACTTTTTTCGAAAAGACCATCCTAAAGGCAAACTATTACACCTAATACTATATCTTCGATTGGGATCGTCATCCGGATGCCTTCGGTTCCCGTCTAGCCGATTCCATACATATTGGGTCTTAGGCACGTAGGCCCCGATTAAAATAATAATAAAATTTTATTATACAAGCATTTAATAAAAGATATCACAAAACATTTTGAATATTTGAAACCAAATGGCCCCATGATCAACCCTCTAATCTAATATCATTCATCACATAATAATATTAAACATTCATACCAAATATAAAAACAATTATTTAAAGGCATGAATTTAAAACAATTATTTAAAAATATATATATTCTCTCTAATATATATATATAAATATAAATAATCTAATATAGATATATATATATATATATATATAATATCCATGTGGTAATATAATCATAACTTTGGGGGCATGCAACAATTACACTTTTTATAGGAATCATTTACACAACACTTATGTCCATATTTCATCCAAATATATTATTTAATTGTTAGCATCATTTCAAACTTTTTCACAAAAGTCATGCTGACATAGAAATGAAGTTTTATCACAACCCAGAGTAACTCATTCTATGACACGTTACTTTTAGCTAAAGTAATAACCTTTTATGACACATATGCTTCTCAAAGACAATCATGTCATCTTTGCACATCATTTTTGAAACCATTCAAACACACCAAATTTACCTTACATTTCAAAATATAAATAATTTATGCCATGCAATGAGTCATTATAAGATAATTTAATTCAAATTAACATACTACATTAAATTTACCACCCATCATACATACTAATATCACAATTCCATCATATGAATTAATAATCCCATAACTTTATGCTAACATCAAATTCCACCACTAACACATTGCAACATTTGCATACACTTCATGCAAAATATCTTTAAAATCATAAAGATAACACATTTACAGGTCAAAGCAAAACCATTTAATCAAAGTAATGGAAATGAAACATCATGAACATTTTCTAAATGAATCATCAGGCAACATTTCCTACACTCATTCCTCAATACATATAATGAAAATGACATTTCTTATGGCAAAACTAGTCATGGTCGAAAATGACATATTGCATGCATGTAGTTTTTCCCATCATCCATAATCATCATCAAACATGCTTATAACTCATATTCTATACATAACCCCAACATATTAGAGCAAGAAGAAAAAACATGTTTTCCCCAAACAAAAGATGGCCGAGACATACACATGCACAAAACAGCTTATTCATCAAACAACTTATCCAATACAAAGGCATGCTCTTTATCACCATTTATCATCATTCTCAAAACATATAAGAATGAGAAGCAAAAATGAAACATAACCTCTGATCTATGTATGTCCGAGACATGCAGTAAATCTACTATAAAAAACAAAAAAAACATATTTTTGAACCATATCACTACATGCAAACTCACCAAGTTTATAAACAGAACCATGGAAATGTCTTTTAGCTTATAATTCGACCTGCAAGGAGCTTTTAGCTCTGATACCATTTGGAAAGAACAGCATGCCTGCATGAAGAGTGGTGGAAATAGAGAAAAAGCAATAAAAATGGATTCAAGAAAACGGTGTTTTAAACACAAAGCTTGGAAAAGAGATTATACTACTCCTTGCCTTTGGATTGATAGAGTAACCTTCAAAAGGATGAAACCTCCACACTTTAAACCACCACCTTGAGAGATTAGAGAGTGCCTTGGGTTTGAGAGGAGTTTTGGTTTTTGTTTTTTGTTGAACAAGTTTTAAGAATAATAAAAATACAACTTGTGCACTATATTACTTGGGCAATATTGCAATCATTTATTTTTTTCACTTCCAGCCCAATAAAAATCTTATTTTAATAAGGGACCTCACGAATTTAATAGTCTATCCTTTTGAATAATCAATATTATTCGAGGGCCCATGTAAACCAAACTAGTTTACATTAACACCCAAAAAATTTACCCCTTTTTATACCCTTTAACTATTAAAAGGTTATTTTTTGTGTTCATCTTATTAATCTTAACACTTTAAGATATAATAATTAATATATAATTAATATTGCTTGACCCATTTTAACCCTTAAATGTCCAAATGATTTTCTATGTAACTATTACTATAGAAATCTACCCTTTTATTACCCTCGGAAAGTGCTAGCCCTCTTCGGATATCATTTCTCTCTCTCATCTTTCTCTAACTTCTCAGGCTATGGTGTGACCATGTAGGTCCACCGTGGATTAGCCTTGGGCCGGTTTCTGGATGAAATCCGAAACCTTGTCCGAGGCCCCACGCCTATAGTAACATCTAGCAATGTGCCCAAGTCCCTAAACCACGATTAAGAATATTCTTCCTCGTAACCCATTTCAGATCATACGTACCATGCAGGTAAGTCCCTCCATGAATATCCAATCGAGTATGGATTCAATGGAACGTCAAAATCCTAAACTGATCTTCTAACCGAATCGTCGATCAATATGTCCGGAACTTGTCATCACAACTTTACTTTTGTATGACTAATAATAGTACTCTGGCCAGAGAATTCAGTGTTTTTGACATTTATCAATGTTCGTCTAGGAACTCGACATCCGGATGGAGTCAGCGGGTACTTCCGATCCTATATTTTCGAGTTAATGGATCCCCTCTTGACCACCGTTCCGTTTCCGCCCTAGAACAAGCATAACCAAATAGGCTTAATTATACGAAACAGATTAGTCTCGTACTTATACCCCGTAATGAACCATACGCATTCCTATCAGATTCGACGTACAAATGTCTCAGGTCAAAGGACTACATCGTGCATGATATAACCAAACGATAAATCTTGACTACATCTTTCCAAGTGATTTGTCGTTCTTTCGGTCACGTTTGAAAAATAGTTACACCAACCATTAATCCTACCAATGCCCCAATGACATGACTATCATCGTCATCCATACTTATATCAACTCATGATATCTTTCGGAAGCATCCGGTATGTCTACGTTCAATTAGTTTCCCTAAATTATATTGCTTCCGTAGGAACCCTTTTCGATAATTCATTTTACCGATTAAATGAATCATCTGGATAATTCATATACTACTTTATTTAAATGCATGATTGAATAAAGAAAGGCATTTACGATATAACATTGAAACTCTTCTTCTATTATTTATGATATTATAATACAAGACAAAATGCCTCTGAAACCGACAACAGAATGTTTCTGGGGCATACACTAATATACACTAACATAAGGTGCCTCGAGTGGCTCCGGTGCTTTATCTCATGGTTTCAATATATATAATTACATGCCTTAAGGTTGGAAGAAAACAAAGCGAGGAATAGAGAAAAGAAGCACCCATGAACCCAGAATGACGAAATAAATTAAGTTCAATTAAATAGTAATTTCCAATGTCTCTATCAAAGGTTCTCATCCTACTATATTTATTTACAGAATGAAGTGTTTGTTGCGCCATTGGAGTATCAATCTAATATCTCATAGCTGAAATAATGTTCTTATTTGAATAAAAGTTGAATACCATCTAAACGTGTGTAAATCTTATTTAATTAAGTTGAGTTTGTTTAAATATCTCCACCTGATCAACCTGTTGTAAACTCTCTTGCCATAACATCAAACAGTGAGGTTTTTGAAACGTAACACCCAGAGGTTTAGTGAAGAAATAAGAGACCCACATGTTTCAAAATGAAACAATAACCAACCTTCTCATTGATAGACACTTTGTGAAAAGTTAACCACATTACTCTTATTTTGTATATTCTCCCTACAACAACAACACAACAACACAAATAATATAAGCAATTCTACATTTTTGTCGCAAACGTACAAAATCTATACAAATCAAATGATTTAAATATTAAACTTTAACAATTGATAAGACATTGAGGAAAATAAAAAAAAAAAAAAAAAACTTGTTCTTTTTTCCTTTTATTGTTGATTTTTTTGTCTTTCTATTTTTTTTTACCTATAAAGTTCTTTTTTCATAATTCACAATGTCCCTAAAAGTGTGTTGGCCTTAACTTTATAAAGTTACAGTACCATTTTATCAAAATCAGATTAAAAAAATACGAACCATTAAAATTTTTTTTCAACAATAACATTCAGTCAAAAGTTTTCAATCACAAAAGGTTTTGACGGTGGAGAGTATTGCTTTTGTCGTGTTTGTAAAAAATTAACAATCAAAGTATATTATAGTATACAGGAACCCCTTTTTTAAATTTTTTTATTTGTGAAGAAAGAGGTGGACTTTTAGTCCTTCGTAATAGAGACAACGACACCGACTTTGTCTCTCTTTAACTAGAAACTACGACGACTCCTTCGTCAGCTTCATAGGTGTAATCGCATCCCCATTTTAAACATTATAGTTTTAGCCTTGTCCCCGTCCATAATTTTGTTTAAAAATTTAAAAAAAAATATTTGGACGCCCGTCCCATTCCTTAGGGACGGGCGTCCCTTAATTATGGACGGCCGTCCATACTTAAGGGACGACAGTCCCTAAGATGGACGGGCGTCCCACCTCTAATTAAAATCAAAAGAAAGAATTAAAAAAGTTTTAGGTTTATTTAAAACTTTTAAAATAAAAAATTAGAATTAAAAAAGTTTTAGGTTTATTTAAAACTTTTGGGGAAAGCGTTTGAAAAAAAAAGGGCAGCGGTCTTCTTCTTCTTTCTTCCATCTGCGCTCTGGTTCATCGGGTTCTTCATCTCATCTGCACACTCTGGTTCATCGTTTTCTTCATCTCAAAAAACAAATCAGCCACGGTAATTAGATACTTCCGTTTTTCAATTTTTATTTTTATTTTTTTTTTATGTTGGATGAATGCGTTGGATTTACATTTGTGTTGAATGGAGTTGATTTGATAAAGAGAAATCCAGTCAATTTGGTGGGACTGGTTTGTGTGATTGACAAATAGAAGTTTTCTGTTTTTGGTGTTTTAGAAGAAACTGCTATATGCAATCAGTGAAGGGCATGGATCTTTTGATTTATCATGAGTTGTTGAAACTAACCAATGGAGCTTTTGTATATTATAAACATCATAACAATGTCATAGGTCACAGCTTCCTGGGGTGTGTGGGTTTCATATTTTATATAGTTGATTATCATATTCCGGTCCAACATTCATCGACTAAAAGTTTTGGCAATTACAACTAAAGTTTTACCAAATTATCCTTAAGTATTCAGCATCTATTTTTTGGGAATTAATATTCATTTTTTTGTCACTAAAGCTATATTCTGTGACTAAATCAATAGTCACGATGCAATTTTACTAAGTTACCCTCATTCATTTGGCGTCTAATCTAGGGGACTATTTTTCGAGGCAATTAGTAACTAAATTGCTGGTCGTTAAAGAAAAAGTTGTGGCGTCTAACCATGATTTTAGTCATGGATACTTTCTGCGACAACGATTTTGCAACTAGCTAGCGAGTAAGAATTTTAGACGCGATAAACAATCAGTGTTTAAATTCGACTATTAGCGTCTATTTTCGATAGACGCCAAATGCTATTTTTCTTGTAGTGTTGGTATGTTGTAGACTTATAGTTTTAATTTCATTTCAGGTTTGAATATATTTGTTATGTGTAAATTTTTATTATCACAGTTAAAATTAGAATCTGTATTTATTTTTTTTATTTATTTTTTTTTTTGCTGATATCATACTGACATACTGATACCAGCATAATAAGGCCGAACGACTTACGCATACCCAAGGTTTGTCGAAACGATAATTTGGTACCCAAAAGGTTTTGAAACGACAAACAGGTACCTTCCGTCATGTTTTGTTAGTGATTTCTGTTTGTTCATAGTGAAAAGACTAAAATGCCCTTAAAAGTTTGATATTTTAGTTTTTTATAAATTTAAAAATTTCTAAAAAACCCCTAGGTTTGCTAATTTAATTAAATACCCCCATAATAAAAAGTTTGTTAAATGACAAAAACACCCCACCACTGCAGTGCTAGATTCCGACCACCACCCCCGGAATCTGGCCGGAAATTGCGTTACGACATAGACCCCGTCGGATCTGTGTCGTAACGTGTCGATCTGGCCTTTTTCGGCCAGATCCGTGGTGGCCGTCGAGGGCGAATTTGGCCGAAAAAGGCCAGATCTGGCTGTCGAGGCAGCAGATAGAGTTTTGCGGCCTTGACGGACAGATCTGGCCTTTTCCGGCCAAATCCGTTGCTGATCTGGCCGGAAAAGGCCAGATATACTGCTAGATCTGGCCGTCGTGGCCGCAAAACTCCATCTGCGGTGTCGACGGCCAAATCTGACCGTAGATCTCGCCTTTTCCGACCAGATCAGCCACAGATTTGGCCGAAAAAGGCCAGATGACGTGTTACGACACAGATCCGATGGGATCTGTGTCATAACGCAATTTCTGGCCAGATTCCGGCGGTGGTGGCCGGAATCTGGCACTGCAGTGGTGGGGGTATTTCTGTCATTTAATAAACCTTTTATATATGGGGGTGTTTAGTTAAATTAGCAAACCTAGGGGGTTTTTTAGAAATTTTTAAATTTATAAAAAACTAAAATATCAAACTCAAGGGTATTTTAGTCTTTTCATTGTTAACAAATAGAAATCACTAATCGAATATGACAGAAGATACCTGTTTGTCGTTTCAAAACCTTTTGGATATCAATTTATCGTTTCGGCAAACTTTGGATATGCTCAGGTCGTCTGGCCGCATAACGATTCAACCTGTCAAACGTGTAACCCTGGCTTGCTGGGTTGGCCCTGGGTCGGTTTTAAAACCTTGGAATGAATAATGCCAGCTGTCCTTACATAATACTGAGCTACCTCTGTACTCTCCCTACAAGCGTAGACTCGGTGAAATAGGAGTCGACATTAATGGATGATTTGGGTGCAGTTTCTGAACCCTCTGTTCAAACAGAAAAAGAAGATAATAAATCAAAGTCACCAGAGACAGAGTTACCGCAGCCTCCAGATTCTAATCCAACAGGTCAGCCTGCTGAAGCTTGGAAAAGTGGGTTANACAATCACACCAAACCATGGATTTAATGATGATTACACGCTTCAGTTTGATATAAAATGAAGAAGACCCCTTCGTTAAGGGGATTTGGCCATTTTCATACTAAGAAATACTCTCTCTCTCTCCTGTAAACACATTTGCTTTTTCCAACTCTTTTGTAAGTCAGTCCGCAGTTGCGACCTGACCCACACTAATATCAATACAAATCAGTGGACGTAGGACTTGCTACCTTAGCATCCGAACCACTTAAAAAACTCCCTTTGCATTTATTTCGCTTGAGATATTCTATTTTCACGTGTATTTAACAGCCAATCAACGTTACGCACGTGACAATTCGTTGGTGCCAAAAACGAGCATCAACAGTTAGCGACTAGAAATTTTAGACGCGATAAACAATCAACGTCTAATTTGACTATTAACATTTATTTTTGATAGATCCAAACGCTATTTTTCTTGTAGTGTTGGTATGTTGTGGACTTGTAGTTTTAATTTCATTTCAAATTTGAATATATTTGTTACATCGAAATTTTTGTTATCACAGTTAAAGATAAAAATCGTATTTTTTTTTAATTTTTTTGTTTTTTGCTGATATCATACTGACATCAGCATAATATCATCACTATTCAACCTGTCAAACCTGTGACCCGGTGGCTTGACTGGGTTGGGCCTGGGTCGTTTTTAAAACCTTGGAATGAACAATGCTAGCTGTCTTTACATGATACTGAGCTACCTCTGTAGTCTCCCTACAAGCGTAGACTCGGTGAAATAGGAGTCGACATTAATGGATGATTTGGGTGCAGTTTCTGAAGCCTCTGTTCAAACAGAAAAAGAAGATAATAAATCAAAGTCACCAGAGACAGAGTTACCGCAGCCTCCAGATTCTAATCCAGCAGGTCAGCCTGCTGAAGCTTGGAAAAGTGGGCTATGTGCTTGCTGCAATAATCCGTGCAATGGTGATACTCTCTCTCTCAAACTCAGTGGTTTCATTTTGAACTACGTAAATGTCTTATCGCCGCCATGGATCTAAGCATCGAATATTGAATCCCACTTGCGTAAAAAGTTGAAAGGTTTTGTATTTAAATTTATAAATTTATAAGCCAACTAATTAATAACTTTTAAATCTTAAATAATGAATAATGAATAAATACAAAATAATTTTTAATTTCTTACATTTCAGTAACTGCTGTATTCCCATGCTTGACGTTCGGCCAGGTTGCAGAAATGGTAGATGAAGGCAACATCGGTAAGTATTGAAATATTTCTTTTGCGTTATTTTATTTTATTTATTTGTTTATGTTTCTTATGAATACAATTTAGTCGTTTTCTGCTGCTTCAGACTAATGAAGCATGTTGTACTAGTACAACGCTTTACATGGGGATGTGCTTGGGGATAGGCTTATGCTGCAAGTGGAAGTATGGGTTATGTGAACAGACAGCAGACTACCGAACTAAACTGAGGAGAACGTTCAACCTTGCTGAGGGTCCTGCACTGGACTGGGTCACTCATTTATGCTGTCATTGTTGTGCTCTCTGTCAAGAATACAGGTAACTTCAATCCAGAGTAGAGGTGGAAATGCAACTCGCCCGGCCAGGCCCGGCCCGGCCCGACCCCAGAGGGTTGCTGTTAATGACAGGTCGGTCCTGACCCGTCCGCTAACATTGGTTGGCCCAACCCGGACTGCCAACCCTAACCCGTCGAGTTAGGCTGCGGGTTGGGTCGGGTTAACCTGCTTTTTGATTTTTTTTCTAATTTTGTTTTGTTTTATTTTGTTTAAGTTTAAATGTTTAATTAACTTTTCAAATGAATAATTAACAATTTATAAATGAATAAATGTAATCGTTTTTAGTTAATTGTTAATTTCTTTTCAAATATCAATAATTAAATTAAATTAATTAATTTTTTGTTAACATTCCAAATATTAATTCAATTTTTATACATTAAAATTTTAATATAAGAATAACTAAATTTATTCATTTATTAAAAAATAAAATAAGAAATTACAATAATTATTGCCTCGTTAAAAACCTTACCAAGAAAAACCCAATAGGACAAAAACTTGGTAAGGAAAAAAGAGTGCAATAATTGACAATTAATTTACAATTTACAAAACAACTAATTTTGGGGTTCACTAGGACCTCCCTCATCCGTATCATCTATATTACAAAATTGAAATGATTCTATTAAAGTATCATCGACACCTCGTATTAACCTTGATGGCGCGACCGTTCCCAATCTCGAAGACATGTGAGGACTTCAAAATTTATGGTGAAAGTTTAGTCCTCATTTATTTAAAATCTTCCACTTGCATAAATGTTTGTTTGGATGAACGGTTGAGACAGGAACAGCGAAAACATCCAAGGCAAGTCTTGATAATATCGAAAAAATACATTTTCTGGCTCTCCAATAGTCTAAGAGATCAATGTTAGCTCTCTGCGTGGATCTACTGGTAACATTTCAGGGGTTGCCAAATATTGTTGAAGTTCATACTCTGCGACTGCATGGAGACAGTACATTAGTTGTGTTGGTAGTGGAGCTTCTGAAGAGGAGGTTGTGCTTCGGATTCGGGTCCTCTTCGGCCTATTTAGTGCACAAGAGTAGAAGTCTTCATTTGTTTCTTGATTCAGCTTCCCTGGATGTTTGCCTCTTTGCGGGTTCCCATACCTGTTTTCATACTGGAAATTACTTAGAAAAATGTATTTTTTACCTCTCCTATTTGATTGGCATATACTTCGGTTTGTAAATTTTCACATAAATTGTCAAAACCTTTTCTAAACCTGCTAATTTAATTCTAGGATCAAATATAGCACCTAAACAATAAAGAAAATGAATGGGTTCCCAATATTTTTTTAAAAAAATTCCATTACCTTTATTGGTGCATTAAAATTACATTATCTTTGTTTTTATAAAATAACTCGAAAATTTTTTAATTGTATGTATTACCAATAGACTAGTAGGATAATACACACCAGAAAGTTGTAAAGTGGATTGGTAAAAAGTTTTAAGAAAAGAATGAAATACTTAGCTATTTGCCATCATGTTCTACCAAATAATGAGGACCTCTATTATTTGCTACAAAAAACTAATTATATTAGCATAAATAAACGAATCAAGTATTAAATAAGTACTATTCCATCTAATAGGTGTGTCTAATGCAAAAGTTCTAGGAGACATATTGATTTTATACAAGCGTCTTGAAATTAACATTTTTTTTATTACTCTAGTAATCCAAGATAAACAATCTCTAATTCTATTAATATTTTCTTAATTATTTTCATACACTTTTCACAATAAATTATAACATGAACTGCACAACGTTGGTGAAAAAACTTCAAATTATATATAAAGGATAATTACTTTGAAAATAATCTATAGCTTTACTATTAGAACTTGCATTATCTAAAGTTAAACTATCACTTTACTAACAAAAATAATACTTCTAAAACTAACAATTTTATTATAAATGTTCACCTCTATGATCAACATCCATTATCTAAATCCTAATAAAGATTTATTTAATTTACATCATATCAAAATAAGACTGTCACACAAATTAATTGTTTAGCTCTACCACTCCAAATATCAGCGTTAGAGCACACTAATATGACAAGTATGAAATTTATTTTTTAATTCTAATTTCATTTTTTTAAACAATTTTATTAAATCATTTCTAGTTGCAGTTTTAGAATAACTTTTAAATCCTGGAAAAAATGAATTTTGAACAAATCTTTCAAAATATTTATCTTCAGCCATATTAATAGGTTGATCAGTTGCAGCAATATATAAAGCTAACTGTTCCCTATATACATCAGAATTATAACGTCAATTAGTACCCATATTAGTTATTTGAGTTTGATTATTTTCTCTATTTCCTTGTTGATTAATATGTTTATTAGCATGCCTTTTTAAAGTACTAGTACCATTACCTGAATCAGTTTTATAAATATTTCCACAGTATTTGCATCTCGTTTTCTTGACTTGAACGCCATTTTCTATCTCGTAAAACTTGTCGAAATGTGCCCAAACGTCTGATGTGTGTCTGTCTTCGCTTTCTACGGCAGTTGATGATCCCGCCTCAGCTTGAGATGAAGTTGGACGAGCACGACGATTATGAGGATGACTTCTAGAACCACCGGAAGCTGTTGGAATCAGGAGCATATTTTGATGTGTATCGGATTCTGAGAATGGGAAAGCAGGACTATTTGAATCTCCTCCTGCATTTATGTTAGTAAAATCAGCGGGACTAGGACTAGGATAGTAGTTTCCTTCATCATTGTAATTGATGGGAGAGAAATATCTATCCATTGTAGTTGAAAAAAAAAAAAATTTGATGTAGAAGAAATAAAAATTAAAGAAAGAGAATTGGAATATGGAATAATGGAAATTGGAATTTGGAAAATTGGAAATATGAATTAAAAATTGCAAAAACTAATAAAAATTAAAATACGAACAAACTGATAACAAAGAGATTAAGAGAATAATTGAATAATTGAGAGATTAGAGATTAGAGAATATGAGAGAATTTGAGTTGTGAGAAAAATGTGAGAGTTTAGGGCCAATTTATAGAAAAAAATGGGAAAGAAAAATGACGAAAAAGACCCTTCAACGGCTATAAAATGGCTATATTCCAAGGGTAAAGGGGTAATTTAAAAAATAAAATAAAATTTTTTATTTTTTTCGGCCAACTCGGCGGGTTGGCGGGTCTCTTTCAAAAGAGACAAAATAGCAACCCGCCCAGTTGCGGGTTGCCATTTTGCAACCCGGCCCGTTCAGGGGTTGCTGCCGGGTTCAACCCGCTTTGTTATGGGCCGGGTTAGGGTTGACCCGCCTAACCCAGCCCATTTGTTCCACCTTTAATCCAGAGGCTTACATCCTCTTGGTAACTTTTCCTAATTCGTAACATGTCATCATCCTATCTATAATCAGCGGATAGATGTTTAATTGGAATCCATACTAGCCTATATAATCCAAATCAATAATATTTGCTTACAATTGAGTCATACAACTAGTCAAAAATTGTATAAAATTCATATAAAAGGATTATTTTGTCTAGTTGTATGACTCAGTTATAAATATAGTATTGTTCATTATCCCATATATTATTATCTAAAATAGGCCCTAAGTTTATTATGTGCCTTAATTAAAGGTTGGAATAAGAACGAAGTGAGGAATAGAGAGAAGAATCAACAACAAACAATGGAGCACCCAATGAACCAAAGAATGATGAATTGATCAAGAAATTAAGCTTAAGTAAAGTAGGAATTTCGTGTCTGTATTTCAAAGTTCATCTACTTCATTATTTACGAATGAATTATTGTTGCAGCACATTGAGATAATATCATTAGGTTTTTTATCTGGTAGCTGAATTAATGTTCAGAATTTAAATAAAAGTTGAATACATCTGAATTAATGTTCTGAATTTAAATAAAAGTTGAATACATCTGAACGAGTATATCTATTTAATTAAGTTGATGTTTGTTAAATCTTTCCATAATTAAAACATAAGATAATGAGTACAAATAAAAATTACCCAATATCATTCATGAAATAAAATATGGGCTCATTGTTATAGAAAACCTCTATTATTTTTTCTATATTTGTTATATCTTGAAACTATTGCACCCGAGGCCTAAAGGTGGCCTCGGTGGCTCCTCGTGGTTTCAATATATATATATATATATATATATATATATATGGGCTCGCCATTATAGAAAACCTCTATTAATTTTTCTATATTTGTTATGAAAAATGTTATCCTTATAAAGACTTATATAAAGAAGGTTACAAAGTGAAGAAAAAAACAAAGAAAAAACGGAAAAAGAGAAAGAGAGAGAGAGAGAGAGAGAGAGAGAAATCATAAAGATCAAGGGTGGGGGTTATCTTTGTATGCTCCCTTTGTATTTGTCTTTGTAAGACTAGCACTCCTCATTTGTTATATCCTGAAACTATTGCACCCGAGGCCTAAGGGTGGCCTCGGTTAGGCCTCGGTGGCTCCGATGCTTTATCTCATGGTTTCAATATATATATATATATATATATGAAGATAATGAGTTTATTATGTGCCTTAAAGGTTGGAAGAAGAACGAAGCAAGGAATAGAGAAAAGAAGCACCCAATGAACCAAAGAATGACAAAATTAAGAAATTAAGTTCAATTAAAGTAGGAATTCCAATGTCTATATTTCAAAATTCATCTACTATATTATTTACAAATGAAGTGTTGTTGCAGCACATTGAGATAATATCTATATCTTATAGCTAAAATAATGTTCTGAATTTGAATAAAAGTTGAAGACATCTAAACGTGTGTAAATCTATTTAATTAACTTGATGTTTGTTAAATATCTCCAACTGATCAATTGTTGTAACTCTCTTACAATAACATCAAAACATTGAGGTTTTTCCGTGAACACCCCTGAGGTTTAGTGAAAGAATAAGAGACCCACATGTTTCAAAATGAAACATATACACCCTTATCATTGATAGACACTTTGTGAAAAGTTAACACAATACTCTTATTTTGTATATTCTCTTACAACAACAACAATAATAATAATAATAAGCAATATCTAACATTTGTCGCATAATCAAAATATTAAATAATCAAATAATTTAAAAATATTAAACTTTAACAATTTGATAAGACATTTGAGAAATAAAAAAAAAAACTTGTTCTTTTTTTCTTTATTGTGTTGTCTATTTTACCTATGAAAGTTATTTTTCACAACCATGTCCTAAAGTGTTGATTAACTTTTAAGTTACAGTAAATTATCAAAATCAAGATTATAAAAAATACAAACATTAAATTTTTTTCAACATATACCAATCAAAAGTTTTCATCACAAAGTTGACGGTGGAGAGTGCTTTGTGTCGGGCAAAAAATTAACAATGAAAGTATGATAAATATATAGTAACCCCTTTTTAATTTTTATTTGAGAAGAGAGGTGACTTAGTCTTCGTATAGAGACAACGACGACGACTTTGTCTCTATTACTAGAAACTACGACGACTCTTCGTCAGCTCATGGTGGCATCGCATCCCATTTTAAACAAATCCATGGCAATTAATAGTTGAGACTTGATCATTCTAAAGTACGTACTTTACCCTCTGTAGCATTAATTGGAGACTAATAAACACTTATGTTTAGATCATGATCATTTATGAAGCAAACCACCGTAGCAAATCTTGACGTCTGGGTGATTACTTCTTTATAGATCGAGTTGTGTCTACACCTAAGACTAGGGAGGTAGTCAAGATTTTGAGTCAATGGGTTCAAAACATCAAAGTTGAGAAAACCCAAAACTTAAAAATCAACTCAAGATTTTTATTGGTTGACGATATGAAATGTGAAATACGATGCTACACATGCATGTTCTACATGTTTTTCTTTTTCATAGAAAATGTCAATTGGGTTTTAAGTCTTCTTGTTTTGTCCTTTTTGGTGGAAATTAGATTAATGCTTGGTTGCTAGCTACTTGTAGTATAGTATATTTTTGTCCTTGGATTTTATATTGGTTTCCCTTTGTGGCAAGCTTCCCTATGTGGCAAGTTGCTTCTATGAATGTACCTTAAATAGCATTATCCATCTGCTTCTTTATATTGGGATCTCTCTCAGGAGCAAATGCATTGTGATTTGTTGAAGAGCTATAGCCAGTTACGGGAAATCCTGAAGCTGGCTCTTCTGATTACCAACCTCAATCAGAATATGAATTACAACCCCCAAGATTATCAATATGAGGCAACTCATGAAGCCATGGCCTCTCAAGATCCACAAGCCTAACAACAATTCTAGCCACCACAAGCACAACCACCGCAACCGTATCCACCGCCATCGCAACCTAACCAAGCCGCCTACGGGGAGCGGCCTGTAAATTTTCCACCCCAAAACAGTCAAATGAATCCACCTAGGCTGAATTAGCCTAGGGTGTATTCGCAACAAGGCCCACCATTAGAGCCGGTTAAACCTACGCAGTTTCCACCACCCGACCTGCAAAATAACCAAACATATGGGCATAATCAGTCGAGGGCTTACTCACCATATAACTAGAAGCCCATGCCAACCTCGCAAAGTCTTGTGAATTTTCCTCCAGTTGGACCCCAAGCTTCTATAGGGACGCAATTTCCGCCCAATAGTGGGCCACAAGCACCATATGGGGTTCCAGTTACAGGCCAGGGAAACGGTTGGCATAGTGAGCTTTTTGATTGTATGAATGACCCAATGAATGGTGATTCTCTTTCTATTACTCTCCAAAATCTTAAACCACAACATTTCTTTTCATTGAAATTGCTTAAATGTTTTAATATAGTTTTGTATATTGAAACAAATACTGATGTTTTTTTCCAACGTTTCAGCTCTTGTCACTATTCTCTTCCCATGCAGAGATCGTCAACGATGGCCACACCTGTAAGTGTATTATTTATTATTTGTATATTGATTGGTTCTGAGGATCGATTCTAATGTTAATTTCATAAGTGTTTAATATTTGATTGTGTTATCTGAAAATTAGCATGTGGGATGAGCGGAATGCTATATATACGGGCGGATTGCGTTTTGCATAGCGTCACCATGCATAATGTCATGCACGTATGAAACCAAGCTCAGGAACAAGTTTGGGCTTCTGGAGGCTCCAACACCCAACTAGGTCACCCATTTTCTTTGTGAATGGTGTGCTCTTTGTCAAGAATATAGAGATCTTCAATCTAGAGGGTAGGATCCTTCCATTGGTAAATAAAATGGCTCATATCTTACCATCAATTGTTCGGCTTTGGTTCTAAAAACCTTACCAAAGAGTTGACTATCTTTTTCTGTGAATTGAAAATGTAAACTAAAGTGTACAAATGCCATTCAAAATGATGATATATTATGAATTTAAAAGATGTCTTCTACTGCTTTATATGTTATAAAAAATTATAAACAGCCCATAACTTTTGGTGTTTTTTGGTTTGATTGATTGCTAGACATGAATCATGTTAATATGATGCCCCCAGGGAACCAAAGAATGATGGGTTGAAGAGAACTTCTGGATGGTGGCTTTCAATTTAGTTTTTTGATTGTAATGTTCCAAGACAAATAAATGAAATCCGCTTTGTATTTATTTGAATTTTCGAAGCTGCCCATTTATTAAATTACTTTACCTTTTTCCTTTCGGAGACCTGTAGTATTTTCTACAAACAGTTGCATTCTCTTGTTACTGCTAATGTTCTTGTTCATTTTAAAATTTATATTTTTACACCACCGCTGGCCGCTGGCGAAATTCATCATATCGGCACAAGATCGACAGGATCTTGCCGGTTGTGTGCCAATAAGGACGTTTTCGGCTATGGATTTGTGATCCATGGCCAGAAATGACCAGATCTGGTCGTTTCACGGCCAAAGATGTGGCCGTGAAATGCCACAGATCTAGCTTTGAAAATGCCAGATCTTTGGCCATGAAATGGTCGTCATTTCACGGCCAAAGATCTGGTCTTTTCACGGCCACATCTTTGGCCGTGAAATGGCCATATTAACGGCCAGATCTAGTCATGAAATGACCATATTCAGGGCCAAATCTGGCCATATTAGGCCTTATCAGCGTACGACTAGCCAGATCTGGCTAGTCGTGCGCCATTACGGCGGCTTCCTATGGTGGTGGTGGTGGCTGTCGGCGGTGGCTTGGGGTGAGTGGGGGTGATTTTGTTATAAATTAAAGTTGTATATGATTGGGGTGTTTTAGTAAAATTTCAAATATAGGGGGGTTAAAAGAAATAATTTAAAAAATAATATTATATTATATTATTATTTAAAAATGAGGGCAATTTAGTAATCTACATAACATACTCACTCATTTATCCTCCAAACCAAACATATTATTATAACATACCCATCAATTTATTTCAACCCACCAAACACATTTCTCTAAGGATTCCCTAGTAATCTATCTTTCCAGTAATACAACATTTCTTAATAATATAACATTCCCTGAACCAAACACACCCATATGAATTACTGTTGGTAATATAGTAGGTAATCTGATTACTTCCATTTTCTTAAGTATTTTAAGATTACTTGATAATTTTATTTTTGTTACAATTTTACCCTTCACTATTAAAATTTTTGAACAATAATGAAAAAATTACAAAAAAATTCAGGGACTATTTTATCCTTATATACAAAATTTTTAGGACATAAATACCCTTGCACTTTGAAAATATTACCCAAGGGTGGTGGCCAAATCTGGCCACCACCACTACCAGCCACCAAAAACCACTGTCGATGGCCGCTGCCGTAATGGCACACGACCAGTCAAATCTGGTCAATCTGGCAGTTTTTGGCCATATATCTAGCCGAAAACTACTAGATCGTCGTAGATCTGGCTAGAAAAGGCCAGATCTACAGCTTCTAGCCGTTAAAGACGGTTTTTGCTAGATCTATCATCGATCTGGCTAGAAATGGACATATCAGCACACGACCGACCGACCATATCTGGCCGGTCGTGCATCGTTACAACCATTGTCGAAGCCGCCGACTATGGTGGTAGGCGGCTGACAATGGCTTGGGGTGGGTGGGGGTATTTTTGTTAAGTTTTAACTTTTTTGCTTGCTGGAGTGTTTTAGTAAAATTTCAAATGTAGGGGTTAAAGAAAATTATTCAAATAATAATAATAATAATAAAATATTAATATTTAAAAAGGTAGACAATTTAATAAATTATTTAACATACCCACTAATATATTCCAATTAATCAAACACATTTTCCTAAATATTTCTAGTAATCTTCAAGGTAATCTATCTTTCTATTAACATTAAATTTCTAGTAATACTATATTCCCTTAACCAAACACACCCTGAGAGGCCTTAAAAATTATTAAATATTGTTCATAAATTTTTATCTTTAAGTTGAATTTATTAAAAAATCTTGAAACCCTATAGTCTTAGTTTCTCAAAAAGAATCCTTATAGTTTGACACAATATTAAAAGAGCCATTATAGGGAAACTCTGTAGTTTGACATGATTTAAAAGAACCCGTACAATTTTGCTTAATCTTGATAAACCCCTCTAGTTTGACACACTAAACGACCCTTTCTATTTTGATTTATACTAGATAAAACCCTATAGTATGACACAAATCAACAAACCCTTATAGTTTTACTTAATCTATTGAAAACCCCTAGTTTGATGAAATTTAAAGAGACCCATAGTTTTATTCTAACTCAGAGAAACTCCTATATTTTTATGTAATAATAAATAACCCCTATATTTTTGGTTTATCGAAGAACTGCTCTATTTTTAGTTTATCTTATGAACACCTATATTGTTACACTATATCAAAGGAACCCTATAGTTTGATGAAATAAGAAACTCGAGTAGTTTTACATTATCTTAGAGAAACCCAAGAATTTAGTACCAAAGAACCCCTATAGTTTGACTCTTTCCAAAGAAACCCTGATTTTTAACTTCTCAAAGTACTCATAATTTGACACTTTTACAAGGAACCCCTAATCTTTGATATTTTGGGACCTCTTAAGCTATAATATAAAAAACCCCTATAGTGTCGTATTTTTCCATGGATGTCTCATAGTATGATGATGTCAGTCCAATTAGATGAATCCAACGGTAATTAAGTATAATCTTAACATAATTTATATTAAGACGATATGGCTATAGAATAAGTAAATATCCAATGTGCATGTATCCTCTAACAGTGGTACAAATATGTAAGCACAATATCCATACATAGACTCATCCACGTCCTTTACACCTTTCTATAGATAGTGTCAAGTAGGGGTGAAAACCGAGTTGAGCAGCTCAAGCTCGGCTCAGTTTTTTTTCGAGCTTGGCTCGATAATAGTCGAGTCGAGCTCGAGTTTGAGCTACTCGAATACTTAGTCGAGTCGAGTTCGACCAGGGTACAACTCAACTCGAAAAGCTCGCTAGTTTTTCCAAGATCGAGGGTTAATTTGATAGTTTTTAAAGTTATAGGGGTCATATAAAATTTATAAGTTTTAAAATTTGCAAATCCACCCCTATTGAAATAATGTAAAACACGTTGGGAATAAGAAACTAGAATCCCTAAATCACAAATATCTCTTTCTCTCCTTCTTCGTTGTTTCACTTTGAAAACCGAAATCGCAACTTCCGTTCGCCATCTTTCCCGTTGCCATTTTCTTCCCTCTCTATCACTAGTCGCCATCTTGCTTCATCTCCTCTCAACTCTCAACTCTCATTTTCTCTACTCCAATTCTCAAACTCTCTTCAATTTCATCCATTATTCAATTTATTATTTAATTTCATCCCTTTTAGTTATTTATTATTTCATCATAATTGATTCAAAAACAAATTTATTTTGACAATGTTAATTTCGACAATGTTAATTTATAATTAAATAAAAACAAATTTATTTAATTATTTAAGTTTAAATTAAATTTGTACATTGTGAACATTAGACTAAAACTAAATTATCTCTTTAAATTAAAACCATTATAAATTTATAACTATCCATTTATATTTATTTAATTGTTTAAGTTCAAATTAAATTTTCACATTGGGAAGCTAAAAGTAAATTATCTCTTTAAATTAAAACCATTATAAATTTATAACCATTCATTTATTTACAAATTAATTAAAAATTTACAAATTAATTAAAAATTTACAAATCACCCCCTAATAGATTACCAAAACCCCCTTACAAAATTATTATTACCCCAAATATATAAAAATTAGGGGGCTAAATGGATATTAATCAAGCATGCATAGGTTTGGTCCTGGAACCAGTCCTATACAGGCTAGGCCTAGGCCCTCACAAAAGTGATAGGTTCAGGACCAGTCCCAGCCAATTTGGGCCCCATTTATCCACCTCTATAGCCAAACATATTTTTAATAAGATTCTCAGTAATCTTTAGGGTACATTTAGTTCAGGGAATGTTGAATTATTGAAAAGTTAAATTACCTTGAAAATTATTGGGAATCTTTAGGAAAATGTGTTTGGTTAGTTGGAATAAATCGATGGATATGTTATATTAATATGTTTGGTTCAGAGGAATAAATTGGTCGGTATGTTATTTAAATTATTAAATTACCCTCTTTTTAAATATTAATATAATATTATTTTTTGAATAATTTGTTAACCCCCAACATTTTAGATTTAGCTAAAACACCCCCGCTTATATAAAAATTTAATTTATAACAAAATCGCCCCCACCACCCCAAGCCATTGCCTACCACCCCAATCCATTGCCCACCACTGCCGAAAGTCACCTAGAGTCATCGTGAGTATCCCATTGTCACCGGAAGGCTCCGATATGGCCGTTTCTAGCCATATTGATGTTGAAAAAGACCATATCGGAGTAGATCTGGTTGAAAATGGCCAAAATAGATCTGGTCAGATTTACTCTGATATGGCCTTTTCGACCATCAATATGAACAGAAACTGTCATATCGGAGCCTCCCAGTGACGGTGGGCTACTCACGACGAATCCAAGTGACTTCCGACAGTGGATGGCGGTGGTTTGGCTGGCGACAAGCGATAGCAAGTGGGTGGGGGTGGTAGCTTGGGTGGACTACAATTTGTTTTGAATTCAAGGATAATTTTGTCTAAAAAGCTAATTAATTGGGGTGAAATAGTAAAAGCCAATTCATGTAAATTTATTTTAAAATAAGGATATTATTGTCCTAAAATTTTATTAATAAGGGATCGAATTGTAACAAAAATAAGATTACCTTGGTAAACTTATAATACCTAAGAAAATTGAGGTTATCAGATTACCTCCAATATTACAAAAAGTAACTACTATTAGTATTGGAATATTACCGGAATCTTATATTACTTGACAACCAAACATAGTAATCAAGTAATATAATATAACATAACCCTAATAATCCCATAACCCCCAACCAAATGCCCCCTAACAATATTATAAGGCAAAACATTTCTCTCTCTCTCTCTCTCTCTCTCTCTCTCTCTCTATATATATATATATATATATAATTGTTTAATGTTTTCAATTGCTTCAATTGATAGAATAAAGACAGGTTGACAAACACTTTTTATTAACTTTCTCTCACAAATACAACGTGACAGTTCGCAATTAATCAACTCGTATTTGGTCAGATGAGATCCATTGTTGAGGAGGTAAAACTCATTATGAACTGATCAATTGCGAGCTACCGCATTGCGTTTTTGAGAAAAAATTAGTGAGAAATGTACGTCATCACCGACATCCATCATTACTCCCGTACAAAGTTTTCATATTTGATATCTCCAACTCCACAGCTACTGTAGCCCCATATCATGCCAATTTTTAGATTTAAGATGTGTGTTTTATCACCGTTCATTTTTTGCCCAGCTGTCATCTATACATTCTTTATGATCATTGTTCAATACCGAAAAACACAGGGAGACCCTTCCAAAATCCAATTAAATTTTTGGCCATAGACTTAAAAATCGTTTGTTAGTGTCGATGAACTTTATAAACACTAAATTTCAGGATTTGTAAACAGAAAAGACTTGTGGAGTAAAAACTAAAAAGTCGGTAATTTTGGTGGAAATAATTTGAATGAAATATGGAATTATATTTTGCCCATATTTTTTACTATTATTAAATTCAAATTCTTGCCTTCTCCAGTCTCAGTCTGCATCTGCACCGCACACTCGCACAGCCACACTCAATACTCATCTCTCTCACTCTCAAATTCTCCAATCAGTCTGCATCTGCACCGCATAGCCGCACTCATCTCTCTCACTCTCAACAGCCGCTCTCATCTCTCTCACTCTCAACAGCCGCTCTCATCTCTCTCACTCTCAAATTCTCCAGTCTGCATCTGTAGTCTCCACTCTCCACTAAAGTCTAAAAATTCTCCACTAATCCACTGAAATTTTTTTCTTGAGACTGCAAATTTTCTTCTTTAAGTTTTACATTTCTATATCCTTTGGAATATATATGATTAGATGTGGTTGTGGTTGTGGTCCATATAAATTTATTATTTGCTTCAGTCATTAGAAGTTTTGTGCTAATTTCTTGAGTTTGTATATATAGGACTGCTGGAATGAAATTATGCAGAATTTTCTTTTTGGTTTCTACCAGGATAGATTCCCCTGTGATCTATTTTGTCAAGGCTCAAAATCGGTGCTCAATTGAAGAAAATAATTTGTTTCCATTCTTCCAATATGATCTGCATCAAAAGAATTGGTCCCAGGGAATATATGATAATGGTTTAGAGATTATTTTTTTGTTGGAATGTGTTTGATTAATGATGAGTATGGTTCAATGATTTGTGTTGGACATTGTCGAATAATAGTTAAGATTGACAAATGACACACATGAATTTCAAAGCGATATAATTCTGCATTCTCCTAATCTGCTATGTAGTTTTAATGAAATTCGGGTAACAAAATCGGATACTCAGTTTGTGACCCGAATTTTCGAGTACCCGCAAAACCGGATATTTTAAAACCAGTTCGATTAACAGGTGCATTTTTGAAGGTACCCGACTATTCAGATACCCGATTTTTGGTCAAAACCAGAGCGGATACCCGATTTTGCACAGCCCTATCCATATGTGACAATGATAAACTAACATTAACATGTGCGTTGAATGGTTCAAAACCAAAGATAATTTTATTGAAATTATCCCTATGTGATATTTTTTTTTTTTTTTTTTTTGAAGAAGAAAGATTTGGTAAATATCAAAAGTTAAGTCTTCTTAAGTCAGCTCATCTGAACAAACAAAACGTTGAAAGCAACAAGGCACTATCATGAAAATTGTGCCAAAAGTAGAAGGTGTAAATTCCATAATCAATAAGGTGTAAATTCCAAACCTTTATCTTTCCGAGATAAGTTAGCAAATGCCAAATAGAGTAGTCAATTTTTTTTCTAAATAAATTTTAGTTATTTTGTCTTTAGCTTATTTGGAGTGTACCAATTCTGTGATGGAGAGTTCTCTGACTAGTCAATTACGTAATTTAATCAATTAATTAAGATGTAATTTCTTGTTGGCTACAATCTTTATCAGGACCATTGTTTTCCATTAGAATATTGGATTCTTGTATTCATTCATTTATGAGAACAAAGAATTGATGGTTTGATTGTCATGCATGAAAATGCCAATGGATTTAATATCTTTCAGTCAATATTAGTTAAACGGACTATTTGTTGAAAAAATTAAAATTAAATTCTAACATGTGCCGGCTGCTTTCAGTATTCCTTTAAACTTTTTGACTGGTTCTCTTGCGTATAAATTAATATAAGAATAATAAGACCATGGATTTTTAGATACAATATATTAATATTTATATTATAAAGTAACTCATCACTAACAATAACAAATTCATAAATCTAGGAATTTAATCTCCTAATTTCAAACTCAAAAAATTAAAATTAAATTTTAACATGTGCCGGCTGCTTTCAGTATCCCTTTAAACTTTTTGACTGGTTCTCTTGTGTATAAATTAATATAAGAATAATAAGACCATGGATTTTTAGATACAATATATTAATATTTATATTATAAAGTAACTCATCACTAATAATAACAAATTCATAAATCTAGGACATTTAATATCCTAATTTCAAACTCATTTATTAACTCTAACAAAACCTATTCATGATCTTTCTCAATTAATAAAGCAAAAAAAAAAAAACAGAAAAAAAAAAAAAAAAGCCCCAAATCTTATAACTCTACTAACCTAGTAAAATTTAACTCATAAACCCATAAAAACTCATCAAATCTAACTCTAAATATCAAGAAATTAACCTATATACAAAATTAAATCAAATCATCAAATCTCTACGACTTAAGGTTTCATCAATTCTTTAAACCCTTCAAAATTAACTTAATAATTAACCGAAATTTATTAAACCTAACTTAAAAAAACAATTAATTAACCCATACCTCAAACATAAACAAGATTAAATCAAAACCTATATCAAAATCTAGGAATTTAATTTTCCAATTTCAAACTCATTTATTAAACTCAACAAAAATTCATAGCTCATAATCTTTTATCCATTAAGAAAGCTAAAAGAAATGATTTTAAAAAAAAAAAAAAAAAAAAATGAGTATGATCTTAATTTGTAACCTTCAAAGGAATAACCTTTCTTCGGTAATCCAATTAAAAGTAGAAGAAAGTATGAGAAAGAATGAAAGGAAATGAAAAAGAGAGAAAAAGTAAAAAAAAATGTTAATTAATTCTAATTTTTGTGAGGTCAAAATTGTAATTTTCATAATATATAAGGACTTTTTTTATTTTTTCCAAAACTTGAGTAGGTTGAATTAAACCCACAATTGTGTATGCAACCACGTGCTTGAACATAAGGTTCGAAGGTCTTTGATGTTAATTAATTTAAAAAAGGTTTATCTTGATTTCAATTATTTAATTGAGTTTTATGAACTTAATATGGGAATTTGATTTGATTATTTGACAAAAGAGAAAATTCAACCGCACAAAGAGAACTGAGAGAACCTACGGGGAAGTTGCCAAAAGATTGTCAAGGGTTTATCTATGATTAATTTATTTGTCTTTATTTTTGGTAGAGAAATGCTAATTTACTAGGGTTAGAATTATCCTCAGTATTAATTTTTTATATCACATTTTGTTTATATTTTTATTGATAGCATCATGCCAAAATTAGAGAACCGGTGTTACATATGATAAAAAATATATATGTACTTTGAATGAACCTTTAGTTTTTTTTTTCAAATGGCTAAAAGTACAAGCGATGAGAAATTTTGACCAAAGAGTAGGTATTTTTATAATACATCAAAGCTAAAATGATAAATTATTTGGCCAAAATTGATTACCGTTTATTTAAAATGTCTTTATTCTTTTCTTAAAATTGGAGAAGAAATATCAAATCTTAGAGGCTAAAATGTAATTTAACTTGAGGAAAAATAATGAAGATGTGCATCTGGAACCTCGTAAGCGAAATGGGTTGGTGACAGAATTAAAAAATAGTTCAAAATCAAAATTATTTTCCAAGAGTTGCTTGAATTTAATTCATTTCCCAATCAAATCCAGTGAATTTGAGAGAGAACAAATTGAAATTTGCAATCTCTTTGGGGAGCTAAGGAAATTACTGGGGTAGACTCCTGTTGAACTCGGAAGACCAAGAACACACCTTGATGCATGCAATTGCATGTGATAGTTTAAAGTTTTGTTTGGTCCATTTTTGTGTGCTAACTGCTCAAGATAGTGGCTTCGTTTGGTTGGATTTTGGGAATACTATTTTTAGTATTCCCAAAAAAGTTAAACAGTAAAATACTCAAAAACTCACAATATTATTCAACTTTATTCAACATTTTTTAAACCCTCTAAATTTGTTAATTCAATTAAATACCCCTAAATATTTTTAATGTTTTTGTTACGGCGACTCCGACCACCCTCCGGCGGTGGTGGCCGGCTGTCCGTATTTGAGGGTGGATTAGAGGTGTTTTTGTTAACTTTTAATGTTTTATTATAAGGGGTGTTTTGTAAAAAAACAAACATAGGGGGTATTTTACAATTTGTAAATCCTACATCGTAATACCCGCCCAATTCAACTTTTTTTTTAACTTTTTTCAAAAAACTTTTCCCAAAAACACAAAATTGTGAACCAAACGGAGCCAGTGATTTCAACAACATAATCATAAAAAAGCTATGAAAATTAATCCTGATTTTCATATTCTCCTTATTTGAGGTGCGGCGACTAAGGTTTCCTAGCTAGATTGCAGGGGTGTGTTTATGTTTTTAAGTTACATACTATGGTTTCATGTTGACGTCAAACTGCCCACCCAAGGACCGGCTCCTTGATTGGGTCAAGGTTCGATCCGGTATGATGTATATATATATAAATATATAAATAAATTAATAATGAATTAAGGTTTAAGAGTTGTTATACATAGCAATGTTATGCTTACAATTGAGTTGTATAACTGAGTAATACAAACAAACAAAAAACAAATGATATAATAATCATTTTACATATATTTTGTAAAATTTTGTATATTTTTATGACTCAATTGTAAGTAAAATATTATTGGTCATATATATGACATACTAGAATAAGATTTTGGTAGTTATCATATATATGACGTAGTGGATTTTAAAAATGACCAATTCTTAAATTTAGGTCACAACCATGGAACTCAAAATAGTTAATATCATATTTAAATAATGACACTTTCTTTTTTGATATCTTACTTTATATAAATATTTAATTTTTTAAAGAGTCAAAAGAGTCAATTTTTTAAGTAATAAACAAAAAAATTGACAGATACCAAACTACAACTAAGGGTGTGCAACAAAAACCGTTAACCGAACCAAACCCGAAAATTCGGGTCGGTTTCGGGTATTTATTATGTGATACCCGAATTTTTTGTTCGGGTATCGGGTCGTTATTTTAAGAGAACCGGGTACCCGGTACCAGTTTATTAAGAAATAAAAAAAAAAAAAAAAACCTAGTTTTTAAACCTATTTTCCTTTAACTTTCAAAGAGCAAGAGGCAAAAACCCTAAATCTTAAGTATTTAAGTTATTAAATTAAAAGTTGATTTAGTATATGAAAAAAATTGTATTCACAAATTGAAATTTGAAATGTAAAAAATTAAAATTCATGTAAAAATATTCAAATTCGGGTCATAAACTAGGTATCCGGTTTTTTTACCCGAATATTAGGGTACCCAAAAAACCAGATACCCTTAAAAGCGGTTCAGTTTGCGAGTACTTTTTTAGAGGTATCCGAATATTTGGGTACCTAGTTTTCGGATAAAACCGGTTCGGGTACCCGGTTTTACACAGCCCTAAATACAACCTGCTGTCCTTATATAATACTGAGCTACCTCTCTACTCTCTCTACAAGCGAAGACTTGGTGAAATAAGAGTCGATATTAATGGAAGATTTGGATGCAGTTTCTGGATCTCCTGCTCAAACAGAAAAAGAAGATGATAGATCAAAGTCACCAGAGACAGACAGAAATTTTTATTATCACTGTTAAAGATTAAAATCTGCATTTTTTTTCTTTTTTTAACTGACTTCATGCTGATGTCAGTATGCTGGCATCAGCATAATGACGTCACCCAGTGGCTTGGCCGGGTTGGCCCCTGGGTCGGGTTTTAACACGTTGGAGTGAACAATGCTAGCCGTCCTTATATAATACTGAGCTTCCTCTCTACTCTCCCTAGAAGCGTAGACTCGGTGAAATAGGAGTCGACATTAATGGATGATTTGGGTGCAGTTTCTGAACCCTCTGTTCAAACAGAACAACAAGATGATAAATCAAAGTTACCAGAGACAGATTTACCGCATCTTCCAGATTCTAATCCAACAGGTCGGCCTGCTGAAGCTTGGAAAAGTGGGCTATGTGCTTGCTGCAATAATCCATGCAATGGTGATACTCTCCCTCTCTCTCTCTCTCTCAAACTCAGTGGTTTCATTTTGAACTGCGTAAATGTCTTATCGCGGCCATAGATTTGTAACGTGTGAACTTGTTTTACTTAAACTCAAGTTTTAGTTATAGTAATACTTCAGCCACCACGGGCGGAGACAGAAAATATTTTTATGGGGCAAAATAATTTTCAATAAATAACCGGGTTAGGAGTGATTGGGAAGTTACATATAAGGGACTAAAGTGTTATGTTCGAAAACTAAGGCTGGCCAGAAAAGTATAAGTAAATTTATAGAGAATAAATTGATATTTTTCTTGATAAATTTTAAAAAAATTTATAGGGTCCAGTGTAGCTATCCGCCACTACTTTAGCTTAGGGACGTAACCATGAATTAACGTAAGGGGGTTGGTTAAGTAATTTAATAAAACTCTATGAATAAAATCAATAAATACAAAATAATTTTTAATTTCTTACATTTCAGCTCTCGTAACTGCTTTGTTCCCGTGCGTGACGTTCGGTCGGGTTGCAGAAATGGTAGATGAAGGCAACATCTGTAAGTATTGAAATATTTATTTTATTTTATTTGTTTGTTTATGTTTCTTATAAATCCAATTTAATTTATAGATTTTATTACCAATTAAATTAACACATGGTTTTCTGCTGCTTCAAATTAATAAAGCATGTTGTACTAGTATTACGCTTTACATGGGGATGTGCTTGGCGATGGGCTTGGGGGTAGGCTTATGCTGCAAGTGGAGGTATGGGATATGTAAACAGACAGCAGACTACCGAGCTAAACTGAGGAACAAGTTCAACCTTCCACAGAGTCCTGCACCGGACTGGGCCGCTCATTTATGCTGTCATTGGTGTGCTCTCTGTCAAGAATACAGGGAGCTTCAATCCAGAGGCTTCGATCCGTCTCTTGGTAACTTCTCCTGACTCATAACATGTCATCATCCTATTTATCGACTTAGTATAAGGTATCAAATCTATAACAAAGTATTCAGGGGCATATATATATATAATAATTAGCATTTATATTAGCATTTTCGAAACTTATATTTGATTAAATGTTATTTAATTCATTCCTAACTTTTAGATTTTATATCAATAAAAATATTTCCATAATGAAAACACAAGATAATGAGTTCAAATAAAAATTACCCAATATCATTCATGAAATAAAATATGGGCTCGCCATTATAAGAAACCTCTATTAATTTTATTATATTTGTTATATCTTGAAACTATTGCACTCGAGGCCTAAGGGTGGCCTCGGTGGCTCCGGTGCTTTAACTCATGGTTTCGATATATACATATATATTGAAGATAATGAGTTTATTATGTGCCTTAAAAGGTTGGAAGAAGAACGAAGCGAAGAATAGAGAAAAGGATCAGCAACAAACAATGGAGCACCCAATGAACCAAAGAATGAGGAAATGAAGAAATTAAGTTCAATTAAGTAGGAATTCTAGTGTCTGTATTTCAAAGTTCATCTACTTTATTATTTACCACTGAATTGTTGTTGCAGCACGTTGAAATAATAGCTGATAGCTAATATTATCTAATAACTGAAATAATGTTTTGAATTAGAGTAAAAGTTGAATACAGCTGGGCATGTGTAAATTTATTTAATTAGTCTGTCAAGAAAATTGTTACTTCATATCCTAATTAAGTTGATGTTTGTTAAATATCTCCAACTGGTCAATTGTTGTAACTCTCCTGCAGTAGCATCAAAACATTGAGGCCCTGAGGTGTAGGGAAAAGTAAGAGACCCATAGGTTTCAAAATGAAACATATACACCCTTATCATTGATAGACACAAAATCTTAGTAGAATGGCTAACTTACTCTTATTTTGTATTTTCTTCTACAATTTAAAAAAAAAAAAAAGGGCAATATATAACATTTGTGAAAATATTAAATAATCAAGGATTTAAAAATATTATTTGATAAGACATTTGGGAAATAAAAATAAAAAAACCAGCACCAATTAATCCACATACAAATTTCAATTGAGAATAGAGCACCGGCACCGTAATAAAACTAAAAAAATGAAAGTCAAAGTCAAAGGACGATACTTGTTTGGTTCCAGATAAGCATTGAAGTGAAAAGAAGGTTGAAAAGCGAAAGAGAATCCAAAACCACATTCCACAATACCAGGAGGCAACGCTGTGGCTGGTTCGTAACAGGGACGTGATATACGTCCTCTTTTATCCATGCGCTTTTCTACTTCACGGAACAATTATATCTCTTTCCATGTGGACGCATAGAGATTACTAGCCGTCGATTTGCGATGATCTGAAGCGTAGTTGGGAAGTGCGTGTGGGAATGTAAATGGGGTTGTGCGTACGATGTGCCGACTCGTCTGAATTGAAAGTCACAACACGTGTTGATGGCTAGCTGTTTATTGCCTTTTCGTACCAACTTGCATCCTCTTGTTCTTTTAATGATACCTTATATTAGGGTGAGCACGGATAGCGGGTAGAACCGGAATCGAGGATAAGAACCGGAATCAGAATCGGAACCTACCCAGAACCTACACTGTGCGGGTAGGTTCCGGTTCCAATTTTTTGGAACCGCTACTGTGCGGTTCCGGTTCCGGTTCTTACCTTCNGATTTAAAAATATTAAAATTTAACAATTTGATAAGACATTTGGAAAATAAAAATAAAAAAACCAGCACCAATTAATCCACATACAAATTTCAATTGAGAATAGAGCACCGGCACCGTAATAAAACTAAAAAAATGAAAGTCAAAGTCAAAGGACGATACTTGTTTGGTTCCAGATAAGCATTGAAGTGAAAAGAAGATTGAAAAACGAAAGGGAATCCAAAACCACATTCCACAATACCAGGAGGCAACCCAGTGGCTGGTTCGTAACATGGACGTGATAGACGTCCTCTTTTATCCATGCGCTTTTTTACTTCACGGAACAATTATATCTCTTTCCATGTGGACGCATAGAGATTACTAGCCGTCGATTTGCGATGATCTGAAGCGTAGTTGGGAAGTGCGTGTGGGAATGTAAATGGGGTTGTGCGTACGATGTGCCGACTCGTCTGAATGGAAAGTCACACCACGTGTTGCTGGCTAGCTGTTTACTGCCTTTTAGTACCAACTTGCATCCCATTGGTTATCTGCACGAGAAATATCCTCAAATTGCGTAGGGCTCGAATAGGTGGATAATTCCTAACCACTCACAAGGCTGGATAAAGAGGGATGGAGGCAGGCTTCAAATCTGCCTCGTCCAATTACATTTTCTTGAAAGCTCGCTGAAACAGGGTATTCACGACACTCCCATTGTCCACCAACATCTTGTGGACTTCGCACCGGCCTATTTCAGGCGCGATGACGAGAGCGTCCTCATGAGGATGATGCAATCACAGTGCGTTTTTCTCAGACAATGTGATCTCCTCCTCTCTGCAAACCTTAGCGAGTCGCGGTGCCGTGTTCATTACACTTATTGGGTCATGACGGGCTTCCCGAACATACCTTTCTTGGGCACCTCGAGAATTTCCCACGAGGTGTGGTCCTCCAAAGATGATCCCCACACAATAGAGTCATTTGCGACCACGACGCTTCTTCTCTGGTTCCTCTTGATCTTTCACCCAAACAGGAGTTAGACCATTGACATATTCTTTGAAGTGCTCCTGCTTGATGAGGTCTTCGATTGCCTACTTGAGAGCTCGACACTCATTGGTGTGATGCCCATTATCCCTATGATAGGGGCAATACTTTTTATTGTTTCTGGTTGAGGGTGGATTCTTCATAGGCTTTGGCTCTCCGAGCAAATCAGCCTCCTTTTACTTATCCACAATGGCTGATACTGAGGCATTCAGAGGAGCATATTGATTCTTGTCGCGATCGCGACGAGGAACTGGGGCATAAGATTTTTTGGGCTCAAATCGCTGCTTCTTTCCTTTCCGCTGATCATCGTTAGCCTATCTATTATTAGTCCTATTCTCCCCTCGGTTGGGGGCACTGCTCGAGGGACCGGGGTCTTGGCAATTGAAAGAGGCCACATAATTTTAAATTCGGAGGTATTTTTTGGTGAGGTTGTAAAAGCAAGTGAGGGAAACATCATCCTGGGATTGCAGTTCCTTTCACAAGTCTGTCTGTGGGCGAACTCCTGCGATAATGAGAGTTCGAACGGATTCTTCGGGAGTATGAGCCACTTTGTGGAGTTCCCTGTGGAATCTGTCTATGTAAGATTGGAGGGACTCATCCCTCTCCTACCGTATGTTGCTCAGATAGCTCAGCGGCATTGAGAACGGATTTTTCGGGAGTATGAGCCACTTTTAGGCCATGAGCTGACTGATCCCACGGGAAGCGACCTGAACCAGCGCTTGGCATGGGCAGTTAGGGTTACTGCTAAGCAACGACATTTTACCAAGTCGGAGACTTGGTAGAGTTCCATGAGGTCGTTGAATTCATACAGGTGATCCTGCAAGTCTGAATTCCCATCGAATGCTTGCATGTCGGGCATTCTGAATCTCGATAGGAAAGGAGCAGCTAACACTACTGGAGAAAAGAAAGACGCCTCTATGACCTTCCCACGATCATTTTGTTGAGCCTTAAGCTGATCCAACGCTCGCTGTAGTTCCTCAATCTGAGGCAGCGGAGCTGCTTGGGAATCACTTTCTGCAACATAGGTTTGACCCTCACGATTGGGATTGAGGAAAAACGGCAAATCGGGCTCTTCTTCTACTCGGCCGGAAGCTCCGACAAACCTTGACACACACTGGCTGGAGCTGTGTGATAGCATTGAGTGATTCAGAGAATTTTCCCAATCTTTGTGATGGTCCACACCGACCCACGGATGACAGGGATCTCTCGCACGACAACGGTCGAGGTCGTCATTTTGGCGATATTGAGAATCTCCCTGCCTTGCACTTTTATGGGAGTGCTCATGTTGCAACATGTCGTCGAGTCGCAATGCCACAGGTATTCTACCCAGTGTGCGACCGGTGTTCGCTGGTCCCTTGGAGCCCTCTGTTCCTCTGTTCGTCACTTGCTTTCCCTTTCTTTGACCCGCTGCAAAGCGCGCTGTATGGGCTTTTGTCCTTTTTCGCGCTTTCACGCAACCTGCAGGTGTTTTTGGCGATGGCACCGCCTAATTAGATTCTGGTGGCACGACCCGATCCAATCGGTCTAGCCTTTGGCTAACCGTTTGGAGAGTATTATTGAACCTCTCTAGGTAACTCATGACGGCTAGGTCGAGCTGCGAGCTTGAAGGAATATCCGCCATGATACTCTGTTGGACTGGCGGCACTTCAGGAGAAGTGTCTTCTTGTACCTAGGGGATTTCCTCATTGTCATAGTCGGTTCGCTCAGGTTCGAAACCGCGGGCCATTTGCTGATTGGTATGATCGATTAATTAGAGATTTCTGATGAAGAGCAAATACTAAATCAGACTCTCCTTCTAGCGCCAAACTGTTGATGCTTGAGTTTGACACCAACAACTCGCATGTGCAAAGTGTTAAGCGGACTTAGAAATCACATGTGATAAGGAAACGTGAAATAAAACAATGAATAAGAAGCAATATTTAAAGTGGTTCGGATGCTCAAAAGCAAATCTTACGTCCACTGCTATTGTATTAATAGATAGGTAAAATCAAGTCGCGTGTAGTGAGCTGAGTTATAATCTAGAGAGAATACAAAGAGAGAGAGAGAATGTGTAAGCTATTTTAGACTAAAATTAGCTAATCTCGTAGATGAGAGGGATGTCCTCTATTTATAGTGGGAGAGTTCAAGGTAATGATTACAAGTCTGCAAGTGGGTAGGTGTCGTGCAAATCATTCTTTATATCCCATTGGTTATCTGCACGAGAAATATCCTCAAATTGCGTAGGGCTAAGACAGGTGGATAATTCCTAACTACTTGCAAGCCTAGCACTCACCTATTACACTGACAGGAACCATAATCCTTGCGTCACTGTGCGACATGGTAACGCCTGTACGGCACAAAACCTTCCTGAACCCTGATTGGCTCTTGCTGATGAAAGTTCACATCAGCCCTAACTTTTCAGGCATAACATTATAAAATCGATACATTGTAGATAACAAACCACATCCATATTCAAACATGCAGACACAACCACGAGCATGCATGTGCACAAACAATCCACAAAAACGAAAGGGAATCCAAAACCAGAGGCTGACGGGGATGAGATCAAAGGGCGCCTATAGTCCTCTTCTAAAAACCGGTGTACAGATTCCACATTCCACAATACCATGAGGCAACCCAGTAGCTGGTTCGTAACATGGACGTGATCAACGTTTCTCACAAGCCAAATTTAAACACGTCCTCTTTTATCCATGCGCTTTTTTACTTCATGGAACAATTATATCTCTTTCGTGGGTCCCAGTGTGCAAAAATGGGTGTGAAAATGCACACTGGAGCGTGAGATTTTGCACACTGCAGTGTGCATTTTCACATTGCAGTGTGCAGAAATGGGTGCAATTTTTTGTAGGTTCTAACTTCTAACTAATAACTTTCATTTATATTATTTAATTTAACTTACATTATTCAATTTAGTTTGTTAAATTTTATATTACATTACTCAATCTAGTTTACAATCAAAACATTTAACTAGTAACTTTATTTTTGCTTGCAATTTTTTGTAGATGCTAGTTATGCTGATGATGATAATGACGAGAACAACGACGAAGATGATGTTGATGTTGATATAAGTAATTTTGCTTCTAAATTTGGTGCCCAAAGTTAGCCTTGAATTAAATGCAAATGTAATAGAAATGTAAGATGTTGGTTTCATTTTGATTATGTTGTTTTAATTTATTTTTAAACTACTTGTTACTTTATAACTTGGTATGTTGTAGACTTGTAGTTTTAATTTCATTTTAGATTTGAATATATTTGTTATAGGAAAATTTTTATTATCACAGTAAAGATTAAAATCTGCATTTTTTTTTTTTTTTTAATTTTTTTGTTTTTTGCTGACATCATGCTGATGTCAGTAATGTCAGCATACTGACATCAGCATAATAACGTCACGATTCGACCTGAAACTTGTGACCCAGTGGCTTGGCCTGGTTGGCCCCCGGGTCGGGTTTTAAAACCACGGTATGAACACTGCTAGCTGTCCTTATATAATACTGAGCTACCTCACTACTCTCCCTACAAGTGAAGAGTCGGGGAAATAAGAGTTGACATTAATGGAAGATTTGGGTGCAGTTTCTGAACCCTCTGTTCAAACAGAAAAAGAAGATGATAAATCAAAATCACCAGAGGAAGAGTTTCTGCAGCCTCCAGATTCTAAGCCAACAGATCAGCCTGACGATCTTGAACCTTGGACAAGTGGGCTATGTGCTTGCTGCAATAATCCATGCAATGGTGATACTCTCCCTCCCTCTCTCTCTCTCTCTCTCTCTCTCTCAAACTCAGTGGTTTCATTTTGAACTGCATAAATGTCTTATCGCCACTATGTATCTATTGCTCAAAGTCAGCCTTGACTTGAATTAAATAGAAATGTAATAGAAATATAGGAATGTTGGTTTCCTTTTGATTATGTTGTTTTAATTTAATTTTAAACTACTTGTTTCTTTGCAATACTTTCATCCAGAATTCCGTTCACAACAAAGAAATTATGTCACACACCTATTAATAATATTTGACTTTTCCTCGGAAACATTTTGCTCTTTACTTTCTCTACCATCTGCCTGCCAACAGTTTCTGTAAAATGAACAACTCATGGCTGAAGATGGATGTTTTTTTTTTTTTTTTTTTTTNCGGTTCGGTTAACCGGATTATCCCACCCCTAGAGGGGAGCCCTCTATTTATAGTAGGAGATTTCAAGGTAATGATTACAAATCTGCAAGTAGGTAGGTGCCGTGCAAATCCTTCTCTGCGTCCCAGGGGTTGCCTGCCCGAGAGATATCCTCAACTTGCATAGGGTTTGGACACGTGGGCGATCTCTAACAACTCGCAAGCTTGAAACTCACCTACTGTGCTGATAGGAATCATCCCACTTGCGCCATTGCGCGACGTGGCCGCGCCTGGACGGCACAAAACTTTCCTAAGCCCTGATTGGCCCTTGCTGACGAGGTTCCACGCTAGTCCTAACTTTTCAGACATAACATTTCTAATGGTATTTATGTTCTACATCAGCAACTTAAGTTAGTAATGGATTCAATCATTTGGGCATTTCGGCACACTGAACGGAATATTGCTGAAACTGGGTTAAATCTTTAATTGGAGATGCTGAAGAACTTCCAGGTATCATTTTTATTGCCGTCTTGCATATTCTTGGTGGATTGAAATATTTTCCATGTGAGACGCTTAACATTTTTTGTGGTTTCAATTTTGCAGGCTTCTGAGTTCTGTAACCAATTCTACCGGACATATTTTTTGACAATCGAGCAAGAAATATTTGCTGTCTTGACAGACACATTTCATAAACCTGGGTTCAAGTTGCATGTTCTAGTGCTCCAGCACTTGTTTTGCTTGGTAATGTATCATACATATAATGCCTTGTTTGTTGTTTTCCATAGCGAGTTGAGATTTTCGGTTGACATTATCTTATTTCAGGCTGAGAGTGGCTTGTTAACAGAGCCTTTGTGGGATGTTGCTACAATTTCTTATCCGTATCCGAATAATGCAATGTTTGTTCGTGAGTATACCATAAAACTTTTGGGTACTTCCTTTCCAAACATGACTGCATCAGAGGTATCAAATATATGATTCATTAGTTATTTGAATTTTCTTTTTCTTTTTTTAATATTTACTCGGTGGTTGTTGACTTGAAAGGACATTTCTTTATAGGTTACTCAATTTGTGAATGGATTATTTGAGTCGAGAAATGACCTTTCCACAGTTAAGAATCACATACGAGACTTTCTTGTGCAGTCAAAAGAATTTTCAGCTCAGGTGACACTTGGAAGTAGTATATATGTCTTGTCTTGTGTTGTGCTGCTCAACTAGTTTCCGATATGTGCTTTACATTTTATTTGAACTATTCTTGGTATCATGAGTCTAATTTTTTATCTCTTCAACTTTTTCTACAGGACAACAAAGATTTGTATGCAGAAGAAGCTGCCGCTCAACGGGAAAGAGAGCGGCAACGAATGCTTTCTATTCCAGGGCTTATCGCNTTCCGGTTCCTTTTTTTGGGAACCTGTACTGTGCGGTTCCGATTCCGGTTCCGGTTTCCCGGAAAAGTGCAGGGTACCCGGAACCGCTCACCCCTACCTTATATTCGAATGTTAATTACCATTTTGCCCACGCCATGGTAATTTCACGAAGTATTAATGACCAATAGAAATTTAAAAGGATGACATAGAATGAATGTCTGTCGACATTAAAAGACTGAAGACTCACGTCTAAAGTATTTGATTTCATCATCTCTGAAATCTTCGCAGAAGGAAGATCCGAGTATCGCCCTTGTTTCAATTGAAAAACTTCATGGAACTTATGTCCAACATGATGTAATAAAGCAGCTGATTGCTCTGTAAAAGGAGGAAAAGTGTGACACATATATAAGCTATTTAAATGGCCAGAAACTCTTTTAAGCTCAGCCCACTGAACCGAACAAGTAGTTGTATCAGTATTTTAGCCATTTTATATATTGATGTTTGATTTTGACACCAACGACTTACACATAAAGAGTGCTAAGTGGACTTAGAAATCACACGTGATAAGGAAACATAAAATGAAACAATGAATGAGAAGCTATATTTAAAGTGGTTTGAATGCTCAAAAGCGTATCCTACGTCCACTGCTATTGTATTAATAGATGGATAAAATTAAGTCGTGTGTAGCGAGCTAAGTTATAATCTAGAGAGAATACAAAAAGAGAGAACATGTGTAACTTATTTTAGACTAAGATTAGTCAATCCCGTAGATGAGAGGGATGTCTTCTATTTATAATGGGAGGGTTCAAGGTAATGATTACAAGTCTGCAAGTGGGTAGGTGTCGTGCAAATCCTTCTTTGCATCCCATTGGTTATCTGCACGAGAAATATCCTCAAATTGCGTAGGACTCGAATAGGTGGATAATTCCTAACCACTCGCAAACCTGGCACTCACTTACTGCACTGACATGAACCATACCCCTTGCGTCACAGCGCGAAGTGGTAGCGCCTGGACGGCACAAAACCTTCCTGAACCTTGATTCGCTCTTGCTGACGAGAGTCCACATCAGCCCTAACTTTTCATGCATAACAGAAGTCCCTCAGTTTTTAAGGTTTAAGGATTGAACCGTAAGAACTTCATAATTATGTCGCGAGTTGACCTATTCTGAATGACGCTTGGTCGAGCTGACCGAGCTGTAAAGAGGTCGCAGCACATATCTTTACAAGTGACTTGAGATGCTCTTCTTCCACAAGGTCGACGACTTGGATCAAGCCCCACTCAGTGTCGTACTGATGTGCTTCAAGTCTCAACCGCGGTCCGTGACCTGATAATATTTAGCATATTTTTTACCAAAGACAAGGAATCACATTGTCTCATAATCAATACACGACAAAGAGTGTTATGCTCTAACGATCTTTTCAGATGTTTATCCGTTGCATTTGACAGCTAATCCGTTTAATAAAATATTATTTATTCTAACAAACGTGTCTAGTGCGCATTAAATGCAAGTCATGCTAAAACGACATTTTATTTCAAGGCATTAAATATAGATGAGGGCGCATTTAATGTGGAGGAGAGAATCGAGTCATCACTTGGTTATTCCAATGGAGGGAGGCGTGGACTGACATTCTCAAAGTGTGGCAGTTACTTCTTCTCGCAGATTGATGAAACGTGGTCGCAATCAATGGCGAGAAACGTATTTCACCCAAGCGTTGCTTAACTTAAGGAAAATCAATCGTCGCTTCCTTCCCCTATAAAACCCTAGGCTCGCCTCAAACATTGTCACAAAACTCATATTTTCAGAGAAAGAATAAAGCTCTCACAAGACCAGTCTTCCCATTTTCCAGCTGGTACACACATTTTGTTTACAGCAAGAAGCCCGTTCCTCATAGCCAAGAGGTAAGGAGGATTTCTCCTTTACTTTTCTTTTTCTACTTTGTAAATAGCTTGTCTTGACGATGATGGTGGGTGTGAACTGTTTGATAAATCTTTGTGGTGCGTGTTTATGGGCAATTGTGAGGAGAAGACTTTTTCTTTCATAAGAAGTAAGTATTTAGGGCACGAATCCTCGGGGGTGGTCCCCAAGGGTTTTTTAGGGTTTGAGGAAGGCACGAAGACTGAGTAATCTCTGCATGTCGCCCCTTTTTCAGACTGTAGGAACAATGGATGCCTCAGCAACCAAGACAACCGAGGGAACGAGCTTGCATGCGCAGGACACCCCAGCAGGTCCCGTGCAAGAGATTCTGTTAGTTACCGCCTAAGATGAAATATAGAAGGCAGTAGACCAATACGCACTTAGCGTGGATGTCTACCAGTACAGAACGTATACAGCTCGGAATCCCCCAGAGGGAATGGCTGCAATCTCCGAGGTGATTTTCAAATGCGGGGCGTTGATACCTTTCCACCCCTTCATTAGGTCAATCCTCGATCACTTCGAGGTTGCACCACTGCAACTGATACCCAACGTGTATATGATAGTTGTTGCTATGTATATCGCATGTGGTGAGAATGGCCTCAGCCAGTTGACTGGACTAGAGCTTGCATACTCCTATTACTTGAAGAAGAGCAAGAACAAAGACTTTTTTTACATCGCGAAACGATCTATGATCGAGGGAGGCATATTTAGTTACCTTAGTAATGTTAGGGCCTATGAAACATAATTTTTCTTTTTTCAATATGATGGCGTCTACCAATTTAGGGAACCGAGTAGGTTTTCCCCTCTTTTACTTTGCGAATTTTTTCTTTTCCTTGAATCTTTGCTCTCTAACGAGCTTTCCGGTCTCTTTGCAGGAAACAAGACAACCAGGTTGTCGACTCTAACTGATTTCAACCGAATAGTAGCATTTGGTAATCTGCCCGAGCAAAGTCGAGACGTGAGACTGCTTGTGACTACCGCCAACCTGAGGAAATACGGTTTCTTCAATTCTAAAGCTTCTCTAGAACCCTTAGTTTGTAAGTGTCCGTAGGCTTTAAAAGTTGTTTCTTTTGCATGTAGTGACCTTTTTCACTAATCATACTTTCATGTAGCGACCATGCCACCTAGAGTCCCAAGACTGTCGATGAGGGCCAGGGGGTTCGTTTTTCTCCGGGTTGCCCCCATTGAGCCAGCCAAGGCAATCCCTGGCGACACCCCTATCAAAGGAGCACAGGTGGGAGCGTGAACACCCACAAAATGACCAGGGGAAACTTCCCGACCCGCGGCTGCTCGCGTCCCTAAGCAAAAAACCATGGGCCAAAAAACTAGGAAGAGAAAGCAACTACAGGCTGAGGAATTAGAGTCCGAGCCAAAGGGCTTGGGGGTGTAGCCTTACCAGGCCTCTCGTTCGAGGGTGACCCCAAAGCCTGCACCTGGCATTACAATAGCCCCAGAGCGCTCGCGCAAGGGACAGGGGGAAGTCATAGTCCTCAAAAGAAGAGTGGACAAAGAGCCGGCTGGCGAGGTGCTAACTCCTTCAAGGGCTGACACACCTGTGTTGGACTCCACGGAACAACTTTCGAAACACTTGTAGCCAGTGGCGTATACCCTGTTAGAGTACCAACTTGATGCGGCTTTTGAAGAGTTCGTGGCTTCCTGACCTATAGACCTGATTACTACAGCGCTCCAGTTACAAAGCTAGGTAAGGCAGCTCATCCTCGTCGAGGATTTTTCAATATCAGTTTGTTTTTATACTCTTTATGTTTTTTCAGAGAAATAGAGTTTAACTCTTGTTTCCTTTCTCATGCAGTCTCTGCTCGCCCTGCACTTGGCCCAACAGAAAACTGACCTGGACTCTACTGGGGAGCTCCACGAGTTGAGGGAAGAAAATGCAAAACTAAAGTCGGACCTAACAGCTGTGGATGCAGAGGCAAAGACATATCACATTCAAGCAAACCAGTACCTAGTAGAGAGGAACTCTGCCCTTTGCACAATAGAGTTCCAGAAGGCCGAGTTCTAGAGGAGAGGAGAAAAGATCAAAGAGCTCCAGAGGCCAGTGGCTAGACTCACCAAAGAGTGTGACGAGAAAGAGCAGGAGCTACAAGCAAACTCCGAACGGGCTATGAAGGTAGAGGAAGAAAGAGCTCGATTGTAGGAAAACACCAAGGAGCAGAAGAGAGCACTGGAGGCGGACCTCAAATTTTCCTAAGGGCGGGTTGCTTCCTTAACTGATCAGATGAAACGGCAAAGCCTGGAAATTGAGAGGAAGGCCACTGACCGGGTGATTCAGGCCATCTATAGCCTGGGGCCAAGGAACTGAGGGTGTTCACGATCCGAGTTTTTAGCTTAACAAGCTCGGCTCGTGAAAAGGGATTAATAATCAAGTCGAGCCAAGTCGCAGATTTTATGGCTCGGCTCGTGAGGGATTTAGGAATATTTTGAGCTGGCTCGCGAGCCAACTCCAAAAAATTCAATTTTTTTTTTTTAAATTTCTTGGGCAGCACGCAGGTTTGAATGTCTGATCATTTGATGCTTTTTGTTAAATTTTCATGATTGATTTTCATTTTTCGCCATCCTAAAACAACTTCTAAATTCTACAGATTGTAATTTTTTTCTTCTCATGTCCTCATACATCACCCAACAATTAAACCTACTTAAAATAAAAATTAAATGAAATGCTACTGATAAAAACAATTTATCATTCAACATACTGTATGTACCACAAATTAAGTTAAGTGAACTAAAAATTTTTTATTTAGTTCACTTGACTTAATTAAGTTTTCATCAAAACAAAATGGGGGGTTAGCATAACTATACATCAAGTGAAATCCCCATCCATCAAAAAATATATATAACAGCAAAAGATAATTGGCTATATGTCCATTGTAGCCCCACTCCTCCTACAAACAAATTAATGTGATACATATTAAGTACAATTGTCATTTTATATAAACCGTAAAGATGAAAATGCAAACCTGAACACAAAACTAATAAATATAGACCTATAGAATCCTACTGCCACAGCCAATAACTCAAGGGTGAATCAACCAATCTGCTGACTCCCATCACCTGACAGAACAGGAAGCTGAATCTCCAAGTGATCCTCCTCTTTCTAAAATGAAAAAGAGATAAAAATAATTTGTAGGTTAGAATAAAGTAATTTTAAATATTGAATTAAACAAAACATGTAATCAATGGAACTTACTTTGCACCCTTTCTTCACTCTATTCAAAGTGCGACACCAGTCACATCCACATAACAACATCTCCACCGTAGCTGGTGACAAAGAAGCTCGGTAGCTATCAATAACCCTGCTCCCAGCATTGAATGCAGACTCTGAAGCAACCGTAGTGATCGGGATGGCTAGTATCTCACGAGCCATCGTAGACAATATAGGATACTTGGTTGAATTTGCCTTCCACCACTATAAGACATCGAATAAGTCATGATCCCCCACACATTTATGACATCCCTTTCCCAAATAACAGTCCAACTCAGACTTACTAGGCTCAACAGTTTCAACCATGTCCAGAAAACTACTAAAATCATCCCAGGCCTCGGCTCCTTCAACCGCATCCACCTCACCAATGGCTCCATGTCCATCCCCTTGTGATGTAGAAGCACGGGCGATAGTCACACCTTGATTAGCTTGAACATACTCCCCATATAACTCATACAATGCATCCCGAACCGTCATCATATTTGCCCGCGCTTCTGCCTCAGAATACATCTTAGGGAATGTCCACTGAATAACCCTCATTTTCAACCGAGGATCCAATACAGCAGCCATAGACATCAACACATTACATTCCCCCCAATATTTATCAAACTTCTCTTTCATTTTCCTAACCATTACTCTAATAAAATCATCTTCAGATTCACATTTACTATCCAACATACATTTCACTACACACACCTCCTTCAAGAATAAATTAGACTTCGGATAATCAATTCCTGAAATGAGTTTGGTTGAACCACTGAATACTTTTAAAATTTCACAAACTTTCTCCACTTTCTCCCAATCCTCGTCACTCGGATTATTATGATAATTGATATCCCTCTCTTTCAATCTTGGAAAAACCTTTTTGAACTTAATTGTTGTTGCCAACATTTCATAAGAAGAATTCCACCTTGTTTTACAATGGAGAATAAGTTTCCGATACGACAATTTAAGTTGTTGAACAATCTCAAAAAATAACTTAAGCCTACTTTCTGAACTGTTAATATACAACACACTCTCATGGATGTCGTCAATAATGTGCCTAATTTGATCAAGTTCATCTTGAACAATCAGGTTCAAGATGTGTGCACAACATCTCACATGAAACAGTTTACCTCCACAAAGGAGTTTCCCGAAACTTCAAAATTTTCCTTCAAAACCTTAATCGCAACATCATTACTTGAAGCATTATCCACATAAATAGTATATACCTTATTTTCAATTCCCCATCTCATTAGGCAGTTGAAAATGTCGTTCGCAATAGCAATACCAGTCCAAGGAAGAGGTAGACGAACAAAGTTGAGGATACATCTATTCAGCCTCCGAGTACTATCTATCCAATGTCCGATCAACATCATATACTCCATCTTTTGATTCCCTTAATTCCATAAGTCTGTAGTCAAACTGATTTTTGTCACACTCTTCAACAAAGTCTTTAATTTGGCCTTCTCACTTTCATGTACCTTCATACAATCTTTTTTACAAGTATGGCGGGAAACCAGAGTCCATCCAGGAATCCCATACTTCATCATATTGTTCAAGCCCTCTTCCTCCACAACTGTAAATGGATGCTCATGCATGAGCACCCAATGGGCGATCAATTCCCTCATTTTCAACATGTCAAGCTTCCCACTTAAAGTTGGCAAAATAGTAGTTGCAACATCATTACCGACACTCGAAAAACTAATATGTTGTTTCCTCATGGAAGCTTTTCTCCTTAAACACCGGCTTAAATGTCTATTAAACTGGGTGGTGCTTCTGGTGGCATTAATACACAACTTTACTTTGCAATTGATACACTCTACCTTTTTGGTACCATTAGGGAGTACCACCTCCTTGAACTCCGTCCATACCACTGATATCTTCGCTCTTCTTTTCTTTTGAATTGGATTTTCATTTTCATCACCATTATTCCGGCTACTAATACTTTGCTCCATATTTATTGTGGTTGCATTCAAGTTAAGGTTACCGCCAAGTGTATTGGTTATCGTATCTTGTATTGTAGGGGTACTTGAGGAATTACCCTCCATTTACAAACCTATAAATGGAAAAAAAAAAAAATCAGCAATTTAATGCAAAACCAATATGAAATAATGTAAAACTATTACATTGCACACACATCAAACCAATACATTATACATTGCATACCAATAGTAATTGTTACCAATACATCCCAAAATTCATTTATTCTTTAATTAGAGATGTTGGTTGAAGAATTAAATGCTCTATTTATTCATTCAAACCCATTTATTCTTTAAATGACTTTGTAGAATCTTATGTCTTATGCCTATTTATTCTACTACATAAATCACAATGTCTTTAATACAATTTAGAATTATATGTTTTATGTCTATTTATTCTACCAAATTAAAGATTCCTTCAAAACGCACAAAGCCCCTAGTCCCCACCACCAAACGCAATTTAGTCTTCACTACTCTTTACCCTTTTGCAATTTAATATATAACAAAGCCCTTTTACCCTTTTGCAATATAGTCTTCACTACCCTATACCCTTCTACAATTTACTGTTCACTGCCCTTTACCATTCAGCAATTTTAATTCCTCAACTCTGTTTAGTCTAACGAGGACTAACATGATTACTAGACCCACCTTTGAAAAGATTCTTTAGAGATTTATAAACCTAAGTTAGTTGGAAAGAGATTTATAAATCTCTTTCCAACTTTGTAGTCCAAGATTTCTCCCCCTAATATGCCCAAATAATTTTATATTTTATTGTTATACTTTTCAAACTATCCTTTCGAACACTTTCCAAGAACACCAGAAAACTTTCTTTTTCATTCTAAACATTATCATCCATGATATTACACTGCCATTTACCCTTTTGCAATTTTACATTACACTGCCCTTTACCCTTTTGCCATTTTACATTACACTGCCATTTACCCTTTTGCCATTTTACATTACACTGACCTTTACCCTTTTGCAATTTAATATATAACAAAGCCCCTAGTCCCCACCACCAAATGCAGAACCACAACCACAAACAAATTTATAAATTGCCCTTCTATTATCTACTGTAAAACAAATTCCCACAAGTAGAAGTCCATAACCACAACCACAACCATAACCACAACCACAACCACAACCACAACCATAACCATAACCATAACCACAGTCCACAAAGAAATTAACAAACTCCTTTGCAATTTCAATTTTGTCCCACAAGTCCACAACACAACCACAACCACAAACAATAATAAATTCAGTAAAGCAATTTAAACAAACAATGAAACAGACTGGCAATTTACACGGCAGACTGCTCTTCACAAACAGTACACAAACATTAACCAGGAATCCAAGATACCAGATCAAGGGCTCAATGATTCTTGTATGGGTTTCACAGCAACAAGACGACGGTCAACGACCACAACACGGCAGACTGCTCTTCCCTAAATTGTTTCACCGAAAAAGCCCCCTGTTATAGACAAAGAATTCACAAAAAACTAACTTAAAATTTCATTGACATCGTTCACAAAAATCAATCACATATGGGTTTCACAAGCAACAACAACCGAAGAACAAAGCCAAAACAAACAACCTTACCTCGAGAAATCGACGGTCGATGGCGTTGCAAATCTGTTTCACGGCGAACAGAGAAATGCAAAGAAATCACGACGAACAGAGAAATCTGACAAAGAAGACAGTGGAAGAATCTAATGACGAAAATCCAATTGGAAGTTGTCCTGATGACGACGACAAAAATCATGATTTGGGATTAGTTTTACGGCACAATTTCATCTGTCGATGAAAATCAACGATTTACGAATTTTAATAATGGGGGCCATTTTGTTATTCTTTAAAACATTGTTGCATAATTTTCAATTCAATCCCATTACTTCATAAAACCTCAAAAAACCCATCGGTTTTTTGAGCCAGGCTCAGCTCGCGAGCCTAACGAGTTGAGTCATGCATGGCTCGAACTCGGCTCGTTTTGTCTCACAAGTCGGCTCGTTATCAGAGAACCAAGCCAGCTCGTTATCAAACGAACCAAGCCGTTAACGAGCTGAACTCGAGCCGGCTCGCGAGTAGCTTGGTTTGTTAAGCACTCCTATAAGGAACCCGGGGATAGACCTTTTTGACCTCCCGATCGAGGACCAGAACATTCTCACTTCCATGGCAAATGCTGATGATGACATGGAGGAGGAGGAGGAACAAGAGCCTCCTTCAAAGGGTGATCACTCAGAGGAATATGTCCCAAAGAACCCAATAGCTCACCGAGTGGTCGGCGACCAATCTAGGGATCCAAGGTCGCACCCTCAAGGTCTGGAGGTGGACGCTAGTGATCGATTCTTCCTGCTTTTGTACAACCTTGCTTTTAACTTTATTTCTGCACTTCCTAATTTTCTCTGTACTTATTTCTATTACATAAATAAAAGAAATATTTTCTAGCCATTTGTGATAGCACTTATAATTTTGCGTACTCCACAAGACTAATATTACATATGCAAACAGAATGTAAAAACATTGCGACAAACAAGATCATACAAGATAAATTTGCTTAAGAGCGATCTTATTTACAAAGTTTATAAGGAAATTAAAAATTAAGAGCGAGTTCAGAATTACTAGTAATAGGAGCGAATATGCTCAACATTCCAAGCTCGGGGTACTTCGAAGCCGTTAAGTCTTTTGAGGTGATACGTCCCTGGTCATATCACCTTGGCAATGTGGTAGGGGCCTTCCCAGTTCGGTCATAATACCCCCGTGCTCGGCTCCCTTGTATCGAGAAGTGTTAGTGTATATTAGTGTATGCCCTAGAAACCATTCGTGTTGTCGGTTTCAGAGCATTTTGTCTTGTATCTATATATATCATAAATAATAGAAGAAAGAGTTCTTCAATTCATATATGTAAATTGCTTCCTTTATTCAGTCATGCATTTAAAATAAAGTATGTATATGAATTGTCCAGATGATTCATTTAATAGGTAAATGAATTATCGAAAAGGGTTCCCTACGGAAGCAATATAAATTTGGGCAACTATATTGTACAGTAGGCATACCGGATGCTTCCGAAAGATATCATGAGTTGATATAAGTACGGATGACGATGATAGTCATGTCACTAGGGCATTGGTATGGATTAACGGTTGGTGAACTGTTTTTCGAACGTGACCGAATAACGACAAATCACTTGGAAAAGCATGTAGTCAATGATTTATCGTTTGGTTATANTTTTTTTTTTTAATTTCTTATTATGTCATGTTCTTTTAAAGTGATTTTTGGCCAATTCTTTTCTTTCTAATCATGGAATTTGTTAGAAGCAATTGAAGTTGGAGAAAAAGCAGATAATTGAATAAGTCAGGCATATGTCTTAACAACTTTCTTTTTTGAGGAGATTAGTCTACTGGGAAGTCAATCAGGCATATGGGTGAAGAAAAGCTAGATATGAATCCGTTCACTTGCTCAATTTGTGGGGTTGTTACTTTTGTTTTGATGTATGCTTAGCCGGTCCAGTGAAGCTGAATCTTTGTGGTTCAACTAGTGACATACAATTAGTTGTAGTAGCATGTATGTAGTTTATTTTATGACCACTGTTCTATCATTTTGTTGGCTGTGATTGGATATTAAAATCTTGATAATACTTGGTAATGCTTCTGGGAAGAAATATTTAAGCTGTTAAAGTTGTGTTGTTACTGTTCTAAGTCATGCTGTGGACTTTGCCTGCAGTGATGGCTGTTTATTGGTATTTACAATATGTATTGTATTGTAAATTGTGATAATAAGAATCTATCTGTTGATACTTTTAACAAGTTGTAAAAGAAACATGTTTCTTACTTTGGGATCTGTGTCTTTGTGATGGTGATCCTTCTTTCTTGGATTGGGGTGAATAAACAGAAATTTTTTTATGACAATTTTACCATTAGTTCCAAATTAAACACTAAGAGTGGATTAGATTCAATATCCCATCTTTGTTCTCTTGTTCTATTTTTTATTTTCTTGATTGTTTCAGTGCTGGTATCCCATTTTGGTTATCCCTTGTTATTTTGTTAGTGAGTAGACAGAATTATATCTAGTTTCTTATTATTTTGTATTTATGTAACCCCTTAAGGTGTCCGTTTGGAGAGTTAATTTTTTGTTCCCTTTGAAGGATATGTCTCTTGGAAATTTTTGAGGCATTAGGATGCACTGTAATGAGTTAAGATGAACGTTATGTTGTGCAGACTTTTCTCAGGAATTTAGGATTTCTCCCCTCCTCTCTAACCAGGAATTTCTTGAATGTCTCCTTTTTTAGTATGACACTCCATTAGACAGTTTTTCATCTCCCTTTTAGGTTATGTGATGAATGATGCATATTAGTCGCTCTATTTTTCATTTCATAATTGATCTTTATAAGCTTGACTCGTATTTGTGTTGATCTACATTTTCTTTATTCTGTTTTATCTTTCTGATGGACAGCATGGAGGGAGCACAAATGCTTTTACGTCTTCTGAGCATACCAACTATCACTTTGACGTTACCACTGATTCTTTTGAAGAGGCTCTGGACAGGTACATGCTACTTTTCCATTTTTTCTAAATAATATATTCGTCTCTTAAGTTTGTGAGTTTATGTGTTTTTTCCTGTGATTTACTGAACAGATTTGCACAGTTCTTTATCAAACCATTGATGTCAGCTGATGCTACGATGAGGGAAATTAAAGCGGTTGATTCTGGTTAGTTATTTATATGTATCTTAGTCTTGTGCATCAATAACAGTACTTTGTGAAACTTGGTTTGTCATCACTCATTCCTCCTTTCTTCTGTTCTTCCTCTCTACTTATCCAGAGAACCAAAAGAATGTACTGTCTGATTACAGGAGAATGAAACAGGTATTAGTTACTTTGATTGCTTATATTTTTCCTGTTAGTATTTGCTAACAGATACAATAATCTTAAATGTGACACTGGTCAGTTATCTGGACAGCATCCTGTTTAACATAAGATGCCGTATTTTATAAGATAGGCAGCTATGAATCTTCATTCTTATATGTTTGTCCTTAGCAATATAACAAAATTGTGCTTGCAGGAATTCTGTGAGCAAATTTTTATTTTTTCTTTTAAATTATTTCTTTTGAATTTACTGCATGCAACCTAGTTCTGTTAGTCTTGGTTTTGAAACATTTTGAAAATTAAATTGGACTTTACTGAAATTTGAGGGTGGAGCCTTCACACTGTGTCAATATTTTAGATTTTGGGAGATTTGTGGTTCTTTAATGCCACAAGGAACAAAACTAGGGGTTCATAACTGAAAGTGTTCAGGGCAATGTAGTATAAGATATGGCTTACTTCCAATTGTGGATACCTGACATTGCATGAGAACCTTGAAGATTGATTATTAGGGATTTATATTCTCTGAATTACTTTTATTTAAGTTATATCACTTTATTGCTTTCATTCATTATAGGTTTTTCGCAGAGGTCCACATTTTGTGATTTTCATATTAATATTTCTTTCATTCTTTTCTATATATAAAAAGGGGAAATCATCACAAAACCTTCTGAGAGCTGACCTCAATCAAACCCAATGTTTTCATAACTGTGAAATATACCTTTCCAAGGGTTTTCAATTACTTTTTTACCCCAAAAATTCGTATTCAAGGGTGTTTTAATAGTTTTAAAAAAAATATTGTGTTTACATCTATATGATGGTTACCAAAAGGCAAACAAATCAAGGATTCATGGGTTTGCTGCCCATTCTAGCATACCAAGAAATTAATAAATTACTCTTATTTTATTTATAGGAGACATAGATATGTAAATAAATTGCTCTTATTAAACTCTTAAAATAAAGAAATTTAAACGAATTCCAAACTTTGAGATTTCTAATTCAGTGGAACATAAATAAAGCTAAATGATAACTTTTGCGGAGTAACAGACTTGAGATGGGCTCCAACAAGCTCGATAGACTAGTCCAATTGGCATGGCCACGTGTTTATCGGCACTACTTAGGACTTTAGTAAATTTCCAAGATTTTCTTTTACTAAGCTAGCAGCTTCTTCTTCTTTTTTGTTTTTATTTTTTTTTTCTCTTATGAAATTATCCTCATTATTATGATTTATTGTAATGGTCATTATCATTGTGATTATTGTGTCATCTTTTTTTTTTTTTTTTAACCACTTTCTTTTTGATGTACTAGTGTTTTTGTGAGAAAACACTTCTTACTGCTCTCTCAAGGTTTTTTTTTTTTTTTTTAAACTCTTACAGCTTCGGAAACATCTAAGTTTGGAAGGCCATCCATATCATAAGTTCAGCACAGGTCAGCACTTTATTTGATACTATTCTTTTGGGTAAAGGATCTATTTTACAGTCTACATTCAAGCTGGCTGTTGCCATGCATACTACCCTCCTTGGGTCAATTTGGTTGTGAAGTATGAGAACCTATATGCATAGCATGGTAAATGTTTGTTGCTTCAATTTTTTCGGCACTGTGTATATTAGGAGGGTTTGAAAATTGGAAGAGGATGGCTGGATGATGGAAAAGATAAGATTAAGAGAATTTTATCTTCCCTCTAGTTGTTTGGTTTTGTGGGGAACAGAGGAAGAAAAGAGGGAGCAATATATGTTCAAATTATCTCCTTACTTTTTAAATGATGGATTCATGTCTCTGAATTTGTAAACCAAAGCTTTCCCTAAGAAATTCTCTTCCTCCTTCCGTCTTCCCATCCAATCTTGGAAGTATTATTTTGGTGGGTTCAAGAAGAGGAGCACTCTGTGGATTGTTCCTTGTCTTTTAATGCAAACATAACAAATGGTTCTCACTGCTCTTTCTATCCTTTCTCCATAATAAGAAATAGACACTCTTGCACTCTGGAAATTTTATCAAATTGATGATTATTCATCTATGAACAAAATGCATATCAAATTTCAAATTACCCTGACTTTAACAACTATCTTCTATTAGATATTTCACAGATCTGCTTTAAAAAGTTATTTGATGATATGGTTTGAATATCCAATGAATTAAGGTGTATTTTTTGGGTATTATATCAAATGGTTTATTTAGTAAAATATGAATTCTATAAACATTTTTCGTTTTGCAAAAAATTCTCAGGTGCTATTTTATTATAAGTTGCTCTCTTAAAGTCCTGATTGGTAATAATTTGCTTGTATTTTGTGTTATGCATACCCTTGCATTTATGTTGTTATGATTCTATCCATTTTAATAGCTAGAAGTTCATGGAAATTTTCTCTAACCTTCCATTCAATTACCTTAATATGAACTCTGCATGGTTTAGGAATTCATCAAAATTAAGTTCACAAACTTCTCCGGTTGGCGAAAATTAAGTGGGTCATTCCAACTTTTGTGGTGATTTTCTTTCAGAACATATATTTGGTTTTGGTAGAGGAGATAAGGCTAAAGTCTTGTGGAATTTTGCTATTTTAGGTGATTCGCAAGAGAGGAAAAAAAGGATCTTTGAAAATAGATGAGAGGAAGACATAATTATTTTGTTGGATACAATTCGATTGCTTACTTCTCTTTAGGCATCGATCACTAAAGTTTTTCTAGATGCTTTTTTTTTTTTTTTCTATGCTTAGATTGGGAAGGGAATAATATTGGCATTCATGTTTGAGTTGTCCATGGCTTCTTTGAGCTGATCAATGTGTATATGTATAGATTTTTTGTGATCCTTTAGATGGATCTTAACTTTTATGGACAACTTGTTCACTTCTTGGTAATTATTTTAATCAATGATATAGATAAGCAGCATATGCTTCTTCTAAAAAATATATATAATAATAGATAATTATAATAAAATAAAATAAAGAATTCATCAAAATTAGGTTTTTGAGGAATTTCAAATATCTATGCAAGTGTTTGTTTTTTTGGGTTTCTTTTTCTACTATTTCTACCTTCATATTTTTGCTTTATTTTCTACAGGTTTTCATCATTTATTTATTTATTTCATTTTATAGGTACTTGTGTTTATATTCATGAATTTGTTGTTGTACAGGGAACTGGGAAACCTTGGCAGTTCGACCAAAGGCTAAAGGACTGGATACAAGGGATGAACTAATTAAGTTCTATGATGCAAATTACTCGGCCAACCTCATGCATCTGGTTGTGTATTCAAAAGGTTAGTAACTAATTTTTGCTGCTATGCATTGATGGCAAATTAAACTATTTTGAAATATCAACACATAATCTCTGTGATGGATTCTAGAAAGCTTGGATAAAATTCAATCCCTAGTGGAGGATAAATTCCAGGAAATTCGGAACACAGATCGGAGCTATTTACACTTTCCTGGTCAGCCTTGCGCATCAGAACATTTGCAGGTATGCATGGTCCTGGTGAAGTTTATATATGCTGAGGGAAAGCATCTGAAGAGATGCTTAATGAAAGTAGGAAGGAAACTCTGTGCTGAATGGTCTTCATGCTGACTTAATCTGGCTTATTTGTTGGGCAAAAAACTCTTTTCTTTTCCTTTTGGTGTCTTTTGATTGCAACCAAGAAAACCTTTTTAAGCAATTAAATTAGTTGCTTTATGTTTATTAGGAGAAGTTCAAAATTTGGGTTTTCCCAATAAGGTTTTTTGAGGTTTTTTTCAAGTTTTGAAATATCATATATGTTCTTATGTTATTCTAGAAATTTTATTTGATCTTCCTTTATATTAAAACTCTTTTTGGTAATTACTGTTAGAAAGCTGTATCACATTTATACAACCAAGCAACTAACTACTTTTTCATGAAAGTTCTATTTTTATAATTCTACATCTACAAGTTCCACTTGAAGGGCCGTACTAAACAGATCCTTATACATTACTATGTTGGAGAGATTATCTTCTTTTCTTTTGTTTTTCTTTTTTTCTCTTATTGGTTATCTTTGCTTCAGATTCTTGTCAGAGCTGTTCCAATAAAACAAGGTCACAAATTGAGAATTATATGGCCAATAACTCCAAGCATTCGCCATTACAAGGAAGCACCATGCAGGTATCTTGGTCATCTTATTGGCCACGAAGGAGAAGGATCATTGTTTTACGTCTTGAAGACATTGGGTAGGTTTTGCACTTCTTTTATGCCACAGAAAGTCAATTTAGTGGCGGATTTCTGTCGCACATTCTTCAAAATTTTCTGGTTGTGTATGTGACCATAATTTACATTAAGTGCTTTGAGGGTTGGGCTGCTTTCTTTTTATGAGATTAATAGGAGCTGTCTTTTATAATTAGCAAGAATACCAAGACTATTAGCAAAGAAAAAAATAACTCACATATGAGTACGCAGATTATAATTAAAGAAACAGCTGTGTCACCAAATATTACAAACCATGTATCTATAGTAGAGTAATGCTAATTGGAATAAAATAACTTGTAATGAGATGGAGAGAAAGTTAAACTCAATGAGATAAAGGCTAGTTAAACTCAATGAGATAAAGGCTAATTCTTACATAGAAGATAATAATAATAGTCATAAAAGCTTCTTACAATAATAATAATAATAATAAAGTGATAATAATAATGATAGAGATTAAAGCGAAATACCGGTGCTAAACTATAACCTTTGATTGGTTTCACTTGGCTAAAATAGTAAAAACTTATGTTATCTACGCTGTCATTATCTTATCAGCACTCAATTTTTAATCTTTGCAAGGCGAATTCATGGTGGTTGCTTTCTTTTCAATTTTTTTCAGGATGGGCTACAGGATTATCTGCAGGTGAAGGGGATTGGACTTCAGAATATTCATTCTTTGATGTTGTAATTGAAGTAACTGATGCTGGTCATGGTAAGTAATTTTGTAAATTGTTACTTGGCATTGAGTTTTTTCAGATATGATCTAATGGATTAAAATTGTCCTGATAAGAGTATGTCAATGACCACAACTTGTAGATCTCTAGACTAAGAATTCTCATTTCCTTTATGAATTATAGAGCACATGCAAGATATTGTGGGGTTGTTATTTAGGTACATCAACCTCTTACAAAAGTCTGGTGCTTGCAAATGGATATTTGATGAGGTATGTCTGCGTGTCATTTATGTAGCTCATTATTTATATTTAACACCTCAAAAGAAGGATTGTATTATTATATTGAATTTACTGTTTTCTTTGTTTGTTTGTGGTTAGTGTGCTGCTTCAATGAATGTGAGTGTTGGCTCCTTCAGTGACCCCGCTGGCCTCGAAGGCCTTGCCCATTTTCTAGGTATTTTTATTTTGTTTGATTCTTAAATTATAGAGCAAGTTGATCAAATGAATAATAACATGTTAAGTTCGTAATTTTGTTTTAATTTTTATCCTAATTTTTTATCAAATTTCTGCTTTTTAGTTAATATTTTTTTTCTTTAATGTGTTCAGAGCATATGCTGTTCTATGCAGCGAGAAATATCATTGGAGGATAGCTATTCAAAGTACATTACGGAGGTATTATTGTTATTATTATTATTTTTTATTTTTAATTTCTTATTATGTCATGTTCTTTTAAAGTGATGTTTGGCAATTTTTCTTTCTAATCATGGAATTTGTTAGAATCAATTGAAGTTGGAGAAAAGGCAGATAATTGAATAAGTCAGGCATATGTCTTAACAACTTTCTATTTTGAGGAGATTAGTCTACTGGGAAGTCAATCAGGCATATGGTGAACAAAAGCTAGATATGAATCTGTGCAGTTGCTCAATTTGTGGGGTTGTTACTTTGTTTTGATGTATGCTTAACCGGTCCTGTGAAGCTGAATCTTTGTGGTTCAACTAGTGACATACAATTAGTTGTAGTAGCATGTACGTAGTTTATTTTATGACCACTGTGATGTTCTATGATTTTGTTGGCTGTGATTGGAAATTAAAATCTTGAATACTTGGTAATGCTTCTGGGAAGAAATATTTAAGCTGTTAAAGTTGTGTTGTTACTGTTCTAAGTCATGCTGTGGACTTTGCCTGCAGTGACGGGTGTTATTGGTATTTACAATATGTATTGTATTGTAATTGGATAATAAGAATATCTGTTGATACTTTAACAATTTGTACAAGAAAAATGTTTTTACTTTGGGATCTGTGTCTTCGCGTTGGTGATCCTTCTTTCCTGGATTGGGGTGAATAACAGAAAAAATTTGTGACAATTTACCATTGTTCCAAATTAACACTAGAGTGGATTAGATTCAATATCCCATCTTTGTTCTCTTATTCTATTTTTTATTTTCTTGATTGTTTCAGTGCTGGTATCCTATTTTGGTTATCCCTTGTTATTTGTTAGTGAGTAGACAGAATTATATGTAGTTTCTTATTATTTTGTATTAGTAACCCTTAAGGGTCCGTTTGGAGAGTGAATTTTTTGTTCCCTTTGAAAGATATGTCTCTTGGAAATTTTGAGGCTTAGGATGCACTGTAATGAGTTAAGATGAACGTTATGTTGTTCAGACTTTTTCAGGAATTTAGGATTTCTCCCTCCTCTCTAACCAGGAATTCTTGAATGTCTCCTTTTAGTATGATACTCCATTAGACAGTTTTTCATCTCCATTTAGGTTATGTGATGAATGATGCATATTAGTCGCTCTATTTTTCATTTCATAATTGACTTTATAGCTTGACTCGTATTTGAGTTGATCTACATTTTCTTTTTTCTGTTTTATCTTTCTGATGGACAGCATGGAGGGAGCACAAATGCTTTTCGTCTTCTGAGCATACCAACTACTATTTTGAGTTACCACTGATTCTTTGAAGAGGCTCTGGACAGGTACATGCTAGTTTTCCATTTTTCGTAAATAATATATTTGTCTCATAAGTTTGTGAGTTTATGTGTTTTTCCTGTGATTTACTGAACAGATTTGCACAGTTCTTTATCAAACCATTGATGTCAGCTGATGCTACAATGAGGGAAATTAAAGCGGTTGATTCTGGTTAGTTATTTATATGTACCTTAGTCTTGTGCATCAATAACAGTACTTTTGAAACTTGGTTTGTCATCACTCATTCCCCTTTCTTCTATTTTCCTCTCTACTTATCCAGAGAACCAAAAGAACTTACTGTCGATGCTTGGAGAATGAACCAGGTATTAGTTACTTTGATTGCTTATATTTTTCCTGTAGTATTTGCTAACAGATACAATAATCTTAACTGTGACACTGGTCAGTTATCTGGACAGCATCCTGTTTAACATAAGATGCCATATTTTATAAGATAGGCAGCTATGAATCTTCATTCTTATATGTTTGTCCTTAGCAATATAACAAAATTGTGCTTGCAGGAATTCTGTGAGCAAATTTTATTTTTTCTTTTAAATATTTCTTTTGAATTTACTGATGCAACCTAGTTCTGTTAGTCTTGGTTTTGAAACATTTGAAAATTAAATTGGACTTTACTGAAATTTGAGGTTGGAGCCTTCATAGTGTCAATATTTTAGATATTGGGAGATTTGTGGTTCTTCAATGCCACAAGGAATAAAACTGGGTTCATAACTGAAATTGTTCAGGGCAAGTAGTATAAGATATGGCTTACTTCCAATTGTGGATACCTGACATGCATGGGAACCTTGAAGATTGATTTTTAGGGATTTATATTCCCTGAATTACTTTTATTTAAGTTGTATCACTTTTGCTTTCATTCATATAGGTTTTCGCAGAGGTCCACATTTTGTGATTTTCATATTAATATTTCTTTCATTCTTTTCTATATATAAAAAGGGGAAATCATCACAAAACCTTCTGAGAGTTGACCTCAATCAAACCCAATGTTTTCATAACTGTGAAATATACCTTTCCAAGGGTTTCAATTACTTTTTTATCCCAAAATTTTGTATTCAGGGGTGTTTTAATAGTTTAAAAAACTGTTGTGTTTATATCTATATGAGGTACCAAAGGCAAACAAATCAAGGATTCATGGGTTTGCTGCCCATCTAGCATACCAAGAAATAATAAATTTCTTATTTATTTTTATAGGGACATAGATATGTAAATAAATTACTCTATTAAACTCTAAAATAAAGAAATTTAAACGAATTCCATTGAGATTCCTAATTCAATGGAACATAAATAAAGCTAAATGAACTTTTGCGGAGTAATAGACTTGAGATGGGCTCCAACAAGCTCGATAAGATAGTCCAATTGGCATGGCCACGTGTTTATCAGCACTACTTAGGACTTTAGTTAATTTCCAAGATTTTTTTACTAAGCTAGCAGCTTCTTCTTTCTTTTTTTTTTTATTTTTTTTTCTCTTATGAAATTATCCTCATATTATGATTTATTGCAATGGTCATTAGATTGTGATTATTGTGTCATCTTTTTTTTTTTTTTTTTTTTAAAAACTTTACAGCTTCGGAAACATCTAAGTTTGGAAGGCCATCCATATCATAAATTCAGCACAGGTCAGCACTTTATTTGATACTATTCTATTGGGTAAAGGATCTATTTTACAGTCTACATTCAAGCTGGCTGTTGCCATGCATACTACCCCTTGGGTCATTTGGTTGTGAAGTATGAGAACCTATATGCATAGCATGGTAAATGTTTGTTGCTTCAATTTTTTCGGCACTGTGTATATTAGGAGGGTTTGAAAATGGAAGAGGATGGCTGGATGATGGAAAAGAAGATTAAGAGAAGTTTATCTTCCCTCTAGTTGTTTGGTTTTGTGGGGAACAGAGGAAGAAAAGAGGGGCAATATATGTTCAAATTATCTCCTTACTTTTTAAATGATGGATTCATGTCTCTGAATTTGTAAACCAAAGCTTTCCCTAAGAATTTTCTTCCTCCTTCCGTCTTCCCATCCAATCTTGGAAGTATTATTTTGGTGGGTTCAAGAAGAGGAGCACTCTGTGGATTGTTCCTTGTTTTTAATGCAACATAACAAATGGTTCTCACTGCTTTCTATCCTTTCTCCATAATAGAATAGAAACTCTTGCACTCTGGAAATTTTATCAATTGATGATTATTCATCTATGAACACAATGCATATCAAATTTCAAATTACCCGACTTTAACAACTATCTTCTATTAGATATTCACAGACTGCTTTAAAAAGTTATTTGATGATATGGTTTGAATATCCAATGAATTAAGGTATTTTGGGTATATATAATGGTTTATTTAGTAAAATAGAATTCTATAAACATTTTTCGTTTTGCAAAAAATTCTCAGGTGCTATTTTATTATAAGTTGCTTCTAAAGTCCTGATTGGTAATAATTTGCTTGTATTTTGTGTTATGCATACCCTTGCATTTATGTTGTTATGATTCTATCCATTTTAATAGCTAGAAGTTCATGGAAATTTCTCTAACCTTCCATTCAATTACCTTAATTGAACTCTGCATGGTTTAGGAATTCATCAAAATTAAGTTCACAAACTTCTCCGGTTGGCGAAAATTAAGTGGGTCATTCCAACTTTTGTGGTGATTTTCTTTCAGAACATATATTTGGTTTGGTAGAGGAGATAGGCTAAAGTCTTGTGGAATTTTGCTATTTTAGTGATTCGCAAGAGAGGAAAAAAAGGATCTTTGAAATAGGAGAGGAAGACATAATTATTTTGTGGACACAATTCGATTGCTTACTTCTCTTTAGGCATCGATCACAAGTTTTTTAGAAAGATTTTATTTTACGTCAGGCCCAATTTGTTTTTGAACTTAAGTCATAAAGATTTTATTTTACGTCAGGCCCAATTTGTTTTTGAACTTAAGTCATGTTAATTTGGGTGAAACAATATGGGCCTCTACGCAGCCATGTTAATCTAGCAAGGCGTTGCTGATGGTTTGTTTTTGAACTTGACTCAGGTTACTTCGAAATTTACACAAATGAATGCACATTCTCTTCCTGACTTCAAGACATTACTAGTGGAATAAGAATTCTTTTGGAATGGCTATTACCCTAAAAATTAGGGGATTGCCCAATTTAAAGGCATTTTGAGGGCCGAAATGCTCACTTTGCCCCTCTTTTAATTTTTTTTTTTTTTTTTTTTACTATTTAAGTCCTGAATTAATTTATTTCAATTTTAAAATTAATAATTTCTAAATTAAATTGTTTTAATAGTTTATTTAAAGTTTGCTTTTCAAAAATTGGGTTTTAAACTGAATTTTGTAAAGGTTTAAATTTTTGTAATTTAACCCATTTGGTAAGTCGATGTGATTCTAGATTTGTTGGACAATGTTGGGTGAAAATGTCAAATTCCAAACTATGGGGGTTAAACTGATTTTACTGAAGTTTTAAAGGTTAATTTAATTTAAGCCATTTGATTAGCTGGATGTGAATCTGGATGGCCGATCGGGTGGAACAAAGAGCAACCTCTATTTTGCTCTATTATCCATGAAGCTAGATATATTATTCAATCAGTTGGATGACTATTGGGAGCAATGGTTATATGTCACGTTGACTCAACTCACTAGATACTTTTATACGGTCGACCAAATACGACAAGCTGCTTCAAACATTTTGGGGCATAATAACTAGTTTTTTAGAAATTTTTCTACTTGGTTGACAAGATATTTTTTTTTTGATTTGTAGTGACTTTTGACACTCTAAACTTGCAAACATTTAATAGCAAAAGTGTTCCAACAAAATTCAAGAGCTTTACTTGTTATTTTTTTACTCTAAATCAAACTTTTGCTACTCCTTTCATTTGTTAATTTGTAACTTGGCTTCTTTGGGTTATACCCTTGCTTATATTCTATTGAGAGAGTTTTCATTGTTATATTTATCATACTCTCGTATTGTAAAAGAATATGTTACACTCTGGGTATTTGGGTATTTCTAATGAGATGAAGTAAGTCTTAGTGTGTGAAGATTTAACATAAGATGGGGTAAATCTATTTGCATTGAATAGTTGGTGGTTCAATGTTGAAACCAAGTCTTAGTTGAAATACTTCGAGGAAAGTTTGAAGAAGGGGACGTAAGCCAACTTGGGGTTGAATTTCTATATATCTATTGCGTCTGATTCTCTCTTTCCTTCTCTCTTTAATTTATGCAATTTACTTTATATTTGTTCATATTTGCTACTCACAATTGTTCACATTCACAATTTATATTAGAACAAACCTCAAGTTATAAAGAGTCAAAATTTGCTTATATTTTAAAAAATGACCCTTTCGATCAACCCCTCTTAAGGCCATTCTGATCCTTCAATTGATATCAAAGTAAGATTGCTCATTAAATAGTTTTAAAAATGACTATTGTTAGTGAACGAATTTTTCTTATTTCTATTTTTTTTAGAGAAAACAATAATGAATGCACTTTCAAATTTTAAAAATGGTTAATAACAATAACCACCCCTTAGGTATAATTAAATTAAAAAATTCCCTGTAATTATAGTAATAACAGGATTCCAATTATCCTAAAATTTTTAGTGTTAAATCAAACAGGAAGGAGCAATTTAGTAGATATATATTAACTCATCGTATTATAAATTTTAACGTCACATTAACGGTTCACTAATGATGAAGAAATTTATGTTATTTTTGAAATTTCAACAGAAATTGAGGCCGAGAAACCGTTTTAAGAAAGTAAAATCGGACATTTTATTTTTATTTTTAAATTTCCCCCCAAAAAAGAAAAACTTAATTCTCAAAATGACAAAATCCAAACGCTTCAAAAGAATTTTATCTTCAAGAAATAATTATTAAAATAAAAGGCCTATTTTCTAATATCATATTCATATACTGTATATTTAAGGTAAATCAAATCAAACCGCTCAAAAACTCAGATTCAGAATAAATTTTACCAATTAAAAAATATCTTGAATAAAATGAAAACCTCCACGACAGTACCGTAACGGACATAGACCCGATCTCAGAGGATCCGCTGTAGACTTAAACATAAGTCTTCCTTTCTGATTGTATATCAAAAGAAAATCAATCAATCGCAAACCAAAAACGATCATTTCTCTCTGGCTTAAAAAATGGCGGTTGGTAGAGACGATGTAGAGATAGTGAAGCCACGTACGGACAAGAGAGAGTACCGGAGGATTGTTCTTAGAAACTCTCTTCAAGTCCTCTTGATTAGCGATCCTGATACAGATAAGGCAATTAATCGTCTAAATTTAAAAGAAATTCAGAATTATACAATCTGATTATTTTGTATGTATATATATTGAATACGTTTTCTTTGTTTGTTTGTGGTATAGTGTGCTTCAATGAATGTGAGTGTTGGCTCCTTCAGTGACCCCGCTGGCCTCGAAGGCCTTGCCCATTTTCTAGGTATTTTTATTTGTTTGATTCTTAAATTATAGAGCAAGTTGATCAAATGAATTATAACATGTTCAAGTTCGTAATTTGTTTTTAATTTTATCTAATTTTTTATACAAATTTCTGCTTTTTAGTATATTTTTTTTCTTTAATGTTGCAGAGCATATGCTGTTCGCAGCGAGAAATATCATTGGAGGATAGCTATTCAAAGTACATTACGGAGGTAATTGTTATTATTATTATTATTATATTATTTTTTAATTTCTTATTATGTCATGTTCTTTTAAAGTGATTTGGCCAATCTTTCTTCTAATCATGGAATTTGTTAGATAATTGAAGTTGGAGAAAAGGCAGAATTGAATAAGTCAGGCATATGTCTTAACAACTTTCTATTTTGAGGAGATTAGTCTACTGGAAGTCAATCAGGCATATGGGGTGAACAAAGCTAGATATGAATCTGTGCAGTTGCTCAATTTGTGGGTTGTTACTTTTGTTTTGATGTATGCTTACCGGTCCTGTGAAGCTGAATCTTGTGGTTCAACTAGTGACTACAATTAGTTGTAGTAGCCTGTACGTAGTTATTTTATGACCACTGTGATGTTCTATGATTTGTTGGCGTGATTGGAAATTAAAATCTTGATAATACTTGGTAATGCTTCTGGAAGAAATATTTAAGCTGTTAAAGTTGTGTTGTTACTGTTCTAAGCATGCTGTGGGACTTTGCCTGCAGTGACGGGTGTTTATTGGTATTTACAATATGTATTGTATTGTAAATTGTGATATAAGAATCTTCTGTTGATACTTTAACAATTTGTACAAGAAACATGTTTCTTACTTTGGGATCGTGTCTTCGCGTGGTGATCCTTCTTTCTGGATTGGGGTGAATAAACAGAAAAAATTTGTGACAATTTTACCATTAGTTCAAATTAAACACTAAGAGTGGATTAGATTCAATATCCCATCTTGTTCTCTTATTCTATTTTTTATTTTCTTGATTGTTTCAGTGCTGGTATCTATTTGGTTATCCTTGTATTTTGTTAGTGAGTAGACAGAATTATATGTAGTTTTTTATTATTTGTATTTATGTAACCCCTTAAGGTGTCCGTTTGGAGAGTGATTTTTTGTTCCCTTTGAAAGATATGTCTCTTGGAAATTTTTGAGGCATTAGGATGCACTGTAATGAGTTAAGATGAACGTTATGTTGTGCAGACTTTTCAGGAATTAGGATTTCTCCCTCCTTTCTAACCAGGAATTTCTTGAATGTCTCCTTTTTAGTATGATACTCCATTAGACAGTTTTTCATCTCCATTTAAGGTTATGTGATGAAGATGCATATTAGTCGCTCTATTTTTCATTTCATAATTGATCTTTATAAGCTTGACTCGTATTTGAGTGATCTACATTTTCTTTTTTCTGTTTTATCTTTCTGATGGACAGCATGGAGGGAGCACAAATGCTTTTACGTCTTCTGAGCATACCAACTACTATTTTGACGTTACCACTGATTCTTTTGAAGAGGCTCTGGACAGGTACATGCTAGTTTTCCATTTTTCGTAATAATATATTGTCTCATAAGTTTGTGAGTTTAGTGTTTTTTCCTGTGATTTACTGAACAGATTTGCAAGTTCTTTATCAAACCATTGATGTCAGCTGATGCTACAATGAGGGAAATTAAAGCGGTGATTCTGGTTAGTTATTTATATGTACCTAGTCTTGTGCATCAATAACAGTACTTTTGAAACTTGGTTTGTCATCACTCATTCCTCCTTTCTTCTATTTTCCTCTCTACTTATCCAGAGAACCAAAAGAACTTACTGTCCGATGCTTGGAGAATGAACCAGGTATTAGTTATTGCTTGATTATATTTTTCCTGTTAGTATTTGCTAACAGATACAATAATCTTAACGTGACACTGGTCAGTTATCTGGACAGCATCCTGTTTAACATAAGATGCCATATTTTTATAAGATAGGCAGCTATGAATCTTCATTCTTATAGTTTGTCCTTAGCAATATAACAAAATTGTGCTTGCAGGAATTCGTTGAGCAAATTTTTATTTTTTTCTTTAAATTATTCTTTTGAATTTACTGCATGCAACCTAGTTCTGTAGTCTTGGTTTTGAAACATTTTGAAAAAAATTGGACTTTACTGAAATTTGAGGTTGGAGCCTTCATAGTGTCAATATTTTAGATATGGGAGATTTGTGGTTCTTCAATGCCACAGGAATAAAACTATGGGTTCATAACTGAAATTGTTCAGGGCAAGTAGTATAAGATATGGCTTACTTCCAATTGTGGATACTGAATTGCATGGGAACCTTGAAGATTGATTTTTAGGGATTATATTCCCTGAATTACTTTTATAAGTTGTATCACTTTATTGCTTTCATTCATATAGGTTTGCAGAGTCCACATTTTGTGATTTTTCATATAATATTTCTTTCTTTTTCTATATATAAAAAGGGGAAATCATCACAAAACCTTCTGAGAGTTGACCTCAATCAAACCCAATGTTTCATAACTGTGAAATATACCTTTCCAAGGGTTTTCAATTACTTTTTTATCCCAAAATTTTGTATTCAGGGGTTGTTTATAGTTTTTAAAAACTGTTGTGTTTATATCATATGATGGTTACCAAAGGCAAACAAATCAAGGATTCATGGGTTTGCTGCCCATCTAGCATACCAAGAAATTATAAATTACTCTTATTTATTTATAGGAGACATAGATTGTAAATAAATTACTCTTATTAAACTCTTAAAATAAAGAAATTTAAACGAATTCCATTGAGATTCCTAATTCAATGGAACATAAATAAAGCTAAATGATAACTTTTGCGGAGTAATAGACTTGAGATGGGCTCCAACAAGCTCGATAGACTAGTCCAATTGGCATGGCCACGTTTTATCAGCACTACTTAGGACTTTAGTTAATTTCCAAGATTTTTTACTAAGCTAGCAGCTTCTTCTTCTTCTTTTATTTTTTATTTTTTTTTCTCTTTGAAATTATCCTCATGATTATGATTTATTGCAATGGTCATATGATTGTGATTATTGTGTCATCTTTTTTTTTTTTTTTTTTTTTTTTAAAAACTCTTACAGCTTCGGAAACATCTAGTTGGAAGGCCATCCATATCATAAATTCAGCACAGGTCAGCACTTATTTTGATACTATTCTATTGGTTAAGGATCTTTTACAGTCTACATTCAAGCTGGCTGTTGCCATGCATACTACCCTCCTTGGGTCAATTTGGTTGTGAAGTATGAGAACCTATATGCATAGCATGGTAAATGTTTGTTGCTTCAATTTTTTCGGCACTGGATATTAGGAGGGTTTGAAAATTGGAAGAGGATGGCTGGATGATGGAAAAGATAAGATTAAGAGAATTTTATCTTCCCTCTAGTTGTTGGTTTTGTGGGGAACAGGGAAGAAAAGAGGAGCAATATATGTTCAAATTATCTCCTTACTTTTTAAATGATGGATTCATGTCTCTGAATTTGTAAACCAAAGCTTCCCTAAGAAATTTTCTTCCTCCTTCCGTCTTCCCATCCAATCTTGGAAGTATTATTTGGTGGGTTCAAGAAGAGAGCACTCTGTGGATTGTTCCTTGTCTTTTAATGCAAACATAACAAATGGTTCTCACTGCTCTTTCTATCTTTCTCCATAATAGAAATAGAACTCTTGCACTCTGGAAATTTTATCAAATTGATGATTATTATCTATGAACACAATGCATATCAAATTTAAATTACCCTGACTTAACAACTATCTTCTATAGATATTTCACAGATCTGTTTAAAAAGTTATTTGATGATATGGTTTGAATATCCAATGAATTAAGGTGTATTTTTTGGGTATTATATCAAATGGTTTTAGTAACAATATGAATCTATAAACATTTTCGTTTGCAAAAAATTCTCAGGTGCTATTTTTATAAGTTGCTCTCTTAAAGTCTGATTGTAATAATTTGCTTGTATTTGTGGTTATGCATACCCTTGCATTTATGTTGTTATGATTCTATCCATTTTAATAGCTAGAAGTTCATGGAAATTTTCTCTAACTTCCATTCAATTACCTTAATATGAACTCTGCATGGTTTAGGAATTCATCAAAATTAAGTTCACAAACTTCTCCGGTTGGCGAAAATTAAGTGGGTATTCCAACTTTTTGGTGATTTTCTTTCAGAACATATATTTGGTTTTGGTAGAGGAGATAAGGCTAAAGTCTGTGGAATTTTGCTATTTTAGGTGATTCGCAAGAGAGGAAAAAAAGGATCTTTGAAAATAGATGAGAGGAAGACATAATTATTTGTGGGACACAATTCGATTGTTACTTCTCTTTAGGCATCGTCACTAAAGTTTTTCTAGATGCTTTTTTTTTTTTTTTATGCTTAGATTGGGAAGGGAATAATATGGCATTCATGTTTGAGTTGTCCATGGCTTCTTTGAGCTGATCAATGTGTTATGATATAGATTTTTTGTGATCCTTTAGATGGATCTTAACTTTATGGACAACTTGTTCACTTCTGGAATTATTTTAATCAATATAGATAAGCAGCATAGCTTCTTCTAAAAATATATATATAATAGATAATTATAAAAAATAAAATAAAGATTCATCAAAATGGTTTTGAGGAATTTCAAATATCTATGCAAGTGTTTGTTTTTTGGGTTTCTTTTCTACTTTCTACCTTCAATTTTTGCTTTATTTTCTACAGGTTTTCATATTTATTTATTTATTTATTTTATAGGTACTTGTGTTATATTCATGAATTTGTTGTGTCAGGGAACTGGGAAACCTTGGCAGTTCGACCAAGGCTAAAGGACTGGATACAAGGGATGAACTAATTAAGTTCTATGGCAAATTACTCGGCCAACCTCATGCATCTGGTTGTGTATTCAAAAGGTTAGTAACTAATTTTTGCTGCTATGCATTGATGTCAAATTAAACTATTTTGAAATATACCACATAATCTCTGTGATGGATTCTAGAGCTTGGATAAAATTCAATCCCTAGTGGAGGATAAATTCCAGGAAATTGGAACACAGATCGGAGCTATTTACACTTTCCTGGTCAGCCTTGCGCATCAGAACATTTGCAGGTATGCATGGTCCTGGTGAAGTTTATATATGCTGAGGGAAAGCATGAAGAGATGTTAATGAAAGTAGGAAGGAAACTCTGTGCTGAATGGTCTTCATGCTGACTTAATCTGGCTTATTTGTTGGGCAAAAAACTCTTTTCTTTTTTTGTGTGTCTTTGATTGCAACCAAGAAAACCTTTTTAGCAATTAAATTAGTTGCTTTATGTTTATTAGGAGAAGTTCAAAATTTGGGTTTTCCCAATAGGTTTTTTGAGGTTTTTTCAGTTTTGAAATATCATATATGTTCTTATGTTATTCTAGAAATTTTATTTGATCTTCCTTATATTAAAACTCTTTTTGGTAATTACTGTTAGAAAGCTGTATCACATTTATAAACAACAACACTAACTACTTTTTCATGAAAGTTCTATTTTTAACTACATCTACAAGTTCCACTTGAAGGGCCGTACTAAACAGATCCTTATACATTACTATGTTGGAGAGATTATCTCTTTTCTTTTGTTTTTCTTTTTTTCTCTTATGGTTATCTTTGCTTCAGATTCTTGTCAGAGCTGTTCCAATAAAACAAGGTCACAAATTGAGAATTATATGGCAATAACTCCAAGCATTCGCCATTACAAGGAAGCACCATGCAGGTATCTTGGTCATCTTATTGGCCACGAAGGAGAAGGATCATTGTTTTACGTCTGAAGACATTGGGTAGGTTTGCACTTCTTTTATGCCACAGAAAGTCAATTTAGTGGCGGATTTCTGTCGCACATTCTTCAAAATTTCTGGTTGTGTATGTGACCATAATTTACATTAAGTGCTTTGAGGTGGGGGCTGCTTTCTTTTATGAGATTAATAGGAGCTGTCTTTTATAATTAGCAAGAATACCAAGACTAAGCAAAGAAAAAAATACTCACATATGAGTACGCAGATTATAATTAAGAAACAGCTGTGTCACCAAATATACAAACCATGTATCTATAGTAGAGTAAGCTAATTGGAATAAATAACTTGTAATGAGATGGAGAGAAAGTAACTCATAGATAAGGCTAGTTAAACTCAATGAGATAAGGTAATCTTACATAGAAGATAATAATAATAGTCATAAAGTCTTACAATAATAATAATAATAATAAAGTGATAATAATAATGATAGAGATTAAAGCGAAATACCGGTGCAAACTTAACCTTTGATTGGTTTCACTTGGCTAAATAGTAAAAAACTTATGTATACGCTTGCATTATCTTATCAGCACTCAATTTTTAATCTTTGCAAGGCGAATTCATGGTGGTTGCTTTCTTTCAATTTTTTTCAGGATGGGCTAAGGATTATCTGCAGGTGAAGGGGATTGGATTCAGAATATTCATTCTTTGATGTTGTAATTGAAGTAACTGATGCTGGTCATGGTAAGTATTTTGTAAATTGTTACTTGGCATTGAGTTTTTTCAGATATGATCTAATGGATTAAAATTGTCCTGATAAGAGTATGTCAATGACCACAACTTGTAGATCTATCGACTAAGAATTCTCATTTCCTTTATGAATTATAGAGCACATGCAAGATATTGTGGGGTTGTTATTTAGGTACATCAACCTCTTACAAAAGTCTGGTGCTTGCAAATGGATATTTGATGAGGTATGTCTGCGTGTCATTTATGTAGCTCATTATTTATATTAACACCTCAAAGAAGGTGTACCTGCTAGATAATTAATTTGTCATTGATTTCATCTACATAGATACATTGGAGTTAGTTTGTTTGGATTATGAGTTGGCTCTATAACAACGCATAACATATGGGAAGATTATTTTTTCTTCCTTAAATTCTTATATATTTTCAATAGTCAGGGTGTGTCTGATTTATGATCTAAAAATTATTTTAAAATTAAAAATACGATTTAAATTTCTAAGTTGTATCTAATATTTTAATATTTGAAAATATGTTTGATATAATATTCAAAAATTGTTTTCAAATTTAAAATAATAGAAAACTGTAGAAAACGCTTTTAATCGTTTTCTGTCTTACACTAGTTTTGGAAACATTTAACTCATTTCTGCCAAAGCGTTTTCATAAACAAAGAATTGTATTTAAATTTTCTATCAAAAAGGCCCTAATTTGTTTCTGCGAATTCATTGATATTTTGTATATAAAAATAGGTTGCATTAATATTATTGAGAAATTGGAATTTTAAGAGATGCTTTTTTTGAAATGGAAAAAATAGAATTTAAGATATGACTGTAGTACCACAATCTATAGGATTTACTCACCTATAATGGAAGAAACAACAATGGTGCCATGCCCAAAAATTGTATGCAGTGGTAAGAAAGTTAAGTTATAACATTCCAAACTATTAATGCAAATGGAGCTGTATAGTTGATTCTCAAACCTTGACAAAGGATGCCAATGAATGAAAAAGGAGTTGCTATGAGCTTATTTGTTGTAGTTGTCAGTAAGAGTCAAAATAATTCGAGGGTTCCATTTTGATCTTCACGTTGTGCATTAAAATGTCTTCCTGTTTATCCACATATATAAGAATATTGTCGATATTTTACTTGATGAATTCTGGTATATCCTTTTACATTACTATAATCTGTATTGCTATACATTGCCTTCCTAGTTAACTTTCTGACATTTACTTATTTTTATGAAGCTGTCAGCATTTCTGAGACAACATTTCATTATCAGGATAAATCCCCGCAATTGACTATGTGGTTAACATTGCTTCCAATATGCAGGTATCTGAAAGGTTCTACCTTTTATGAAGTTTCCCCTGCATTTGTGTTATTCTTTCTTTCTTTCTTCGTTCTTTTTTTTTTTTTTTTTTTTTTTTTTTATTTGATAATTTGTATAGGTAGTTGAAATAGTGTTGCAGAAACAGCTCTGTGAAAGGGTTTTCTTCTTGTTTTGAAGAGCCAAAAAAAACGGGGGGGACAAATCTGAATTACTTCAGTTACAAACAAAGATCCAAGAAACTCTTTAATTTATGCTTGATTAGATGAAAAGTGGGATTACTTACCTGTCTCTTATCATCATATTGTCGCTTAGTTAATGACTAAAAATGATTCTAAATCTTCTTTTGCTCAAACGATATTTATATTAGTGTTATTAAGAGTTTAGAGATTTGTTTTTTCATTCCTTTGCCCAGGGTGTCCAATTTTAAATTCTTTATGTGTATATTTTAGTATAATCTAGAATAGGGATATGATAGCTAAATAATATTTTCTTGGCATATTGTGTTGAAAAATGGACTTTGTGTTTGTGATTTCTTCGCTGCTTTTTTAATTTATTATTGGTCCTTGTACTACAATTATGGAATGTCTGAAATTTGGCTTTAGTTTCTTCTTTTTTCTTTTCTATTCCCGGGTATATTTGTGAACATTCATGGTTTACAAATCATGAATGTTGGCTGATTGATATCTTTCTTTGTAGTTGTCTGTGCTGATTGGGAATAACAAAACTACTGCTTTTTTTTTTTTTTTTTTTTTTTTAAAAATGATCCATGTAATTTTCTCAGATATATCCCCTAAAGATTGGCTAGTGGGATCATCCTTGCCTTCCAGTTTCTGTCCAGAGACTATTGAAAAGATATTGAATGAGCTTTCTCCAAATAAAGTTCGGTAAGTTAGTAAGTGCTAGAGAATGTTTGAATGGGTACATGGAGAGGACACTATCTTCTTTGCATTATTTCATTTTGCTTTCCCTTAATTCTGCTTTGATGTGATTATACTCATCTCTTTCTAGTTGATTTTTTCCTGGGCCCTGGTATCGGAAACTGGGTAGAAGTTATCCAAACTTCATTTAAATGTTTGCTTTTTTCTTTCTTTCTTTTTGTTACGTTTTGGTTTCAGTTTATTTTGAACCAAGCAAATATTTAAACTGTACAAATAGGGGGCAAGCCTTAGATTTATGTTATACTGACTACTAATCTGAGATTTAAAATCTTCCAGGGCTGTATCTATATATTACTACTGAAGCTGCAGCTTTGAACAGAAAATTATGTGAAACTGAAAAGGCAAACAGATATAGAGACAGAATACTAAATATTTGAATATATATATGACCTGTACTCCTGGCATGCAAAATCCAATTTACTTTTTCTTCTGGGTTGCTTTCTTTGAACAAATAGGGGAATCACTCAGTTTTCCTAATTTATCCGATGTTTGTTTTTTAATGTTTCCTCTGGCTCAACTGTGTAGAAGAACTGAGTTATTCCCCTTTATGAGATAAAAAATCCAGGCAAACCGAAGGAAGATATCAATTCACTAAGCAGATATAGGGGTTCCAACCACCCTCAGTAGTACTTTGTTCTGAGCTATATGTGTTACCAAATTGAATTGGAAAATGGTTAGGGTGGCCTTTCTCGCTTCTGTTTCTTCTTCTTCTTCTTCTTCTTCTCCATTAATGGCCATGAAACATCCAAGCTTCTTCTCAAATATTTAGTGTGCTATTTTTTATACATTTATATAACATTTCCCTGAGTATTTATTGTGTAAATAAAAGAATTTACTCGGCATGTAGCATAAAAATCCACGTGCAACTGTGAAAATTTAATTCTTTTTTTGAATAATCAGCTGCAGGCAGGATATATTTTGGTGCTATGTGTGAAAATTTTATTGACTTTCTATTATTTTAGTTTGCTCCTGTTGTGCTTCACCTTCTCATGGCTTTATTGGTGTAACCTAAGAAATCTCATAATACTAGAACCTCACTAATATCTAGTCCTATCAAATTGGGAGCATTGTGATTGACAGGTGATAGTTTTCTAATAAACTTTCTGTTCACAGAATTTTTTGGGAGTCGAAGAAATTTGAAGGACACACTGACATGGTTGAGCCATGGTATGGCACCTCATATTCTGTTGAGAAAATCAATGACTCTGTGATTCAGGTTTGTTGTTTGATGTTGCTTGTGATAAGTTTCATTGTATTAGTAGCAGGTGGACGTATCAGGCTGCAGGGTATCCCAATTGCAGTATGGGTATATTTGCCAATAGAGAAAATGAAGTAGATTACAAGTGATTCTTGTAATGTTTTCTTTTGGGTTGCTCTTTCTGTTTGGGTGAATACATACATACATACATACATACATACATATATTTATATATATATATTTGCAACTACAGTATCTTGAAGAAAAGAAATTTATGATTATTGAAAGCCTTATTTGATTGCAGGAATGGATACTGTCTGCTCCTGATGAAAATCTTCACCTGCCAGCACCTAATATCTTCATCCCTACTGACTTGTCGCTTAAGGAAGCACAAGAGAAGGTTGGATGATTTGGGTTTTTTTTTTTTTTTTTTTTTTTTTTTTATCTACTATTCTCTAAAGCAATGGTTCTGATTTGACTGACCTCTGTACCAGGCCAAATTTCCATTTTTACTAAGAAAGTCATCATATTCAACATTATGGTACAAGCCTGACACAATGTTCACCTCTCCCAAGGCGTTTGTAAGATATCTTCAACTGTCCCCCACTCTAGCAGTTCTCCTGAAGCTGAAGTTCTGACTGATATATTACTCGGTTGTTAATGGACTACTTGAATGAATATGGTAAGATGTTGATGAATGTGGAGGATGTTGAAGTAGGTTAGATGAGATCATTGAATAATTTTTCTATTTAACCGTAGTGTTCGTTGGCAGAGCAGATTATTGCAAAAATATTTATGTACCCTACCTTGTTGGATTTAGGTTTAGTTGAGCTGACAGAATAGTACTGCATGTTTATACATTATATAGTCCATAATCTGCAATTTGATGATGTTTTTCCGACTTGGGATTCTGTCAACGATTTCTATTTTTGGTGAGTTTGAGTACATCTTTTGCTTAACCAATATCTTGTACATTTCACTTACTACGACAGGTTGCTGGTCTTTATTACGGCTTACACCACACAGATAATGGTTTCATTATTATCTTTACTTTTCTTCAACCTTTATTGAGTCTCTTTGATTTTGTCCACATTTCTTGATTTAGAAATTAGTAAAAGGCAGTAAATTCCATTTTGGTTTCTCTTTTGCACGACCTTGCTATGGTTTTTCAAAATTTCTTTTCCTCTGGAGATAAAAATTAAGTCTAGAAAAATTGAAGCTAAAGTATCATCCAGTCTAACATTTTACATTTTATTTGAAGTGACAAATTACTTTGAAGTAGTCATGCCATGGTGCTTTGAATAATCCTTTGATCCCATCATCTTGGGTGGGTAATTTGTGAAATAGAATTTTAAAATTTGGATGAGTAGTTTTTGGTTAAGCCCCTGGGGAGGTCATGATCTATCATAAAAAAACAACACAGATCAGTTGAAGCAATCTCAGAAAGCTTTTATTTGCTATACATTTGTATTGTAAATTTGGTTTGTCGGCCTCCTATGGTTATATTGTGTCCCCCTAAAATCAATACATGTACAAAAACTATAAGAGTGCCTTTATATTGAAAATATTATAATTCCAATGAGGGTGCTATATAAAATTTGTACAAAACTTTCCATACTTGATAGTTGTTTTAGGATGCATTATGTCTTGAAATTTGAGACTTGGTATATCAGACTTTTGAGGATGTACAACTTTGTGTCAACTCATGCACAATACTTTTGCAAATACACAGTTATAGGAGGATGCAATTTCATTTGTCTAAAATGTGTACATTGGAGGGTTTTATATAAATTTTGTACATAACTATCAGATAATTGCAACCTTAATACCAGCTTACTCTCTAAGATTCTTCTTAAGCAGATAGTCATCTGATTAAAATTAAATACATATTTTATGACAAGTGTGTTTGTAAGGAAATTTCTGATTCTTAAGAGTTTCTGAATTCTATCGTCCTTGCCTCGGAGAAAATCTGCCGGTAAAGAGCTAGGGTCATTGAGTTATAATTCCAGGAAGAGCCTCTATATGTTTTAATCTGGATGGGATTTATGAGTGGGTAGAATATTTAAAGTTAATTGGATGCTTTACTAAGAAATACTGAATTGTGGTCTTAACTCTTTAGGCTGCATTGTGACCTGGTACTATGGCAGGGGTTTCACATGTTGTTTGGAGTTCTTTGAAAAAAAAAGGTCCTAGAGAACTTAAGTTGCAGCTTTCTAGTTAAATTGTGCTTGTTGCATGAGACAATTTTTTTTTTTTTTTTGGATAGGAAACAAAGAGAATTGTAATTTTTTTAGTAATAAAGATACAGCTCAGACTTTCTTTTTACTGTACAGTAGATAAATATATTAAGTGTTACTTTTTTAATAAAGAGGCCATTGCCTACTGCTGTTCCAACCTAAGCTCAGTCCTTGGAAGTTGATCTAGATTTCTTTTTGACCATCAGCATTAATGCGTCAAGCAGTCTGATGGAACTCCCTGCAATCAAAGAACCACAGCAACGCATACACAGCACACAACCAAAGAATATGCACAAAGAGAAGGATATGGAAGTTTATATTAATTGGAACTAAGATAGAGTAACCAGCAAAATAGCAAAGAAATAGAAATAACAAGCAGATTCCCAGCAATTCGAGGAGCTGGGGACCTCCCAAACAAGCCTATGAATAATATTTCTGGATGTCCCTCCTCTCTTACTTCTTCTTCTTAAATAGTCAATTCCTTAACTAACTGACAGCTAGGTGTCCATTTCCATAACAAACTTCCCCTGCACGTGTCCCTTTTCACAACAGATTTCCCATGCCTAATCACCCTCCTTGCACACCTTATCATCCTCTACCAGACTCACACTTATTGTACCCTTGCCCCTCTTCCTTCCCCTGCCCTTGGACTCATAGACCTTACGTATGGGGGGTCTAACACAGTCAATACCCGTACAGCTTGTATAAAACTGTATTTATTTATTGATTTCATTTCGATCAAGCATAGGGTGTAATTTTCATCCATTCCCATGGGCTGGAATGATCCTTGAGAAATTGAAGGCTTCGCTGGTCCGTTCGAATGATAACTTTCTGCCCATAAATACGGACTCCATTTGTGTACAGCGAAGACAACAGCCATTAGTTTCTTTCATAGACCGATTTTTGTTTAGCTTGAGGGGAAAACGCCTTACTTAGGTATGCTATGGGTCGTTTGTGTTGAACCAGCACACTCCCTACCTTGGCCTGAACATCCGTCTGGATCTCGATGAAGGTTGAAATCTGGGGTTGCCAGCACTGGAACTGATGTCATAGCCTCCTTCAAGGTGAGAAAGGCCTGCTGGAGCCTCTTGATCCCACTTAAAACAGTTTTTCTTCAGAGTCGCGTGAGTGGTTGGGCTATGCTACCATATCCTTTAACAAACCTGTGATAATACCCCTTAATCCCAAATCGGCGAGACTTTTCACATTGGTGGGTGTGGGCCTGGAAACCATAGCGGCAATTTTTTAGGGGTCGGCCTCACCCCATTTGCTGAAATTAAGTGCCCCAGGTATTTCAGTCTCTGCTGCCTGAATGAACACTTTTTCCAATTCACAACCAGGTCATTGTCACCCGGATTTGAAGGGCTTGTCAAAGGTGTTGAATGTGGCTTCCAGTCATACTGTATTCAGGATATCATCAGAAACCAATACGAACTTACGCAAACCTGTTTGAAATGTTTTCATAAGTGACTTGAAATGTTGAAGGAGCGTTGGTCAATCCGAATGGCATCACCAAGAACTCGTAATGGCCCTCATGTGTTCGGAAAGCTGTTTTGGGAATGTCTTCGTCTTTGATCCTAATCTGATGGTACCCAGATCGGAGGTCCAACTTAGAGAAGATTGTTGCCCCTGCCATTTCATCCAACAGTTCCTCGATGGTCGGATGGGAACTTGTCGGGGACTGTTATCTCATTGAGGGCCCTGTAATCCACGCAAAACCTCTAGCTTCCATCTTTTTTCTTGACTAACAACACCGGGCTGGCAAACGGACTGGTACTTGGTTGGATGATATGGGCTGCTAACATTTCCTCCACTAATTTTGCAATTTCATTTTTCTGGAAATATGGGTACCTAGGGTCTAATGTTAAGGGTTTGGGCGCCTTCTTAAGGTTATGGCATGGTCATGGGGATGGTGTGGAGGGAGTTTGGAGGGCTGGTCGAAAAGATGCCGATACTCATCCAAAACTGCCTGAACTTGCGGACTGATGTCTTCGTCTGTGTGGATTGGCTTTTCTTCAATTGCACAACATTCCACCAGGAACCCTCCCCCATTGCTGTATGGACCGTAACATTGACTTCAGGGAGACACCGGACTTTACCAGAGACGGATCCCCTTGTAAAATGACCCTGACCCCTTCCAATTCAAACCTCATAGTTAATTTCTTCAATTGGCACACACGTCCCCTAAGGAACTCAACCACGTAATGCCCAAAATCACATCGGCACCCCCCAACTGAAAAGGAAAGAAATCTTGTCTATCTGAACTCCTTGCACATCCAGATGGATCTGTCGGCACACCCCCTCCCTTTTTACCGTGACTCCATCCCTACCACACCCCAAATCGCTTCCCTTTTTCCACTGTATTCCCAACCTCTCTACTAGATCCTGTGAAATAAAGTTGTGGGATGCCCCACTGTCAACCACACCACAACCTCAGTATTACCAATTTGCCCCTTTACTTCAAAGTGTGATCGATGTGATGCCCACGATGGAGTTCATGGACAGCTAAAATCGTCACCGGCTAGGATTATCGTCATTTTCCGATGGTTTTCGGCTTTCTCTCACTGTCGTCCTCCAAAGCTAAGGATCTGCAAGGACTTACTTCGACAGCGGTGATTAGGGCCAAATTTTTCATCGCATTTAAAGCAAAGGCCCCTTTCACGTTTACTTTGGATCTTGGCCTCCGTTAACCGCCGGAAACTGCCGCCTGATCCTCCTCGAAGTTCGTCGCTCCATTTCTGGTGCCCTTTCACGTCTACGGTGCACAGAATCGCGAGATGACGCGATCTGACTTGCTTCCGTGGTTTTGAGTGGGCCACCAGGCGGGTCGGGTCGGATCCGGGTGAGAGACTAACTTGGATGGGTTGGACCACCATGCCTGACGGTGTTGGATCTAGGCTGTTGGACACCCTTGAATAATTTTCCCTGGTGACTTGGGTCCTAAACGTTTTGGGCCTCCATTTTTCCATTACCCAATTTTTTTCCTCCACCCGATGGGCTTGTTCAATGACTTCTTGGAGGGAGCTGGGCCTCAACACTCTCAACTCAGCTCTAATTTCTACCCTAAGCCCATTGATGAAACCCCCCATTAACAATTCCTCTCCCAAATCTTTCAACGGTGCTGTAAGGCTTCAAATCTTCCCTGTATTTTCGTCACGGTGGAGATTTGTTTCAGCGCCACCAGCGCCTCGTGTGCAGACCCTTGGAACGACAGTCTGAATCTCGCGATTAGAGCAGCCTTGGCTCTTCACATGTCTTGAAAGGATCTCGTCCTTCTACCCATTGGTACCAATTTAGCGCCCTGCCCTCCATGCAAATAGCCGCTGTCTCCACCATCTCCGATGGCCTATTTGTTGATAGCAAAGTATCGGTCGGCGCGAAAAGTCCATCCAAAAGGGTCCTCCCTACTGAAAATTGGAAGCTCCAGCTTTCGGGTTTTCTTTTCCCTTTTCCACGTCCCCTACTGTGTCTTGTTCTCGTTCGCGGCCATCACTTGAATCTGTATCTCGGACAATGACTGGGACTTCTCTTTTTCACGGTAACGTTTCTCCTCCCTCTTGTCGCTCAACCTCAACAATTCTCTCATCTCGGTCAAGTATTCTTTAAGACTCCCCACATCAGTTTTGACTGAACTCATATCTTCTTGAACTGATTTCATCTCTTTTTCCATATTATCCATCCTATTATCCATTTTTGATTTGACCATTCCCTAGCGTGAAATCTGATGGCAACTTGGCTCTGATCCCAATGTTTTAATCTGGATGGGATTTATGAGTGGGTAGAATATTTAAAGTTAATTGGATGCTTTACTAAGAAATACTGAATTGTGGTCTTAACTCTTTAGGCTGCATTGTGACCTGGTACTATGGCAGGGGTTTCACATGTTGTTTGGAGTTCTTTGAAAAAAAAAGGTCCTAGAGAACTTAAGTTGCAGCTTTCTAGTTAAATTGTGCTTGTTGCATGAGACAATTTTTTTTTTTTTTTTGGATAGGAAACAAAGAGAATTGTAATTTTTTTAGTAATAAAGATACAGCTCAGACTTTCTTTTTACTGTACAGTAGATAAATATATTAAGTGTTACTTTTTTAATAAAGAGGCCATTGCCTACTGCTGTTCCAACCTAAGCTCAGTCCTTGGGAGTTGATCTAGATTTCTTTTTGACCATCAGCATTAATGCGTCAAGCAGTCTGATGGAACTCCCTGCAATCAAAGAACCACAGCAACGCATACACAGCACACAACCAAAGAATATGCACAAAGAGAAGGATATGGAAGTTTATATTAATTGGAACTAAGATAGAGTAACCAGCAAAATAGCAAAGAAATAGAAATAACAAGCAGATTCCCAGCAATTCGAGGAGCTGGGGACCTCCCAAACAAGCCTATGAATAATATTTCTGGATGTCCCTCCTCTCTTACTTCTTCTTCTTAAATAGTCAATTCCTTAACTAACTGACAGCTAGGTGTCCATTTCCATAACAAACTTCCCCTGCACGTGTCCCTTTTCACAACAGATTTCCCATGCCTAATCACCCTCCTTGCACACCTCATCATCCTCTACCAGACTCACACTTATTATACCCTTGCCCCTCTTCCTTCCCCTGCCCTTGGACTCATAGACCTTACGTATGGGGGGTCTAACAATACCCCCCCCTTGAAGTGCCACCTTGTCCCCAAGGTGGAATTGAGGAAATTGAGTATTGATGACATCAAAAGACTCCCAGGTGGCATCAAAATTAGGCAGGTCCTTCCATTTGATGAGTATCTCGGTGGAACCATCTATCAGAGTCTGCACATCCAGCACTGCCTCGGGTTGAACCTGAAGTTCCAGATCTTCTATGAGACAAGATGGCAGAGGTTGTACAGGGACTGAACTATGTAGGCAGTGCTTCAATTGGGATACGTGAAAGACTGGGTGAATACAGGCTGCTGTAGGTAGTTCTAACTTGTATGCCACCTGACCAATCTTCTCGACCACTCGGAAGGGCCCATAAAACCGGGGACTCAGTTTTTCATTCAACCGTGTGGCTAGAGATTTAAACTTGTATGGCTGAAGCCGGAGATAAACAAAATCTCCTGGAGAGAACTGGATGTCCCGTTGGTGGCTGTCTGCTTGGGCTTTCATATGAGCTTGTGCTACTTCCAGGTTATGTTTAAGGTCTTGAAGAAGGGCATTGCGTTCTTGGATCTGCTGGTTTACTTCATCGACCGCAGAGGGGTAATCGGTGAGTTGAAGGAGAGTCGGAGGGTCTCAGCCGTACAATGCTTTAAAAGGAGTCATCTTAGTGGATCGATGGTACGTCGTATTGTACCAAAATTCAGCCCATGATAACTAGTTGGGCCATTGACGGGGCTGTGAGCTGCAGAAACAGCGGAGGTAAGCCTCTAGACACAGATTCACCACTTCGCTTTGGCCATCTGTTTGAGGATGGTAAGCCGAGTTGAATTTCAGAGCTGTACCTGAGATTCTGAAAATCTCCTGCCAAAAGTGACTCATAAACAATCTGTCCCTGTCTGAGATGATGGTTTGAGGGAACCCGTGAAGCTTCACTAGTTCCTTGATGAAAACTAAGGCTACCTCCTTGGCTGTATAAGGGTGTGACAGAAGTAGAAAATGGCTGTATTTAGTCAAGCGGTCCACTACAACCAGTATGGTGTCAAACCCTTTGGTTCTTGGGAGGCCTCAGATGAAATCCATTGTCAAATCATCAAATGCCTGAGCGGGAATCAGAAGTGGCTGAAGTAGCCCTACGGGTTTCAAAGCTGAGTGTTTATTAACCTGGCAGATGATGCAGTTTTTTACAAAGTCCTGGACATCCGTCTTCATACCCACCCAATAAGCCACATTGGCCACCATTTTGTATGTCCGGAAAAATCTAGAATGGCCTCTTGACAGACTTGAATGGAATTCAGTAAGTAGCTTCTGAACAAACCGAGAACCTCTAGGTAAAACTAACCTGTCTTTGTACAGGAGACACCCATGGTGGATTTTATAATGTGGTCGGCTGTTAGGGTCCAAAATCAACGCGTGAATCAACTGCCGCAGCTTGGGGTCCTGGTGGGCTTCGTTGGCTAAGTCCTCATACTCCGAAAACTGAATCTTTGATAAGGACGATAATTCTGGGTTCTCATCTCGCCGAGATAGTGCATCCGCGACCTTATTTGTGATGCCCGGCAAATACTGAATGTCAAAGGAATACCCCATCAACTTGGACAACCATTTCTACTGTTCCGGTGTTTTAATCCGCTGATCCTTGAGAAATTGAAGGCTTCGCTGGTCCGTTCGAATGATAAACTTTCTGCCCAATAAATACGGACTCCATTTGTGTACAGCGAAGACAACAGCCATTAGTTCTCTTTCATAGACCGATTTTTGTTTAGCTTGAGGGGAAAACGCCTTACTTAGGTATGCTATGGGTCGTTTGTGTTGAACCAGCACAACTCCCATACCTTGGCCTGAAGCATCCGTCTGGATCTCGAATGGAAGGTTGAAATCTGGGGTTGCCAGCACTGGAACTGATGTCATAGCCTCCTTCAAGGTGAGAAAGGCCTGCTGAGCCTCTTGATCCCACTTAAAACAGTTTTTCTTCAAGAGTCGCGTGAGTGGTTGGGCTATGCTACCATATCCTTTAACAAACCTGTGATAATACCCCGTTAATCCCAAAAATCGGCGGAGACTTTTCACATTGGTGGGTGTGGGCCTGGAAACCATAGCGGCAATTTTTTAGGGGTCGGCCTCCACCCCATGTGCTGAAATTAAGTGCCCCAGGTATTTCAGTCTCTGCTGCCTGAATGAACACTTTTTCCAATTCACAACCAGGTCATTGTCACCCGAGATTTGAAGGGCTTGTCAAAGGTGTTGAATGTGGGCTTCCAAGTCAATACTGTATATCAGGATATCATCAAAGAAAACCAATACGAACTTACGCAAAACCTGTTTGAAAATGTTGTTCATAAGTGACTTGAAATGTTGAAGGAGCGTTGGTCAATCCGAATGGCATCACCAAGAACTCGTAATGGCCCTCATGTGTTCGGAAAGCTGTTTTGGGAATGTCTTCGTCTTTGATCCTAATCTGATGGTACCCAGATCGGAGGTCCAACTTAGAGAAGATTGTTGCCCCTGCCAGTTCATCCAACAGTTCCTCGATGGTCGGGATGGGGAACTTGTCGGGGACTGTTATCTCATTGAGGGCCCTGTAATCCACGCAAAACCTCTAGCTTCCATCTTTTTTCTTGACTAACAACACCGGGCTGGCAAACGGACTGGTACTTGGTTGGATGATATGGGCTGCTAACATTTCCTCCACTAATTTTGCAATTTCATTTTTCTGGAAATATGGGTACCTATAGGGTCTAATGTTAAGGGTTTGGGCGCCTTCTTTAAGGTTTATGGCATGGTCATGGGGATGGTGTGGAGGGAGTTTGGAGGGCTGGTCGAAAAGATGCCGATACTCATCCAAAACTGCCTGAACTTGCGGACTGATGTCTTCGTCTGTGTGGATTGGCTTTTCTTCAATTGCACAACATTCCACCAGGAACCCTCCCCCAGTGCTGTTGATGGACCGTAACATTGACTTCAGGGAGACACCGGACTTTACCAGAGACGGATCCCCTTGTAAAATGACCCTGACCCCTTCCAATTCAAACCTCATAGTTAATTTCTTCCAATTGGCACACACGTCCCCTAAGGAACTCAACCACGTAATGCCCAAAATCACATCGGCACCCCCCAACTGAAAAGGAAAGAAATCTTGTCTAATCTGAACTCCTTGCACATCCAGATGGATCTGTCGGCACACCCCCTCCCTTTTTACCGTGACTCCATTCCCTACCATCACCCCAAATCGCTTCCCTTTTTCCACTGTAAGTCCCAACCTCTCTACTAGATCCTGTGAAATAAAGTTGTGGGATGCCCCACTGTCAACCAACACCACAACCTCAGTATTACCAATTTGCCCCTTTACCTTCAAAGTGTGATCTGATGTGATGCCCACGATGGAGTTCATGGACAGCACTAAATCGTCACCATCTGGGCTAGGATTATCGTCATTTTCCGATGGGTTTTCGGCTTTCTCATCACTGTCGTCCTCCAAAGCTAATAGGATCTGCAAGGACTTACTTCGACAGCGGTGATTAGGGCCAAATTTTTCATCGCATTTAAAGCAAAGGCCCCTTTCACGTTTACTTTGGATCTTGGCCTCCGTTAACCGCCGGAAACTGCCGCCTGATCCTCCTCGGAAGTTCGTCGCTCCTATTTCTGGTGCCCTTTCACGTCTATCGGGTGCACGAGAATCGCGAGATGACGCGATCTGACTTGCTTCCGGTGGTTTTGTTGAGTTGGGCCACCAGGCGGGTCGGGTCGGATCCGGGTGAGAGACTAACTTGGATGGGTTGGACCACCATGCCTGACGGGTTGGATCTAGGCTGTTGGACACCCTTGAATAATTTTCCCTGGTGACTTGGGTCCTAAACGTTTTGGGCCTCCATTTTTCCATTACCCAATTTTTTTCCTCCACCCGATGGGCTTGTTCAATGACTTCTTGGAGGGAGCTGGGCCTCAACACTCTCAACTCAGCTCTAATTTCTACCCTAAGCCCATTGATGAAAACCCCCATTAACAATTCCTCTCCCAAATCTTTCAACGGTGCTGTAAGGGCTTCAAAATCTTCCCTGTATTTCGTCACGGTGGAGATTTGTTTCAGCGCCACCAGCGCCTCGTGTGCAGACCCTTGGAACGACAGTCTGAATCTCGCGATTAGAGCAGCCTTGAGCTCTTCACATGTCTTGAAAGGATCTCGTCCTTCTACCCATTGGTACCAATTTAGCGCCCTGCCCTCCATGCAAATAGCCGCTGTCTCCACCATCTCCGATGGTCCATATTTGTTGATAGCAAAGTATCGGTCGGCGCGAAAAGTCCATCCAAAAGGGGTCCTCCCTACTGAAAATTGGAAGCTCCAGCTTTCGGGTTTTCTTTTCCCTTTTCCCACTGTCCCCTACTGTGTCTTGTTCTCGTTCGCGGCCATCACTTGAATCTGTATTCTCGGACAATGACTGGGACTTCTCTTTTTCACGGTAACGTTTCTCCTCCCTCTTGTCGCTCAACCTCAACAATTCTCTCATCTCGGTCAAGTATTCTTTAAGACTCCCCACATCAGTTTTGACTGAACTCATATCTTCTTGAACTGATTTCATCTCTTTTTCCATATTATCCATCCTATTATCCATTTTTGATTTGACCATTCCCTAGCGTGAAATCTGATGGCAACTTGGCTCTGATACCAATCTGATGGAACTCCTTGCAATCAAAGAACCACAGCAACGCACACACAGCACACAACCAAAGAATATGCACAAAGAGAAGGAAATGGAAGTTTATATTAATTGGAACTAAGATAGAGTAACCAGCAAAATAGCAAAGAAATAGAAATAACAAGCAGATTCCCAGCAATTCGAGGAGCTGGGGACCTCCCTAACCAGCCAATGATTAATATTCTAGATATCTCCCCTCCTGACTTTCATCTTCTTAAATAATCAATTCTTCAACCAACTGACAGCAAGGTGTCCCTTTCCATAAAAAACTTCCCCTGTACGTGTCCCTTTTCACAACAGATTTCCCATGCCTAATCACCCTCCTTGCACACCTTATCATCCTCTACCAGACTCACACTTATTGTACCCTTGCCCCTCTTCCTTCCCCTGCCCTTGGACTCATAGACCTTACGTATGGGGGGTCTAACACAGTCAATACCCGTACAGCTTGTATAAAACTGTATTTATTTATTGATTTCATTTCGATCAAGCATAGGGTGTAATTTTCATCCATTCCCATGGGCTGGAACTTTGAAATTTGAGGAATTGAACGATATAGAAACTACAGAGTTTTCTGCTCTTATGGCTCAGCTTGAGAGTGTTTCTTTGGACATTCCAAGGGAGGATGTGACACTGTTATTATGCATGACTGTAAATTGTTATTTTTAGTCTATTTGTACCATATTTTGAAACTGTTGAATTAATATGGGTATTTGAATTGTATGGATGCTCATCATATTGTAATCTCTGGAACATTAACATATATGACTAAATAAATAAAAAAAATTCCAGTTTGGGCTTTGTGCTAAGAATCTTTGGAGGGATTCAACTTCGATGAAATTTGTCTTTCATTGTGTTATTATTCCATATTTTGTTTTCTGCTCTTGGCATTTGACCATCTTTCAAATGGTTTCTAAATGTTTCCAAGGCTCATTAACATCTATGGTAAAATTGTAATGGCATATCTCACTCTCTCTGTGGAACAAATCTGTTTTTCATGTCATAAATGGTTGTTGCTTCTTCAGGTGACTCTGGTCGGGTATAACCACAAATTGAGGATCTTACTGGAAACTGTTGTTCAAAAAATTGCGGAATTTAAAGTGAAACCTGACAGATTTTCTGTGATTAAGGTAATGACTGATGGTTCTTATGCCCAAAATATGTCACCTTTATAATTTGAGCATTAATTTCTCAGTACATTCTAAGCATCCAACTGAATTGTAGTGAAATTATTTTATGCTGTTTTGTTGTTCCATAGTATAGCTAGCTTTTGCTATATTGAACTGTTAATGAATCATGTGACTTATGGCTAGAATGGTTTAGGTATATGTTTTTATCTTTTATCTTTCTTCTTCACTCGTTTATTCCATTTACATGGAAAGACACTCATGCATAAACTCCATATGCTACTACAAGCATAATTTGTTTTGTTTATTCCAAGTTCATCTAGGACTGGGGGATTTCTTCTATGATTTGTTCTGTCCCAAGAATTCTCAGGCCTCTTTTCTTATGTCCATTAATGATCTTGTCATGGGTAGCCAACAAGTTAATTGGCCCCTATGGATTACTTAACGGGTTGAATTATTAAAAAGATTCATTTTTTCCTTTCAATATTTAGTCCTTGGCTATTTATTGTAATCATGCTTACTTGGAGACACCTCCTTTCCTTGAGGCTGAGTTTGTAGTTCCTATACAGTTGTTCATGATTGACATCCATGAGACCTTCCTGGATTGCTTACTCTTGTTTGTGTTTTCTGCCTTGACTGATCTCATAGGTTCATTATTAAAGCATATAATTTAGAAAATCCATTTATTACGCAAAGCAGTTAATGCAAGAATATTGTTGTTAATACCTCTATTATTACTTTTTTGGTTAGGAATTGGTAACAAAGGAATATCAAAATTTCAAGTTTCAACAACCCTATCAGCAGGCTATGTACTACTGCTCATTAATGCTACAGGATCAGACATGGCCTTGGATAGAAGAACTTGAAGTTCTTCCTCATCTTGAAGCTGAAGATCTTGCTAAATTTGCTCCCATGATGCTCTCCAGGGCCTTCTTAGAGTGTTACATAGCAGGTTCTTGTGCCTCACTTATTTAAATTCAACTTCAGTCATTCTTTCCTAGTTTCTAATCATTTATTTAATGTTTTCTTTTGTTTTCAGGAAACATTGAATCCAATGAAGCAGGATCAATGATCCAGCACATTGAAGATGTTTTCTTTAAGGGTTCAAACCCAATATGCCAACCTTTGTTCCCATCCCAGCATTTGACAAATAGAGTTGTTAAGCTTGATAAGGGGAAGAGTTATGTGTACTCCAACTACGGCTTGAACCCAAATGATGAGAATTCTTGCCTAGTCCACTATATTCAGGTACTAACATTTAAGAAAAGAATGGAGAGATTTCATTGTAGAACTTTAGTTTTCAGTACACCTGTTTTTAATTAAAATGGAGTGACTTCTTGTGAAAGTTAGCAGCTATTGTTACCCTCAATGTATATATTCTCCTTTGATTTATTCTGATGCTTAAAAGATCTGAAAATACTATTAGGATAGTGATTAAAATTTTTTGGTCAAATTGGGCTACTAATTGCTATTTAGTATCAGATTTATTTCTTTAATAAGAACATAATATTATTTATTCACCATGCTATGACATGCCTGGAGGTTTTGATATCAAGTTATTCAAGATTCTCACAGAAAAAGGATCAAATTGCTTTACTTATTCTTTGAAACTTTTTGGCTATCTGGGTTCCTGTTAGGACCATATATCTTGGCCATTGTGCCCTTTCCAGTCTCAAACATGTTCTGTACGGCCTTTTCCTTGACTACCTTTGACAGAGATTTAATCGACCTTTCCACTGGTGCAAGAGTTAACTTTGTCAAATGACCAATTTAGGATAGATTTATTTTTTCCTATTTTAGTTGACTTCTACACTCATTAAATTAATATCGTTTGCAAATTCATTAGACTGTCACTCAAGTCTCAACTTCCGGTTATATCTATAGATTCTATATTCACCCTATTGGCACATTTATTATAATCTAAAAAGGGAAGTTATCGAAAAAATATCAAAAAATAACCTTTTTTTCTTCTTTTGTTTAGTTATAAGCATGTATTAGTATATATCCTAGATTAAATTGGCACGAAGTTTGAAATGTAAATGTGTTTACTAAAGTGCTGAAAATCTTTAGCAACAAATGGAAGAAGGTTTAAGGTGGAAAGTTCTTTGATAGATGAATTAAGTGGCTCCAATTAGATACAAAATTTTCAGAGCTATAAATCGTCACAACCATGTGCATACATTAGTCCATTGCATGATAATTAACTGTCCTTTTAAAGATTATTTTCCCTGTAAGGATTATGTGGTAACTACTCGATTTCTTCAGTTAATGATAGTTAATTTCTTTCCCATGGATTGTAGCTTTGTCTTTCTACAGGTTACAATCGTAAGACTGATAGGAACCCACTTTAATAACTCAATAATTTGGGTTGGGCCATGGGTCTTTCATGGGCTTGAGTAGAACTCTCCTTGGAAAACCGGCTTGCCAAGGGAGGGTGCCCAAGCCTTTATAACCCACATGCCCACCCTTTTCTCTTTAAATATGGGATCCTAACAAAGACATTTTAGCTTCTTTGAAACTTGTTGATATAGATTATTGCTTTTATCAAGGCCTAGATTCGTAACTACTACTGGTGGTCCTTAGTACTGTGCTTTATAAATAAGTTATTCGGACCAGGTCGTGCAAGATAGAATAAACTGTGATTGGGAAATTTTGTTATTTGATGTGAATTGCAAATCATTGGCGGCAATGGTCCTTCCTTCAATGCATGTCAATGAGGCTCTTAAATTAACCTCTGAGAGAAATAATTTTGTTCATTATCTTGTAACTCTATATGCTGGATTTAAGCAATGTTTCTAATCCTGGAGGCAATACCTGACTTACAGAGGTCAGAATGTTTTGTAACCTTTGATTTTCTAAAGGTTTTGGGCAATAGATGTATATGTCCGACAAAATCATATATATGCAGCCTGACCCCTTGTATCTTTTGGAGACACAAAAGCTGTTATGTTTTGAGAAATTACTGATTTAAATTTAATATGTTATGAATAAAAAAATGATACTTCAATACGTTTCTCAAACCTTTGTTGTGTTGAAAGTCAGAAGTACCATATTTGTTTACCGTACAGCTTTGTTGCTGCTGGTTTTCCATGGAGGATATTGCCTCTCGGAACTGTGTCTCTATGACGTTTTCTACATTATCGATTCTATTTGATGAGTTGTCTCTGTTGGAGGTTTATTGCAGTTCTGACATCAGGTCCTTCGATATTTCAGGTTCATCAAGATGATTTCCAAATGAATGTGAAACTTCAGCTTTTTGCTCTCATTGCAAAACAACCAGCCTTCCACCAGCTCAGATCGGTTGAGCAACTTGGGTACATTACTGTGCTTATGCAAAGGTACAAAAAGAACTTTTAGTTTCTAATTCAACATTGCACTTGGAATATTTTCATTTTAACTTAATTTCAATTTTCTTTTTTTTCACGTAGGAATGATTCTGGTATCCGTGGGCTGCAGTTCATCATCCAATCCTCTGTGAAGGTATATGACATAGTTTTCCTCTTGTAATTTGCAGCATTGCCTCATTGCCTCAAGTGCTTTGTTGATTTTTTAACAGGGTCCAAAACATATTGATACAAGAGTTGAATCATTCCTCGAGATGTTTGGAAGTAAACTTTATGAGATGACTAGTGAACAATTCAAGGTGAGATAATACTTTTCTAATTGACTTCTTTCTTTGTGCTCCAGTGATGAGAATGTTTTCTCTAATCACAATGGAAGAATTTTATTTATTTATTCTTTATGAAAATTGGTAGTGGATATGTATGATTTTTTTCTGCTATGCATTGATTTCAAATTAACTATTTGAAATATCAACACAACTCTGTGATGGTTCTAGAAAGCTTGGATAAAATTCAATCCCTAGTGGAGGATAAATTCCAGGAATTCGGAACACAGATCGAGCTATTACACTTTCCTGGCTCGCCTTCGCCATCAGAACATTTGCAGTATGCATGGTCCTGGTGAAGTTTATATATGCTGAGGGAAAGCATCTGAGAGATGCTTAATGAAAGTAGAAGGAAACTCTGTGCTGAATGGTCTTCAGGCTGACTTAATCTGGTTATTTGTTGGGCAAAAAACTCTTTTCTTTTCCTTTTGTGTCTTTTGATTGCAACCAAGAAAACCTTTTTAAGCAATTAAATTAGTTGCTTTAGTTTATTAGAAGTTCAAATTGGGTTTTCCAATAGGTTTTTGGGTTTTTTTCAAGTTTTGAAATATCAATATGTTCTTATGTTATTCTAGAAATTTTATTTGATCTTCTTTATATTAAAACTCTTTTGGTAATTACTGTTAGAAAGCTGTATCACATTTATCCAACCAGCAACTAACTACTTTTTCATGAAAGTTCTATTTTTATAATTCTCCATCTACAGTTCCACTTGAAGGGCCGTACTAACAGATCCTTATACATACTATGTTGGAGAGATTATCTTCTTTCTTTTGTTTTTCTTTTTTTCTCTTATTGGTTTCTTTGCTTCAGATTCTTGTCAGAGCTGTTCCAATAAAACAAGGTCACAATTTGAGAATTATATGGCCAATAACTCCAAGCATTCGCCATTACAAGGAAGCACCATGCAGGTATCTTGGTCATCTTATTGGCCACGAAGGAGAAGGATCATTGTTTACGTCTTGAAGACATTGGGTGGTTTTGCACTTCTTTTATGCCACAGAAAGCCAATTTAGTGGCGGATTTCTGTCGCACATTCTTCAAATTTTCTGGTTGTGTATGTGACCATATTTACATTAAGTGCTTTGAGGGTTGGCTGCTTTCTTTTTAGAAGATTAGTAGCTGTCTTTATAATTAGCAAGAATACCAAGACATTAGCAAAGAAAAAAAACTCACATATGAGTACGCAGATTATAAATTAGAAACAGCTGTGTCCCAAATATACAAACCATGTATCTATAGTAGAGTAATGCTAATTGGAATAAATAACTTGTAATGAGATGGAGAGAAGTTAAACTCATGAGAAACTCAGTAACTCAATGAGATAAAGGCTAATTCTTACATAGAAGATAATAATAATAGTCATAAAGCTTCTTACATAAATAATAATAATAAAGTGATAATAATATGATAGAGATTAAAGCGAATACCGGTGCTAAACTATAACCTTTGATTGGTTTCACTTGGCTAAAATAGTAAAAACTTATGTTATCTACGCTGTCATTATCTTATCAGCACTCAATTTTTAATCTTTGCAAGGCGAATTCATGGTGGTTGCTTTCTTTTCAATTTTTTTCAGGATGGGCTACAGGTTATCTGCAGGTGAAGGGATTGGACTTCAGAATATTCATTCTTGATGTGTAATTGAAGAACTGATGCTGGTATGGAAGTAATTTTGTAATTGTTACTTGGCATTGAGTTTTTTCAGATATGATCTAATGATTAAAATTGTCCTGATAAGAGTATGTCATGACCACAACTTGTAGATCTCTAGACTAAGAATTCTCATTTCCTTTATGAATTGAACACAGCAAATATTGTGGGGTGTTTATTTAGGTACATCAACCTCTTACAAAAGTCTGGTGCTTGCAAATGGATATTTGATGAGGTATGTCTGCGTGTCATTTATGTAGCTCATTATTTATATTTAACACCTCAAAAGAAGTGTACCTGCTAGGTAATTATTTGTCATTGATTTCATCTACATAGATACATTGGAGTTAGTTTGTTTGGATTTATGAGTTGGCTCTATAACAACGCATAACATATGGGAAGATTATTTTTCTTCCTTAAATTCTTATATATTTTCAAAGTCAGGGTGTGTCTGATTTATGATCAAAAATTATTTTAAATTAAAAAATACGATTTAAATTTCTAAGTTGTATCTTAATATTTTAATATTTGAAAATATGTTGAATATATTCAAAAATTGTTTTCAAATTTAAATATTAGAAACTGTAGAAACGACTTTTATCGTTTTTCTGCTCTTACTAGTTTTGGAAACTTTTAACTCTTTCTTTCTGCCAAATGCTTTTCATAAACAAAGAATTGTATTTAAATTTTCTATCAAACAGGCCCTAATTTTGTTTCTGCGAATTCATTGATATTTTTTTTGTATATAAAATGGTTGCATTAATATTATTGAGAATTGGAATTTAAGAGTGCTTTTTTTGAAATGGAAAAAATAGAATTTTAAGATATGACTGTAGCTACCCACAATCTATAGGATTTACTCAACCTATATGGAAGAAACAACAATTGCCATGCCCAAAAATTGTATGCAGTGGTAAAAAGTTAAGTTATAACATTCCATTAATGCAAATTGGAGCTGTATTAGTTGATTCTTCAAACCTTGACAAAGGATGCCAATGATGAAAAGAAGTTGCTATGCTTTTGTTGTAGTTGTCAGTAATGATCAAAATAATTCGAGGGTTCCATTTTGATCTTTCACGTTGTGCATTAAATGTCTTCCTGTTTTTCCACAATATCTAAGAATATGTCATGATATTATTTAGCTTGATGAATTCTGGTATATCCTTTTACATTACTATAATCTGTATTGCTATACATTGCCTTCCTAGTTCAACTTTCTGACATTTTACTTATTTTTATGAAGCTGTCAGCCATTTCGGAGACAACATTTCATTATCAGTAAATTCCCCGCAATTGACTATGTGTTAACATTGCTTCCAATATGCAGGTATCTGAAAGGTTCTACCTTTTTATGAAGTTTCCCTTCTGCATTTGTGCTAATTCTTTCTTTCTTTCTTTCGTTCTTTTTTTTTTTTTTTTTTTTTTTTTTTTTTTTTTTTTATTTGATACTTTGTTTATAGGTTAGTTGAAATATTAGTTGCAGAAACAGCTCTGTGAAAGGGTTTTCTTCTTGTTTTGAAGAAGCCAAAAAAACGGGGGGATTGTCAAAATCTGAATTACTTCGTTAAACAAAGATCCAAGAAACTCTTTAATTTATGCTTGATTAGATGAAAAGTGGATATCTTACCTGTCTCTTTATCATCATATTGTCGCTTAGTTAATGACTAAAAATGATTCTAAATCTTCTTTTGCTCAAACATATATTATATTAGTGTTATTAAGAGTTTGAGATTTGTTTTTTTTTCATTCTTTGCCCAGGTGTCCAATTTTAAATTCTTCTTATGTATATATTTTTAGTATAATCTAGATTAGGGAATATGATAGCTAAATAATATTTCTTTGGCATATTGTGTTGAAAAATGGACTTTGTGTTTGTGATTTCTTCGCTGCTTTTTAATTTATTATTGGTCCGGTACTCAATTATGATGTCTGAAAATTTGGCTTAGTTTTCTTCTTTTCTTTCTATTTCCCGGTATTATTTGTGAACATTTCATGTTTTACAAATCATGAGGGTTGGCTGATTGATACTTTCTTTGTAGTTGTCTGTGCGATTGGAAAAATCAAAACTACTACTGCTTTTTTTTTTTTTTTTTTTTTTTTTAAAAATGATCCATTGTAATTTTCTCAGATATATCCCCCTAAAGATGGCTAGTGGGTCATCCTTGCCTTCCAGTTTCTGTCCGAACTATTGAAAAGATATTGAATGAGCTTTCTCCAAATAATTCGGTAAGTTAGTAAGTGCTAGATGTTTGAATGGGTACATGGAGAGGACACTATCTTCTTTGCATTATTTCATTTTGCTTTCCCTTAATTCTGCTTGGATGTGATTATACTCATCTCTTTCTAGTTGATTTTTTCCTGGGCCCTGGTATCGAAACTGGGTAGAAGTTATCCAAACTTCATTTAAATGTTTGCTTTTTCTTTCTTTCTTTTTGTTACGTTTTGTTTTCAGTTTATTTTGAACCGCAAATATTTAAACTGTACAAATAGGGGGCAAGCCTTAGATTTATGTTATACTGACTACTAATCTGAGATTTAAAATCTTCCAGGGCTGTATCTATATATTACTACTGAAGCTGCAGCTTTGAACAGAAAATTATGTGAAACTGAAAAGGCAAACAGATATAGAGACAGAATACTAAATATTTGAATATAATATGACCTGTGCTCCTGGCATGCAAATCCAATTTACTTTTTTCTTCTGGGTTGCTTTCTTTAACAAATAGGGGAATCACTCAGTTTTTCCTAATTTATCCGATGTTTGTTTTTTAATGTTTCCTCGGCTCACTGTGTAGAACGGAGTTTCTCCCCTTTATGAATAAAAAATCCAGGCAAACCGAAGGAAGATATCAATTCACTAAGCAGATATAGGGGTTCCAACCACCCTCAGTAGTACTTTGTTCTGAGCTATATGTGTTACCAAATTGAATTGAAAAATGGTTAGGGTGGCCTTTCTCGCTTCTGTTTCTTCTTCTTCTTCTTCTTCTTCTCCATTAATGGCCATGAACATCCAAGCTTCTTCTCAAATATTTAGTGTGCTATTTTTTATACATTTATATAACATTTCCCTGAGTATTTATTGTGTAAATAAAAGAATTTACTCGGCATGTAGCATAAAATCCACGTGCAACTGTGAAAATTAATTCTTTTTTTGAATAATCAGCTGCAGCAGGATATATTTTGGTGCTATGTGTGAAATTTTATTGACTTTCTATTATTTTAGTTTGCTTCTGTTGTGCTTCACCTTCTCATGGCTTTATTGGTGTAACCTAAGAAATCTCATAATACTAGAACCTCACTAATACTAATATCTATTCCTATCAAATTGGGAGCATTGTGATTGACAGGTGATAGTTTTCTAATAAGCTTTCTGTTCACAGAATTTTTGGGAGTCGAAGAAATTTGAAGGACACACTGACATGGTTGAGCCATGGTATGCACCTCATATTCTTTTGAAAATCAATGACTCTGTGATTCAGGTTTGTTGTTTGATGTTGCTTGTGATAAGTTTCATTGTATTAGTAGCTAGGGACGTATCAGGCTGCAGGGTATCAATTGCAGTATGGGTATATTTGCCAATAGAGAAATGAAGTAGATTACAAGTGATTCTTGTAATGTTTTCTTTTGGGCTTTTTTCTGTTTGGGTGATACTACTACATCATACATCATATATTTTATATATAATTTGCAACTACAGTATCTTGAAGAAAAGAAATTTATGATTATTGAAAGCCTATTTGATTGCAGGAATGGATACTGTCTGCTCCTGATGAAAATCTTCACCTGCCAGCACCTAATATCTTCATCCCTACTGACTTGTCGCTTAAGGAAGCACAAGAGAAGGTTGGATGATTTGGTTTTTTTTTTTTTTTTTTTTTTTTTAATCTACTATTCTCTAAAGCATTGTTCTGATTTGACTGACCTCTGTAACAGGCCAAATTTCCAGTTTTAACTAGAAAGTCATCATATTCAACATTATGGTACAAGCCTGACACAATGTTCACCTCTCCCAAGCGTTTGTTAAGATATATTTCAACGTCCCCACTCTAGCAGTTCTCCTGAAGCTGAAGTTCTGACTGATATATTTACTCGGTTGTTAATGGACTACTTGAATGAATATGGTAAGATGTTGAATGATGTGGAGGATGTTGAAGTAGGATTAGATGAATGATCATTGAATAATATTTTCTATTTAACCGTATGTTCGTTGGCAGAGCAGATTATTGCAAAAATATTTATGTACCCTACCTTGTTGGATTTAGGTTTAGTTGAGCTGACAGAATAGTACTGCATGGTTATACATTATATAGTCCATAATCTGCAATTTGGATGTTTTTTCCGACTTGGGATTCTGTCAACGATTTCTATTTTGGTGAGTTTGAGTACATCTTTTGCTTAACCAATATCTTGTACATTTCAGCTTACTACGCACAGGTTGCTGGTCTTTATTACGGCTTACACCACACAGATAATGGTTTTCAGGTATTATCTTTACTTTTCTTCAACCTTTATTGATCTCTTTGATTTTGTCCACATTTCTTGATTTAGAAATTAGTAAAAGGCAGTAAATTCCATTTTGGTTTCTCTTTTTGCACGACCTTGCTATGGTTTTTCAAATTTCTTTTCCTCTGGAGATAAAATTAAGTCTAGAAAAATTGAAGCTAAATATCTCCAGTCTAACATTTTACTTTTATTTGAAGTGACAAATTACTTTGAAGTAGTCATGCCATGGTGCTTTGAATAATCCTTTGATCACATCATCTATGGGTGGGTAATTTGTGAAATAAATTTTAAAATTTGGATGAGTAGTTTTTGGTTAAGCCCCTGGGGGAGGTCTAAGATCTATCATAAAAAGCACAGATCAGTTGAAGCAATCTCAGAAAGCTTTTATTTGCTATACATTTGTATTGTAAATTTGGTTTGTCGGCCTCCTATGGTTGATAATTGTGCCCCCTAAATCAATACATGTACAAAAACTATAGAGTGCCTTTATATTGAAAATATTTAATTCCAATGAGGGTGCTATATAAATTTGTACAAAACTTTCCATACTTGATAGTTGTTTTAGGATGCATTATGTCTTGAAATTTGAGACTTGGTATATCAGACTTTTGAGGATGTACAACTTTGTGTCAACTCATACACAATACTTTTGTGAATACACAGTTATAGGAGGATGCAATTTCATTTGTCTAAAATGTGTACATTGGAGTTTTTATATAAATTTTGTACATAACTATCAGATAATTGCAACCTTAATACCAGCTTACTCTCTAGATTCTTCTTAAGCAGATAATCATCTGATTAAAATTAAATCATATTTTATTACAGTATGTTTTGAAGGAAATTTCTGATTCTTAAGAGTTTCTGAATTCTATCGTCCTTGCCTCGGAGAAAATCTGCCAGTGAAGAGCTAGGGTCATTGAGTTATAATTCCAGGAAGAGCCTCTATATGTTTTATTCTGGATGGGATTTATGAGTGGGTGAAATTTAAGTTAATGGATGCTTTACTAAGAATACTGAATTGTGGTCTTACTCTTTAGGCTGCATTGTGACCTGGTACTATGGCAGGGTTTCACATGTTGTTTGGAGTTCTTTGAAAAAAAAGGTCCTAGAGAACTAAGTTGCAGCTTTCTAGTTAAATTGTGCTTGTTGCATGAGACAATTTTTTTTTTTTTTTGGATAGGAAACAAAGAGAATTGTAATTTTTTTTAGTAAAAGATACAGCTCGACTTTTTTTTACTGTACAGTAGATATATATTAAGTGTTACTTTTTTATAAAGAGGCCATTGCCTACTGCTGTTCCAACCTAAGCTCAGTCCTTGGAGTTGATCTAGATTTCTTTTTGACCATCAGTAATGCGTCAAGCGTCTGATGGAACTCCCTGCAATCAAAGAACCCAGCACGCACACAGCACACAACCAAAATATGCACAAAGAGAAGGATATGGAATTTATATTAATTGGAACTAAGATAGAGTAACCAGCAAAATAGCAAAGAAATAGAAATACAAGCAGATTCCCAGCAATTCGAGGAGCTGGGGACCTCCCAAACAAGCCTATGAATAATATTTCTGGATGTCCCTCCTCTCTTACTTCTTCTTCTTAAATAGTCAATTCCTTAACTAACTGACAGCTAGGTGTCCATTTCCATACAAACTTCCCCTGCACTGTCCCTTTTCACAACAGATTTCCCATGCCTAATCACCCTCCTTGCCACCTCATCATCCTCTACCAACTCACACTTATTATACCCTTGCCCCTCTTCCTTCCCCTGCCCTTGGACTATAGACCTTACGTATGGGGGTCTAACAATACCCCCCCCTTGAAGTGCCACCTTGTCCCCAAGGTGGAATTGAGGAAATTGAGTATTGATGACATCAAGACCTCCCAGGTGGCATCAAAATTAGGCAGGTCCTTCCATTTGTGAGTATCTCGTGGAACCATCTATCAGAGTCTGCACATCCAGCACTGCCTCGGGTTGAACCTGATTCCAGATCTTCTATGAGACAAGATGGCAGAGGTTGTACAGGGACTGAACTATGTAGGCAGTGCTTCAATTGGGATACGTGAAAGACTGGGTGAATACAGGCTGCTGTAGGTATTCTAACTTGTATGCCACCTGACCAATCTTCTCGACCACTCGGAAGGGCCCATAAAACCGGGACTCAGTTTTTCATTCAACCGTGTGTTAGAGTTTAAACTTGTATGCTGAAGCCGGAGATAAACAAATCTCCCTGGAGAAACTGGATGTCCCGTTGGTGGCTGTCTGCTTGGGCTTTCATATGAGCTTGTGCTACTTCCAGTTTATTTTAAGGTCTTGAAGAGGCATTGCGTTCTTGGATCTGCTGGTTTACTTCATCGACCGCAGAGGGGTAATCGTGAGTTGAAGGAGAGTCGGAGGGTCTCAGCCGTACAATGCTTTAAAAGGAGTCATCTTAGTGGATCGATGGTACGTCGTATTGTACCAAAATTCAGCCCATGATAACTAGTTGGGCCATTGACGGGGCTGTGAGCTGCAGAAACAGCGGAGGTAAGCCTCTAGACACAGATTCACCACTTCGCTTTGGCCATCTGTTTGAGGATGGTAAGCCGAGTTGAATTTCAGAGCTGTACCTGAGATTCTGAAAACTCCTGCCAAAAGTGACTCATAAACAATCTGTCCCTGTCTGAGATGATGGTTTTGAGGGAACCCGTGAAGCTTCACTAGTTCCTTGATGAAACTAAGGCTACCTCCTTGGCTGTATAGGGTGTGACAGAAGTAGAAAATGGCTGTATTAGTCAAGCGGGTCCACTACAACCAGTATGGTGTCAAACCCTTTGGTTCTTGGGAGGCCTCAATGAAATCCATTGTCAAATCATCAAATGCTGAGCGGGAATCAAAGTGGCTGAAGTAGCCCTACGGGTTTCAAAGCTGATGTTTATTAACCTGGCAGATGATGCAGTTTTTTACAAAGTCCTGGACATCCGTCTTCATACCCACCCAATAAGCCACATTGGCCACCATTTTGTATGTCCAAAATCTAGAATGGCCTCTTGACAGACTTGAATGGAATTCAGTAAGTAGCTTTCTGAACAACCGAGAACCTCTAGTAACTAACCTGTCTTTGTACAGAGACACCCATGGTGGATTTTATAATGTGGTCGGCTGTTAGGGTCCAAAATCAACGCGTGAATCAACTGCCGCAGCTTGGGTCCTGGTGGGCTTCGTTGGCTAAGTCCTCATACTCCGAAAACTGAATCTTTGATAAGGACGATAATTCTGGGTTCTCATCTCGCCGAGATAGTGCATCCGCGACCTTATTTGTGATGCCCGGCAAATACTGAATGTCAAGGAATCCCCCATCAACTTGGACACACCATTTCTACTGTTCCGGTGTTTTAATCCGCTGATCCTTGAGAAATTGAAGGCTTCGCTGGTCCGTTCGAATGATAAACTTTCTGCCCATAAATACGGACTCCATTTGTGTACAGCGAAGACAACAGCCATTAGTTCTCTTTCATAGACCGATTTTTGTTTAGCTTGAGGGGAAAACCCTTACTTAGTATGCTATGGGTCGTTTGTGTTGAACCACACAACTCCCATACCTTGGCCTGAAGCATCCGTCTGGATCTCGAATGGAAGGTTGAAATCTGGGGTTCCAGCACTGGAACTGATGTCATAGCCTCCTTCAAGGTGAGAAAGGCCTGCTGAGCCTCTTGATCCCACTTAAAACAGTTTTTCTTCAAGAGTCGCGTGAGTGGTTGGCTATGCTACCATATCCTTTAACAACCTGTGATAATACCCCGTTAATCCCAAAAATCGGCGGAGACTTTTCACATTGGTGGGTGTGGGCCTGGAAACCATAGCGGCAATTTTTTAGGGGTCGGCCTCCACCCCATGTGCTGAAATTAAGTGCCCCAGGTATTTCATCTCTGCTGCCTGAATGAACACTTTTTCCAATTCACAACCAGGTCATTGTCACCCGAGATTTGAAGGGCTTGTCAAAGGTGTTGAATGTGGGCTTCCAAGTCAACTGTATATCAGGATATCATCAAAGAAAACCAATACGAACTTACGCAAAACCTGTTTGAAAATGTTGTTCATAAGTGACTTGAAATGTTAAGGAGCTTTGGTCAATCCGAATGGCATCACCAAGAACTCGTAATGGCCCTCATGTGTTCGAAGCTGTTTTGGGAATGTCTTCGTCTTTGATCCTAATCTGATGGTACCCAGATCGGAGGTCCAACTTAGAGAAGATTGTTGCCCCTGCCAGTTCATCCAACAGTTCCTCGATGGTCGGGGATGGAACTTGTCGGGGACTGTTATCTCATTGAGGGCCCTGTAATCCACGCAAAACCTCTAGCTTCCATCTTTTTTCTTGACTAACAACACCGGGCTGGCAAACGGACTGGTACTTGGTTGGATGATATGGGCTGCTAACATTTCCTCCACTAATTTTGCAATTTCATTTTTCTGGAAATATGGGTACCTATAGGGTCTATATGTTAGGGTTTGGGCGCCTTCTTTAAGGTTTATGCGGGTCATGGGATGGTGGGGGGAGTTTGGAGGGCTGGTCGAAAAGATGCCGATACTCATCCAAAACTGCCTGAACTTGCGGACTGATGTCTTCGTCTGTGTGGATTGGCTTTTCTTCAATTGCACAACATTCCACCGGAACCCTCCCCCAGTGCTTTTGATGGACCGTAACATTGACTTCAGGGAGACACCGACTTTACCAGAGACGGATCCCCTTGTAAAATGACCCTGACCCCTTCCAATTCAAACCTCATAGTTAATTTCTCCAATTGGCACACACGTCCCCTAAGGAACTCAACCACGTAATGCCCAAAATCACATCGGCACCCCCCAACTGAAAGGAAAGAATCTTGTCTAATCTGAACTCCTTGCACATCCAGATGGATCTGTCGGCACACCCCCTCCCTTTTTACCGTGACTCCATTCCCTACCATCACCCCAAATCGCTTCCCTTTTTCCACTGTAAGTCCCAACCTCTCTACTAGATCCTGTGAATAAAGTTGTGGGATGCCCCACTGTCAACCCACCACAACCTCAGTATTACCAATTTGCCCTTTACCTTCAAAGTGTGATCTTGTGATGCCCACGATGGAGTTCATGGACACACTAAATCGTCACCATCTGGGCTAGGATTATCGTCATTTTCCGATGGGTTTTCGGCTTTCTCATCACTGTCGTCCTCCAAAGCTAATAGGATCTGCAAGGACTTACTTCGACAGCGGTGATTAGGGCCAAATTTTTCATCGCATTTAAAGCAAAGGCCCCTTTCACGTTTACTTTGGATCTTGGCCTCCGTTACCCGCCGGAAACTGCCGCCTGATCCTCCTCGAAGTTCGTCGCTCCTATTTCTGGTGCCTTTCACGTCTATCGGTGCACAGAATCGCGAGATGACGCGATCTGACTTGCTTCCGGTGGTTTTGTTGAGTTGGGCCACCAGCGGGTCGGGTCGGATCCGGGTGAGAACTACTTGGATGGTTTGGACCACCATGCCTGACGGGTTGGATCTAGGCTGTTGGACACCCTTGAATAATTTTCCCTGGTGACTTGGGTCCTAAACGTTTTGGGCCTCCATTTTTCCATTACCCATTTTTTTTCCTCCACCCGATGGGCTTGTCTCAATGACTTCTTGGAGGGAGCTGGGCCTCAACACTCTCAACTCAGCTCTAATTTCTACCTAAGCCATTGATGAAAACCCCCATTAACAATTCCTCTCCCAAATCTTTCAACGGTGCTGTAGGGCTTCAAATCTTCCTGTATTTCGTCACGGTGGAGATTTGTTTCAGCGCCACCACGCCTCGTGTGCAGACCCTTGGAACGACAGTCTGAATCTCGCGATTAGAGCAGCCTTGAGCTCTTCACATGTCTTGAAAGGATCTCGTCCTTCTACCCATTGGTACCAATTTAGCGCCCTGCCCTCCATGCAAAAGCCGCTGTCTCCACCATCTCCGATGGTCCTATTTGTTGATAGCAAAGTATCGGTCGGCGCGAAAATCCATCCAAAGGGGTCCTCCCTACTGAAAATTGGAAGCTCCAGCTTTCGGGTTTTCTTTTCCCTTTTCCCACTGTCCCCTACTGTGTCTTGTTCTCGTTCGCGGCCATCACTTGAATCTGTATTCTCGGACAATGACTGGGACTTCTCTTTTCCACGGTAACGTTTCTCCCTCCCTCTTGTCGCTCAACCTCAACAATTCTCTCATCTCGGTCAAGTATTCTTTAAGACTCCCCACATCAGTTTTGACTGAACTCATATCTTCTTGAACTGATTTCATCTCTTTTTCCATATTACCTCCTATTATCCTTTTTGATTTGACCATTCCCTAGCGTGAAATCTGATGGCAACTTGGCTCTGATACCAATCTGATGGAACTCCTTGCAATCAAGAACCACAGCAACGCACACACAGCACACAACCAAAGAATATGCACAAGAGAAGGAATGGAAGTTTATATTAATTGGAACTAAGATAGAGTAACCAGCAAATAGCAAAGAAATAGAAATAACAAGCAGATTCCCAGCAATTCGAGGAGCTGGGACCTCCCAACAAGCCTATGAAATATTTCTGGATGTCCCTCCTCTCTTACTTCTTCTTCTTAAATAGTCATCTCCTTAACTACTGACAGCTAGGTGTCCATTTCCATAACAACTTCCCCTGCACGTGCCCCTTTTCACAACATTTCCCATGCCTAATCACCCTCCTTGCACACCTTTCATCCTCTACCAGACTCCACACTTATTGTACCCTTGCCCCTCTTCCTTCCCTGCCCTTGGACTCATAGACCTTACGTATGGGGGTCTAACACAGTCATACCCGTACAGCTTGTTAAAACTGTATTTATTTATTGATTTCATTTCGATCAAGCATAGGTGTAATTTTCATCCATTCCCATGGGCTGGAACTTTGAAATTTGAGGAATTGAACGATATAGAAACTACAGAGTTTTCTGCTCTTATGGCTCAACTTGAGAGTTTTTTTGGACATTCCAAGGGATGTGACACTGTTATTATGCATGACTGTAAATTGTTATTTTTAGTCTATTTGTACCATATTTTGAAACTGTTGAATATATGGGTATTTGAATTGTATGGATGCTCATCATATTGTAATCTCTGGAACATTAACATATATGACTAAATAAAAAAAATTCCAGTTTGGGCTTTGTGCTAAGATCTTTGGAGGATTCAACTTCAATGAAATTTGTCTTTCATGTGTTATTATTCCATTTTTGTTTTCTGCTCTTGGCATTTGCCATCTTTCAAATGGTTTCTATATGTTTCCAACGCTCATTAACATCTATGGTAAATGTAATGGCATATCTCACTCTCTGTGTGGAACAAATCTGTTTTTCATGTCATAAATGTTTGTTGCTTCTTCAGGTGACTCTGGTCGGGTATAACCACAAATTGAGGATCTTACTGGAAACTGTTGTTCAAAAATTGCGGAATTTAAAGTGAAACCTGACAGTTTTCTGTGATTAAGGTAATGACTGATGGGTCTTATGGCCAAAATATGTCACCTTATAATTTGAGCATTAATTTCTCAGTACATTCTAAGCATCCACTGAATTGTAGTGAATTGTTTTATGCTGTTTTGTTGTTCCATAGTATAGCTAGCTTTTGCTATATTGAACTGTTAATGAATCATGTGACTTATGGCTAGAAGGTTTAGGTATATGTTTTTATCTTTATCTTTCTTCTTCCACTCGTTTATTCCATTTACATGGAAAGACACTCATGCATAAACTCCATATGCTACTACAAGCATAATTTTTTTTGTTTATTCCAAGTTCATCTAGGCCTGGGGATTTCTTGTATGATTTGTTCTGTCCCAAGAATTCTCAGGCCTCGTTTCTTATGTCCATTAATGATCTTGTCATGGTAGCCAACAAGTTAATTGGCCCCTGTGGATTACTTAACGGGTTGAATTATTAAAAGATTCATTTTTTCCTTTCAATATTTAGTCCTTGGCTATTTATTGTAATCATGCTTACTTGGAGACACCTCCTTTCCTTGAGGCTGAGTTTGTAGTTCCTATACAGTTGTGTTCATGATTGACATCCATGAGACCTTCCTGGATTCTTACTCTTGTTTGTGTTTTCTGCCTTGACTGATCTCATAGGTTCATTATTAAGCATATAATTTAGAAATCCATTTATTACGCAAAGCATTTAATGCAAGAATATTGTTGTTAATACCTCTATATTACTTTTTTGTTGGAATTGGTAACAAAGGAATATCAAAATTTCAAGTTTCAACAACCCTATCAGCAGGCTGTACTACTGCTCATTAATGCTACAGGATCAGACATGGCCTTGGATAGAAGAACTTGAAGTTCTTCCTCATCTTGAAGCTGAATCTTGCTAATTTTGCTCCCATGATGCTCTCCAGGGCCTTCTTAGAGTGTTACATAGCAGGTTCTTGTGCCTCACTTATTTAAATTCAACTTCAGTCATTCTTTCCTAGTTTCTAATCATTTTATTATATTTCTTTTGTTTTCAGAAAATTGAACTAATGAAGCAGATCAATGATCCAGCACATTGAAGATGTTTTCTTTAAGGGTTCAAACCCAATATGCCAACCTTTGTTCCCATCCCAGCATTTGACAAATAGAGTTGTTAAGCTTGATAAGGGAAGAGTTATGTGTACTCCAACTACGGCTTGAACCCAAATGATGAGAATTCTTGCCTAGTCCACTATATTCAGGTACTAACATTTAAGAAAAGATGGATAGGCAAAAAATTCTCAGGTGCTATTTTATTATAAGTTGCTCTATTAAAGTCCTGATTGGTAATAATTTGCTTGTATTTTGTGTTATGCATACCCTCGCATTTATGTTGTTATGATTAGATCCATTTTAATAGCTAAAAGTTCAAGGAAATTTTCTCTAACCTTCCATTCAATTACCTTAATCTGAACTCTGCATGGTTTAAGAATTCATCAAAATTAAGTTCACAAACTTCTCTGGTTGGCGAAAATTAAGTGGGTCATTCCAACTTTTGTAGTGATTTTCTTTCAGAACATATATTCAGTTTTGGTAGAGGAGATAAGGCCAAAGTCTTGTGGAATTTTTCTATTTTAGGTGATTCGCAAGAGAGGAAAAAAAAGGATCTTTGAAAATAGATGAGAGGAAGACATAACTATTTTGTGGGACACAATTCGATTGCTTACTTCTCTTTAGGCATCGATCACTAAAGTTTTGCTAGATACTTTTTTTTTTCTATGCATAGATTGGGAAGGGAATAATATTGGCATTCATGTTTGAGTTGTCCATGGCTTCTTTGAGCTGATCAATGCGTATATGTATAGATTTTTTGTGATCCTTTAGATGGATCTTAACTTTTATGGACAAATTGTTCACTTCTTGGTAATTATTTTAATCAATGATATAGATAAGCAGCATATGCTTCTTCTAAAAAATATATATAATAATAGATAATTATAATAAAATAAAATAAAGAATTCATCAAAATTAGGTTTTTGAGGAATTTCAAATATCTATGCAAGTGTTTGTTTTTTTGGGTTTCTTTTTCTACTATTTCTACCTCCATATTTTTGCTTTATTTTCTGCAGGTTTTCATCGGTTTTCATCATTTATTTATTTATTTCATTTTATAGGTACTTGTGTTTATATTCATGAATTTGTTGTTGTACAGGGAACTGGGAAACCTTGGCAGTTCGACCAAAGGCTAAAGGACTGGATACAAGGGATGAACTAATTAAGTTCTATGATGCAAATTACTCGGCCAACCTCATGCATCTGGTTGTGTATTCAAAAGGTTAGTAACTAATTTTTNAAAAAATATATATAATAATAGATAATTATAATAAAATAAAATAAAGAATTCATCAAAATTAGGTTTTTGAGGAATTTCAAATATCTATGCAAGTGTTTGTTTTTTTGGGTTTCTTTTTCTACTATTTCTACCTCCATATTTTTGCTTTATTTTCTGCAGGTTTTCATCGGTTTTCATCATTTATTTATTTATTTCATTTTATAGGTACTTGTGTTTATATTCATGAATTTGTTGTTGTACAGGGAACTGGGAAACCTTGGCAGTTCGACCAAAGGCTAAAGGACTGGATACAAGGGATGAACTAATTAAGTTCTATGATGCAAATTACTCGGCCAACCTCATGCATCTGGTTGTGTATTCAAAAGGTTAGTAACTAATTTTTTCTGCTATGCATTGATGGCAAATTAAACTATTTTGAAATATCAACACGTAATCTCTGTGATGGATTCTAGAAAGCTTGGATAAAATTCAATCCCTAGTGGAGGATAAATTCCAGGAAATTCAGAACACAGATCGGAGCTATTTATACTTTCCTGGTCAGCCTTGCGCATCAGAACATTTGCAGGTATGCATGGTCCTGGTGAAGTTTATATATGCTGAGGGAAAGCGTCCGAAGAGATGCTGCATGAAAGTAGGAAGGAAACTCTGTGCTGAATGGTCTTCACGCTGACTTAATCTGGCTTATTTGTTGGGCAAAAAACTCTTCTCTTTTCCTTTTGATGTCTTTTGATTGCAACCAAGAAAACCTTTTTAAGCAATTAAATTAGTTGCTTTATGTTTATTAGGAGAAGTTCAAAATTTGGGTTTTCCTAATAAGGTTTTTTGAGTTTTTTTTTAAGTTTTGAAATATCATATGGTGCGTTTGATTTATTATTTTGGATAGGATTTTGGGAATAATATTGGATAGTTGAATAGGGGAGTATTACGAGGTAAAATTTAAAAATTTATAAAAAACCCCTAGGTTTGCTAATTTAATTAAACACTCCAATATATAAAATAATAAAAACACCTCCACCATCGGCAGTGCCAGATTTCGGCTTCCACCGCCGGAATCTGGCCAGAAAACTGTGTTACGACATAGACCGGTCGGATCTGTGTCGTAACGCGTCGATATGGCATTTTCTGGCCAGATCTACAGCCAAATGTGGCCATCGACTGCCGCAAAGGTTCATCTTTGGCCGTCAACAACAGTCAAAGATATGGCCGTCGTTTTCGGTCAACGATGACCAAGATTTGGCCGTCATTGACCATCAACGATGACATTTTTTGGCCGTCAGCGACGACCAGATCCACTGTAGATCTGGCCGGAAAAGGCCAGATCGGTGAATAACCGGCCAGTTCCAGTCGTGGTGTAAGCCGTTGTGATAGATTCCGGCTACTACCGATGGTGGTTGCCGGAATCTGGCAAGTATGGGTGGGTGGGGGTTTTTTGCTAATTTTTAAACTTTTTTTTTGAGGGTATTTAGTGAAATTAATAAACCTAAGGGGTCTAAAAGTAATTAAAAAAATAAACTAATATTTCTGGAATAATATGCCAAACAATATTTGGGGAATAGGATTGGAAATATGGGCAGAAATATTGAACCAAACGCACCCATATATGTTCTTATGTTATTCTAGAAATTTTATTTGATCTTCCTTTATATTAAAACTCTTTTTGGTAATTACTGTTAGAAAGCTGTATCACATTTATACAACCAAGCAACTAACTACTTTTTCATGAAAGTTCTATTTTTATAATTCTACATCTACAAGTTCCACTTGAAGGGCCGTACTAAACAGATCCTTATACATTACTATGTTGGAGAGATTATCTTCTTTTCTTTTGTTTTTCTTTTTTTCTCTTATTGTTTATCTTTGCTTCAGATTCTTGTCAGAGCTGTTCCAATAAAACAAGGTCACAAATTGAGAATTATATGGCCAATAACTCCAAGCATTCACCATTACAAGGAAGCACCATGCAGGTATCTTGGTCATCTTATTGGCCACAAAGGAGAAGGATCATTGTTTTACGTCTTGAAGACATTGGGTAGGTTTTGCACTTCTTTTATGCCACAGAAAGTCAATTTAGTGGCAGATTTCTGTTGCACATTCTTCAAAATTTGCTGGTTGTGTATGTGACCATAATTTACATTAAGTTCTTTGAGGGTTGGGCTGCTTTCTTTTTATGAGATTAATAGGAGCTTCTTTTATAATTAGCAAGAATACCAAGAGTATTAGCAAAGAAAAAAATAACTCACATATGAGTACGCAGATTATAATTATAGAAACAGCTTTGTCACCAAATATTACAAGACCATGTATCTATAATAGAGTAATGCTAATTGGAATAAAATAACTTGTAATGAGATGGAGAGAAAGTTAAACTCAATGAGATAAAGGCTAATTCTTACATGATAGAAGATAATAATAATCATAAAAGCTTCTTACAATAATAATAATAATAATAATAATAAAGTGATAATAATAATGATAGAGATTAAAGCTAAATACTGGTGCTAAACTATAACCTTTGATTGGTTTCACTTGGCTAAAACAGTAAAAACTTATGTTATCTATGCTGTCATTATCTTATCAGCACTCAATTTTTAATCTTTACAAGGCAAATGCATGGTGGTTGCTTTCTTTCCAATTTTTTTCAGGATGGGCTACAGGATTATCTGCAAGTGAAGGGGATTGGACTTCAGAATATTCATTCTTTGATGTTGTAATTGAAGTAACTGATGCTGGTCATGGTAAGTAATTTTGTAGGTTGTTACTCAGCATTGAGTTTTTTCAGATATGATCTAATGGATTAAAATTGTCCTGATTAGAGTACGTCGATGACCACAACTTGTAGATCTCTAGACTAAGAATTCTCCTTTGCTTTGTGAATTATAGAGCACATGCAAGATATTGTGGGGTTGTTATTTAGGTACATCAACCTCTTACAAAAGTCTGGTGCTTGCAAACAGATATTTGATGAGGTATGTCTGCGTATCATTTATGTAGCTCATTATTTATATTTAACACCTCAAAAGAAGAGCGTAACTGCTAGGATAATTAATTTGTCATTGATTTCATCTACATATTACATTGGAGTTAGATTGTTTGGATTTATGAGTTGGCTCTATAACAATGCATAACATATGGGAAGATTATTTGTTCTTCCTTAAATTCTTATATATTTTCAATAGTTAGGGTGTGTCTGATTTATGATCTAAAAATTATTTTCAAAAATAAAAGATACGATTTAAATTTCTAAGTTGTATCTTAATATTTTTAATATTTGAAATATGTTTGATATAATTCAAAATTGTTTCAAATTTAATAATAGAAAACTGTAGAAACGACTTTTAATATTTTCTGCTCTTACACTAGTTTTTGGAAACATTTTAACTCATTTCTCTGCCAAATGCGTTTTCATAAAACAAACAAATTGATTTAAATTTTCTATCAAACAGGCCCTAATTTGTTTCTGCGAATTCATTGATATTTTTTTTTTGTATATAAATGGTTGCATTAATATTATGGAGAATTGGAATTTTAAGAGATGCTTTTTTTGAAATGGAAAAAAATAGAATTTAAGATATGACTGTAGCTACCCACAATCTATAGGATTTACTCACCCTATAATGGAAGAAACAACAATGTGCCATGCCCAAATTGTATGCAATGGTAAGAAATTTAATTTAACTTCCAAACTATTAATGCAAACTGTATTAGTTGATTCTTCAAACCTTGACAAAGGATGCCAATGAATGAAAAGGAAGTTGCTAGTGAGCTTATTTGTTGTAGTTGCAGTAATGAGTCAAAATAATTTGAGGGTTCCATTTTGTCTTCCCGTTGTGCTTAAAATGTCTTCCTGTTTATCCACAATATCTAAGATATTGCCAGATTATTTAGCTTGATGATTCTGGTATATCCTTTTACATTACTATAATCTGTATTGCTACCATTGCCTTCCTATTCAACTTCTGACATTTTACTTATTTTTATGAAGCTTTCACTATTTCCGAGACAACATTCATTATCAGGATAATTTCCCCGCATTGACTAGGTGGTTAACATTGCTTCAATATCAGGTATCTGAAAGGTTCTACCTTTTTAATAAGTTTCCCTCTGCATTTGTGTATATTCTTCTTCCTTTCTTTTTTTTTTTTTTTTTGTATTTGACACTTTTGTTATAGGTAGTTAAATACGTATTGCAGAAACAGCTCTGTGAAGGGTTTCTTCTGGTTTTGAAGAAGGCCAAAAAAACGGGGGGATTGTCAAAATTGAATTACTGCAGTTCAAACAAAGATCCAAGAAACTCTTTATTTATGCTTGATTAGATGAAAAGTGGGATTATCTTACGTCTCTTAATCATATTGTCGCTTATAAATGACTAAAATGATTCTAAATCTTCTTTTGCTCAAACAATATATTTATTAGTGTTTAAGAGTTTAGAGATTTGTTTTTTCATTCCTTTGCCCAGGGTGTCCAATTTTAAATCTTATTATGTGTATATTTTTAGTATAACTAGAATTAGGATATGAGATAGCTAAATAATATTTTCTTTTGCTATTGTGTTGAAAATGACTTTGTGTTTGTGATTTCTTCACTGCTTTTTAATTTATATTGGTCCTTGTACTACATTATGGAAGTCTGAAAATTTGGCTTTGTTTTCTTTCTTTTCTTTCTATTCCCGGGTTTTTGTGAACATTTAATGGTTTACAAATCATGAAGTTTGGGCTGATTGTCTTTTCTTTTCTAGTTGTCTTGCTGTGATTGGGAAAAATCAAAACTACTGCTCTTTTTTTTTTTTTTTTTTTTTTTTTTTAAAAATGATCCATTGTATTATTTTCTCAGATATATCCCCTAAAGATTGGCTAGTGGGATCATCCTTGCTTCCGTTCTGTCCAAGACTATTGAAAAGATATTGAATGAGCTTTCTCCAAATAAGTTCGGTAAGTTAGTAAGTGCTAGAGAATGTTTGAATGGGTACATGGAGAGGAGCTATCTTCTTTGCATTATTTCATTTTTTTGCTTTCTGCTTTGATGGATATACTCATCTCTTTCTAGTTGATTTTTTCCTGGCCCTGGATCGGACACTGGGTAGAAATTATCCAAACTTCATTTAATGTTGCTTTTTTTCTTCTATGTTTGCTTTTTTCTTTCTTTCTTTTTTGTTACTTTGGTTTCAGTTTATTTTGAACCAAGCAAATATTTAAACTGTACAATATGGGCAAGCCTTAGATTTATTTATACTAACTACTAATCTGAGTTTAAATCTTCCAGGGCTGTGTCTATATATTACTACTGAAGCTGCAGCTTTGAACAGAAAATTATGTGAAACTGAAAAGGCAAACATATAGAGACAGAATACTAAATATTTGAATATATATTGACCTGTACTCCGGCATGCAAAATCCAATTACTTTTTCTTCTGGGTTGCTTTCTTTGAACAAATAGGGAATCACTCAGTTTTCCTAATTTATCCGATGTTGTTTTTTAAATGTTTCTTCTGGCTCACTGTGTAGAGAACTGAGTTTTCCCCTCTATGAGATGAAAAATCCAGGCAAACCCAAGGAAGTTGAATTCACTGAGCATAAAGGGATTCCAACCACCCTCAGTAGTACTTTGTTCTGAACTATATGTTTACCAATTGAATTGAAATGGTTAGGGTGGCCTTTCTCGCTTCTGTTTCTTTTTCTTCTTCTTCTTCTTCTCCATTAATGGCCATGAAACATCCAAGCTCTTCTCAAATATTTAGTGTGCTATTTTTTATACATTATATAACATTTCCCTGATATTTATTGGTAAATAAAGAATTTACTCCGCATGTAGCAAAAAAATCCATGTGCAACTGTGAAGATTTAATTCTTTTTTTGAATGAATCAGCTGCAGGCCAGATATATTTTTGGCTATGTGTGAAAATTTTATTGACTTTCTATTATTTTAGTTTGCTCCTGTTTGCTTCACTTCTCATGGCTTTTATTGGTGTAACCTAAGAAATCTCATAATACTAAACCTCACTATATATATCCTTACAATTGGGCATTTGTGGATTGACAGGTGATTAGTTTTCTAATAACTCCTGTTCTCTAGAATTTTTTTGGGAGTCGAAGAAATTTGAAGGACACACTGACATGTTGAGCCATGGTATGGCCACTCATATTCTGTTGAGAAATCATGACTCTGTGATTCAGGTTTGTTGTTTTGATGTTGCTTGTGATAAGTTTCATTGTATTAGTAGTAGTGGACGTATCAGCTGCAGGGTATCCCAATGCAGTAGGGGTATTTTTGCCAATAGAGAAAAGAAGTAGATTACAAGTGATTCTTTAATGTTTTTTTTGGGTTGCTCTTCGGTTGGTGATACATACATACATATATATATTTTTGCAACTACAGTATCTTGAAGAAAGAAATTTATGACTATTGAAAGCCTTGTTTTGATTGCAGGAATGATACTGTCTGCTCCATGAAAATCTTTACCTGCCAGCACCTAATATCTTCATCCCTACTGACTTGTCGCTTAGGAAGCACAGAGAAGGTTGGATGATTTGTTTTTTTTTTTTTTTAATCTACTATTCTCTAAAGCAATTGTTTCTGATGTGACTGACCTCTGTAACAGGCCAATTTCCAGTTTTACTAGAAAGTCATCATATTCAACATTATGGTACAAGCCTGACACATGTTCAACCTCTCCCAAGGCGTTTGTAAGATATACTTCAACTGCCCCACTCTAGCATTCTCCTGAAGCGAAGGTTCTGACTGATATATTTACTCGGTTGTTAATGGACTACTTGAATGAATATGGTAAGATGTTGAATGAATGTGGAGGATGTTGAAGTAGGATTAGATGAATGATCATTGAATAATATTTTCTATTTAACCGTAGTGTTCGTTGGCAGAGCAGATTATTGCAAAAATATTTATGTACCCTACCTTGTTGGATTTAGGTTTAGTTGAGCTGACAGAATAGTACTGCATGGTTATACATTATATAGTCCATAAATCTGCAATTTGATGATGTTTTTCCGACTTGGGATTCTGTCAACGATTTCTATTTTTGGTGAGTTTGAGTACATCTTTTGCTTAACCAATATCTTGTATATTTCAGCTTACTACGCTCAGGTTGCTGGTCTTTATTACGGCTTACACCACACAGATAATGGTTTTCAGGTATTATCTTTACTTTTCTTAAACCTTTATTGAATCTCTTTGATTTTGTCCACATTTCTTGATTTAGAAATTAGTAAAAGGCAGTAAATTCCATTTTGGTTTCTCTTTTGCACGACCTTGCTATGGTTTTTCAAAATTTCTTTTCCTCTGGAGATAAAAATTAAGTCTAGAAAAATTGAAGCTAAAGTATCATCCAGTCTAACATTTTACATTTTATTTGAAGTGACAAATTACTTTGAAGTAGTCATGCCATGGTGCTCTGAATAATCCTTTGATCACATCATCTATGGGTGGGTAATTTGTGAAATAGAATTTTAAAATTTGGATGAGTAGTTTTTGGTTAAGCCCCTGGGGGAGGTCATAAGATCTATCATAAAAAGAACACAGATCAGTTGAAGCAATCTCAGAAAGCTTTTATTTGCTATACATTTGTATTGTAAATTTGGTTTGTCGGCCTCCTATGGTTGATAATTGTGTCCCCCTAAAATCAATACATGTACAAAAACTATAAGAGTGCCTTTATATTGAAAATATTATAATTCCAATGAGGGTGCTATATAAAATTTGTACAAAACTTTCCATACTTGATAGTTGTTTTAGGATGCATTATGTCTTGAAATTTGAGACTTGGTATATCAGACTTTTGAGGATGTACAACTTTGTGTCAACTCATACACAATACTTTTGTGAATACACAGTTATAGGAGGATGCAATTTCATTTGTCTAAAATGTGTACATTGGAGGGTTTTATATAAATTTTGTACATAACTATCAGATAATTGCAACCTTAATACCAGCTTACTCTCTAAGATTCTTCTTAAGCAGATAATCATCTGATTAAAATTAAATACATATTTTATTACAAGTGTGTTTGTAAGGAAATTTCTGATTCTTAAGAGTTTCTGAATTCTATCGTCCTTGCCTCGGAGAAAATCTGCCAGTGAAGAGCTAGGGTCATTGAGTTATAATTCCAGGAAGAGCCTCTATATGTTTTAATCTGGATGGGATTTATGAGTGGGTAGAATATTTAAAGTTAATTGGATGCTTTACTAAGAAATACTGAATTGTGGTCTTAACTCTTTAGGCTGCATTGTGACCTGGTACTATGGCAGGGGTTTCACATGTTGTTTGGAGTTCTTTGAAAAAAAAAGGTCCTAGAGAACTTAAGTTGCAGCTTTCTAGTTAAATTGTGCTTGTTGCATGAGACAATTTTTTTTTTTTTTGGTAGGAAACAAAGAGAATTGTAATTTTTTTAGTAATAAAGATACAGCTCAGACTTTCTTTTTACTGTACAGTAGATAATATATTAAGTGTTACTTTTTTAATAAAGAGGCATTGCCTACTGCTGTTCCAACCTAAGCTCAGTCCTTGGGAGTTGATCTAGATTTCTTTTGACCATCAGCATTAATGCGTCAAGCAGTCTGATGGAACTCCCTGCAATCAAAGAACCACAGCAACGCATACACAGCACCACAACCAAGAATATGCACAAAGAGAAGGATATGGAAGTTTAATAATTGGAACCTAAGATAGAGTAACCAGCAAAATAGCAAAGAAATAGAAATAACAAGCAGATTCCCAGCAATTCGAGGAGCTGGGGACCTCCCAAACAAGCCTATGAAAATTTCTGGATGTCCCTCCTTCTTACTTCTTCTTCTTAAATAGTCAATTCCTTAACTAACTGACAGCTAGGTGTCCATTTCCATAACAAACTTCCTGCACGTGTCCCTTTTACACAACAGATTTCCCATGCCTAATCACCCTCCTTGCACACCTCATCATCTTTACCAGACTCACACTTATTATACCCTTGCCCCTCTTCCTTCCCTGCCTTGGACTCATAGACCTTACGTATGGGGGGTCTAACAATACCCCCCCCTTGAAGTGCCACCTTGTCCCCAAGGTGGAATTGAGGAAATTGAGTATGATGACATCAAAAGACTCCCAGGTGGCATCAAAATTAGGCAGGTCCTTCCATTTGATGAGTATCTCGGTGGAACCATCTATCAGAGTCTGCACATCCAGCACTGCCTCGGGTTGAACCTGAAGTTCCAGATCTTTATGAGACAAGATGGCAGAGGTTGTACAGGGACTGAACTATGTAGGCAGTGCTCAATTGGGATACGTGAAAGACTGGGTGAATACAGGCTGTGTAGGTAGTTCTAATGTATGCCACCTGACCAATCTTCTCGACCACTCGGAAGGGCCCATAAAACGGGGACTCAGTTTTTCATTCAACCGTGTGGCTAGAGATTTAAACTTGTATGGCTGAAGCGGAGATAAACAAAATCTCCTGGAGAGAACTGGATGTCCCGTTGGTGGCTGTCTGCTGGGCTTTCATATGAGCTTGTGCTACTTCCAGGTTATGTTTAGGTCTTGAAGAAGGGCATTGCGTTCTTGGATCTGTGGTTACTTCATCGACCGCAGAGGGGGTAATCGGTGAGTTGAAGGAGAGTCGGAGGGTCTCAGCCGTACAATGCTTTAAAAGGAGTCACTTAGTGGATCGATGGTAGTTATTGTACCAAAATTCAGCCATGATAACTAGTTGGGCCATTGACGGGGCTGTGAGCTGCAGAAACAAGCAGGAGGTAAGCCTCTAGACACAGATTCACCACTTCGCTTTGGCCATCTGTTTGAGGATGGTAAGCCGAGTTGAATTTCAGAGCTGTACCTGAGATTCTGAAAATCTCCTGCCAAAAGTGACTCATAAACAATCTGTCCTGTCTGAGATGATGGTTTGAGGGGAACCCGTGAAGTTCACTAGTCCTTGATGAAAACTAAGGCTACCTCCTTGGCTGTATAAGGGTGTGACAGAAGTAGAAAAATGGCTTGTATTAGTCAAGCGGTCCACTACAACCAGTATGGTGTCAAACCCTTTGGTTCTTGGGAGGCCTCGATGAAATCCATTGTCAAATCATCAAATGCCTGAGCGGGAATCAGAAGTGGCTGAAGTAGCCCTACGGGTTTCAAAGCTGAGTGTTATTAAACCTGGCAGATGATGCAGTTTTTTACAAAGTCCGGACATCCGTCTTCATACCCACCCAATAAGCCACATTGGCCACCATTTTGTATGTCCGGGAAAAATCTAGAATGGCCCTCTGACAGACTTGAATGGAATTCAGTAAGATTCTGAACAAAACGAGAACCTCTAGGAAAACAACCTGTCTTTGTACAGGAGACACCATGGTGGATTTTATAATGTGGTCGGCTGTTAGGGTCCAAAATCAACGCGTGAATCAACTGCCGCAGCTTGGGGTCCTGGTGGGCTTCGTTGGCTAAGTCCTCATACTCCGAAAACTGAATCTTTGATAAGGACGATAATTCTGGGTTCTCATCTCGCGAGATAGTGCATCCGCGACCTTATTTGTGATGCCCGGCAAATACTGAATGTCAAAGGAATACCCCATCAACTTGGGACAACCATTTACTGTTCGGTGTTTAATCCGCTGATCCTTGAGAAATTGAAGGCTTGCGCTGGTCCGTTCGAATGATAAACTTTCTGCCCAATAAATACGGACTCCATTTGTGTACAGCGAAGACAACAGCCATTAGTTCTCTTTCATAGACCGATTTTGTTTAGCTTGAGGGGAAAACGCCTTACTTAGGTATGCTATGGGTCGTTGTGTTGAACCAGCACAACTCCCATACCTTGGCCTGAAGCATCCGTCTGGATCTCGAATGGAAGGTTGAAATCTGGGTTGCCAGCACTGGAACTGATGTCATAGCCTCCTTCAAGGTGAGAAAGGCCTGCTGAGCCTCTGATCCCACTAAAACAGTTTTTCTTCAAGAGTCGCGTGAGTGGTTGGGGTATGCTACCATATCCTTTAACAAACCGTGATAATACCCCGTTAATCCCAAAAATCGGCGGAGGACTTTTCACATTGGTGGGTGTGGGCCTGGAAACCATAGCGGCAATTTTTAGGGGTCGGCCTCCACCCATGTGCTGAAATTAAGTGCCCCAGGATTTCAGTCTCTGCTGCCTGAATGAACACTTTTTCCAATTCACAACCAGGTCATTGTCACCGAGATTTGAAGGGCTTGTCAAAGGTGTTGAATGTGGGCTTCCAAGTCAATACTGGTATCAGGATATCATCAAAGAAAACCAATACGAACTTACGCAAAACCTGTTTGAAAAATGTTGTTCATAAGTGACTTGAAATGTGAAGGAGCGTTGGTCAATCCGAATGGCATCACCAAGAACTCGTAATGGCCCTCATGTGTTCGGAAAGCTGTTTGGGAATGTCTTCGTCTTTGATCCTATCTGATGGTACCCAGGACGGAGGTCCAACTAGAGAAGATTGTTGCCCCTGCCAGTTCATCCAACAGTTCCTCGATGGTCGGGATGGGAACTTGTCGGGGATGTTATCTCATTGAGGGCCCTGTAATCCACGCAAAACCTCTAGCTTCCATCTTTTTTCTGACTAACAACACCGGGCTGGGCAAACGGGACTGGTACTTGGTTGGATGATATGGGTGCTAACATTTCCTCCACTAATTTTGCAATTTCATTTTTCTGGAAATATGGGTACCTATAGGGTCTAATGTTAAGGGTTTGGGCGCTTCTTTAAGGTTTATGGCTGGCATGGGGATGGTGTGGAGGGGAGTTTGGAGGGCTGGTCGAAAAGATGCCGATACTCATCCAAACTGCCTGAACTTGCGGACTGATGTTCGTCTGTGTGGATTGGCTTTTCTTCAATTGCACAACATTCCACCAGGAACCCTCCAGTGCTGTGTGATGGACCGTAACATTGACTTCAGGGAGACACCGGACTTTACCAGAGACGGATCCCCTTGTAAAATGACCCTGACCCTTCCAATTCAAACTCATAGTTAATTTCTTCAATTGGCACACACGTCCCTAAGGAACTCAACCACGTAATGCCCAAAATCACATCGGCACCCCCCACTGAAAAGGAAAGAAATCTTGTCTAATCTGAACTCCTTGCACATCCAGATGGATCGTCGGCACACCCCTCCCTTTTTACCGTGACTCCATTCCCTACCATCACCCCAAATCGCTCCCTTTTTCCAGTAAGTCCAACCTCTACTAGATCCTGTGAAATAAAGTTGTGGGATGCCCCACTGTCAACCAACACCACAACCTCAGTATTACCAATTTGCCCCTTTACCTTCAAAGTGTGATCTGATGTGATGCCCACGATGGAGTTATGGACAGCACTAAATCGTCACCATCTGGGTAGGATTATCGTCATTTTCCGAGGGTTTTCGGCTTTCTCATCACTGTCGTCCTCCAAAGCTAATAGGATCTGCAAGGACTTACTTCGACAGCGGTGATTAGGGCCAAATTTTTCATCGCATTTAAAGCAAAGGCCCTTTCACGTTTACTTTGGATCTTGGCCTCGTTAACCGCCGGGAAACTGCCGCCTGATCCTCCTCGGAAGTTCGGCCCTATTTCTGGTGCCCTTTCACGTCTATCGGGTGCACGAGAATCGCGAGATGACGCGATCTGACTTGCTTCCGGTGGTTTTGTTGAGTGTGGGCCACCAGGCGGGTCGGGTCGGATCGGGTGAGAGACTAACTTGGATGGGGTGGACCACCATGCCTGACGGGTTGGATCTAGGCTGTTGGACACCCTTGAATAATTTTCTGGTGACTTGGGTCCTAAACGTTTTGGGCCTCCATTTTTCCATTACCCAATTTTTTTCCCAACCCGATGGGCTTGTTCAATGACTTCGGAGGAGCTGGGGCCTCAACACTCTCAACTCAGCTCTAATTCTACCCTAAGCCCATTGATGAAAACCCCCATTAACAATTCCTCCCAAATCTTTCAACGGTGCTGTAAGGGCTTAAAATCTTCCCTGTATTTCGTCACGGTGGAGATTTGTTCAGCGCCACCAGCGCTCGTGTGCAGACCTTGGAACGACAGTCTGAATCTCGCGATTAGAGCAGCCTTGAGCTTCAATGTCTTGAAAGGATCTCGTCCTTCTACCCATTGGTACCAATTTAGCGCCCTGCCCTCCATGCAAATAGCCGCTGTCTCCACCATCTCCGATGGTCCATATTTGTTGATAGCAAAGTATCGGTCGGCGCGAAAAGTCCATCCAAAAGGGGTCTCCCTACTGAAAATTGGAAGCTCCATCTTCGGGTTTTCTTTTCCCTTTCCCACTGGCCCTACTGTGTCTTGTTCTCGTTGCGGCCATCACTTGAATCTGTATTCTCGGACAAATGACTGGGACTTCTCTTTTCACGGTAACGTTTCTCCTCCCTCTTGTCGCTCAACTCAACAATTCTCTCATCTCGGTCAAGTATTCTTTAAGACTCCCCACATCAGTTTGACTGAACTCATATCTTCTTGAACTGATTTCATCTTTTTCCATATTATCCATCCTATTATCCATTTTTGATTTGACCATCCCTAGCGTGAAATCTGATGGCAACTTGGCTCTGATACCAATCGATGGAGAACTCCTGCAATCAAAGAACCACAGCAACGCACACACAGCACACAACCAAAGAATATGCACAAAGAGAAGGAAAATGGAAGTTTATATTAATTGGATAAGATAGAGTAACCGCAAAATAGCAAAGAAATAGAAATAAACAAGCAGATTCCCAGCAATTCGAGGAGCTGGGGACCTCCCAAACAAGCCTATGAATAATATTTCTGGATGTCCTCCTCTCTACTTCTTCTTCTAAATAGTCAATTCCTTAACTAACTGACAGCTAGGTGTCCATTTCCATAACAAACTTCCCCTGCACGTGCCCCTTTTACAACAGATTTCCCATGCCTAATCACCCTCTTGCACACCTTATCATCCTCTACCAGACTCACACTTATGTACCCTTGCCCCTCTTCCTTCCCCTGCCCTGGACTCATAGACCTTACGTATGGGGGGTCTAACACAGTCAATACCGTACAGCTTGTATAAAACTGTATTATTTATTGTTCATTTCGATCAAGCATAGGGTGTAATTTCATCCATTCCCATGGGCTGGAACTTTGAAATTTGAGGAATTGAACGATATAGAAACTACAGAGTTTTTGCTCTTTAGGCTCAACTTGAGAGTGTTTCTTTGGACATTCCAAGGGAGGATGTGACACTGTTATTATGCATGACTGTAAATTGTTATTTTTAGTCTATTTGTACCATATTTTGAAACTGTTGAATTATATGGGTATTTGAATTGTATGGATGCTCATCTATTGTAATCTCTGGAACATTAACATATATGACTAAATAAATAAAAAAAATTCCAGTTTGGGCTTTGTGCTAAGAATCTTTGGAGGGATTCAACTTCAATGAAATTTGTTTTCATTGTGTTATTATTCCAATTTTGTTTTTTGCTTTGGCATTTGACCATCTTTCAAATGGTTTCTATTGTTTCCAACGCTCATTAACATCTATGGTAAAATTGTAATGGCATATCTCACTCTCTGTGTGAACAAATCTGTTTTTCAGTCATAAATGTTTGTTGCTTCTTCAGGTGACTCTGGTGGGTATAACCACAATTGAGGATCTTACTGGAAACTGTTGTTCAAAAAATTGCGGAATTTAAAGTGAAACCTGACAGATTTTCTGTGATTAAGGTAATGATGATGGGTCTTATGGCCAAAATATGTCACCTTTATAATTGAGCATTAATTTCAGTACATTCTAAGCATCCAACTGAATTGTAGTGAAATTGTTTATGCTGTTTTGTGTTCCATAGTATAGCTAGCTTTTGCTATATTGAACTGTTAATGAATCATGTGACTTATGGCTAGAATGGTTAGGTATATGTTTTTATCTTTTATCTTTCTTCTTCACTCGTTATTCCATTTACATGGGAAGACACTCAGCATAAACTCCCTAGCTACTACAAGCATAATTTGTTTTGTTTATTCCAAGTTCATCTAGGCCTGGGGGGGATTTCTGGATGATTTGTTCTGTCCCAAGAATTCTCAGGCCTCTTTTCTTATGTCCATTAATGATCTTGTCATGGGTAGCCAACAAGTTAATTGGCCCCTATGGATTACTTAACGGGTTGAATTATTAAAAAGATTCATTTTTTCCTTTCAATATTTAGTCCTTGGCTATTTATTGTAATCATGCTTACTTGGAGGCACCTCCTTTCCTTGCGGCTGAGTTTATAGTCCCTATACAGTTGTTCATGATTGACATCTGTGAGACCTTCCTGGATTCCTTACTCTTGTTTGTGTTTTCTGCCTTGACCGATCTCATAGGTTCATTATTAAAGCATATAATTTAGAAAATCCATTTATTACGCAAAGCAGTTAATGCAAGAATATTGTTGTTAATACCTCTATTATTACTTTTTTGGTTAGGAATTGGTAACAAAGGAATATCAAAATTTCAAGTTTCAACAACCCTATCAGCAGGCTATGTACTACTGCTCATTAATGCTACAGGATCAGACATGGCCTTGGATTGAAGAACTTGAAGTTCTTCCTCATCTTGAAGCTGAAGATCTTGCTAAATTTGCTCCCATGATGCTCTCCAGGGCCTTCTTAGAGTGTTACATAGCAGGTTCTTGTGCTTCACATTATTTAAATTCAACTTCAGTCCTTCTTTCCTAGTTTCTAATCATTTATTTAATATTTTCTTTTGTTTTCAGGAAACATTGAATCTAATGAAGCAGGATCAATGATCCAGCACATTGAAGATGTTTTCTTTAAGGGTTCAAACCCAATATGCCAACCTTTGTTCCCATCCCAGCATTTGACAAATAGAGTTGTTAAGCTTGATAAGGGGAAGAGTTATGTGTACTCCAACTACGGCTTGAACCCAAATGATGAGAATTCTTGCCTAGTCCACTATATTCAGGTACTAACATTTAAGAAAAGGATGGAGAGATTTCATTGTAGGACTTTAGTTTTCAGTACACCTATTTTTAATTAAAATGGAGTGACTTCTTGTGAAAGTTAGCAGCTATTGTTACCCTCAATGTATATAGTCTCCTTTGATTTATTCTGATGCTTAAAAGATCTGAAAATACTATTGGGATAGTGAGTAAAAATTTTTGGTCAAATTGGGCTACTAATTGCTATTTAGTATCAGATTTATTTCTTTCGTAAGAACATAATATTATTTATTCACCGTGCTATAACATGCCTGGAGGTTTTGATATCAAGTTATGCAAGATTCCCACAGAAAAAGGATTAAATTGCTTTACTTATTCCTTGAAACTTTTTGGCTATCTGGGTTCCTGTTAGGACCATATATCTTGGCCATTGTGCCCTTTCCAGTCTCAAACATGTTTTTTGCGGCCTTTCCCTTGACTACCTTTGACAGAGATTTAATCGACCTTCCCACTGGTTCAAGAGTTAACTCTGTCAAATGACCAATTTAGGTTAGATTTATCTTTTCCTATTTTAGTTGACTTCTACACTCACTTAAATTAATATCGTTTGCAAATTCATTGGACTGTCACTCAATGTCTCAACTTCCAGTTATATCTATATTCACCCTATTGGCACATTTATTATAATCTAAAAAGGGAAGTTATCGAAAAGCTATCAAAAAATAACCTTTTTTTTCTTCTTTTGTTTAGTTATAAGCATGTATTAGTATATATCCTAGATTAAATTGCCACGAAGTTTGAAATGTAAAAGTGTTTACTAAAGTGCTGAAAATCTTTAGCAACAAATGGAAGAAGGTTTAAGGCGGAAAGTTCTTTGATAGATGAATTAAGTGGCTCCAATTAGATACAAAATTTTCAGAGCTATAAATTGTCACAACCATGTGCATACAAAAGTCCATTGCATGATAATTAACTGTCCTTTTAAAGATTATTTTCCCTGTAAGGATTATGTGGTAACTACTCGATTTCTTCAGTTAATGATAGTTAATTTCTTTCCCGTGGATTGTAGCTTTGTCTTTCTACAAGTTACAATCGTAAGACATTTTAGCTTCTTTGAAACATGTTGATATAGATTATTGCTTTTATCAAGGCCTGGATTCGTAACTACTACTGGTGTTCCTTAGTACTGTGCTTTATAAATAAGTTATTCAGACCAGGTCGTGCAACATAGAATAAACTGTGATTGGGAACTTTTGTTATTTGATGTGAATTGCAAATCATTGGTGGCAATGGTCCTTGCTTCAATGCATGTCAATGAGGCTCTTAAATTAAGCTCTGAAAGAAATAATTTTGTTCATTATCTTGTAAATCTATATGCTGGATTTAAGCAATGTTTCTAATCCTGGGGGCAATACCTGACTTACAGAGGTTAGAATGTTTTGTGACCTTTGATTTTCTAAAGGTTTTGGGCAATAGATGTATATGTCCGACAAAATCATATATATGCAGCCTGACCCCTTGTATCTTTTGGAGACACAAAAGCTGGTATGTTTTGAGAAATTACTGATTTAAATTTAATATGTTATGAATAAAAAAATGATACTTCAATACGTTTCTCAAACCTTTGTTGTGTTGAAAGTCAAAAGTACCATATTTGTTTACCTATACAGCTTTGTTGCTCCTGGTTTTCCATGGAGGATATTGCCTCTTGGAACTCTGTCTCTATGACATTTTCTACATTATCGATTCTATTTGATGAGTTGTCTCTGTTGGAGGTTTATTGCAGTTCTGACATCAGGTCCTTCGATATTTCAGGTTCATCAAGATGATTTCCAAATGAATGTGAAACTTCAGCTTTTTTCTCTCATTGCAAAACAACCAGCCTTCCACCAGCTTAGATCAGTTGAGCAACTTGGGTACATTACTGTGCTTATGCAGAGGTACAAAAAGAACTTTTAGTTTCTAATTCAACATTGCACTTGGAATATTTGCATTTTAACTTAATTTCAATTTTCTTTTTTTTCATGTAGGAATGATTCGGGTATCCGTGGGCTGCAGTTCATCATCCAATCCTCTGTGAAGGTATATGGCATAGTTTTCCTCTTGTAATTTGCAGCATTGCCTCATTGCCTCAAGTGCTTTGTTGATTTTTTAACAGGGTCCAAAACATATTGATACAAGAGTTGAATCATTCCTCGAGATGTTTGAAAGTAAACTTTATGAGATGACTAGTGAACAATTCAAGGTGAGAGAATACTTTTCTAATTGACTTCTTTCTTTGTGTTCCAGTGATGAGAATGTTTTCTCTAATCACAAAGGAAGAATTTTATTTATTTATTCTTTATGAAAATTGGTAGTGGATATGTATGATTTTTTTTTTTTTTTCCTTTGGGTAGTTCAGAGTTTGAAAATCTTACAAATAGAAAATTCAATCAATCAGTTGGGTAACATGCTTTTAATAGGGACATTACATTTCTGCTCCTAATTTTAGATCCGTAACAGCTGAAAACAATTTGGTGTATGCTAAGGGTAAATATTTTCCTATTTGTGCTAGGTATATAAAACTAGTATGGTTGTTCATCCTCCTTTCTTTTGCTGTATATTTAATTCTGGATGCAAATGGATCTGTGTTAAATACAAACAAATAGATTGTTGACGTAATGAGATCACAATTCTTTTCACAATTAACTTGAATCACCATTATCAACCCAATCAGTGTGATGAGGGACATTTATGTATTATGTGTCTAAAATTATCTTCAATTGAATCATTCTAACTGATTTAGTGATCATAGAATATGGAAAGGATAGCTCTGAACAATCAGATTTTCTGACGGCTGAGAAATGTAGCAACTGTCTTATTCTCGTTCCATAATCGACCCAGCTACAAGTTTCTTGTGTGCAAAATCTTGACTAGAATATTTCTTGTTATATGCAATTTCTGTGATTTAGTCGATCTGGCCCCCTAAGGATGAAATAATATTTGTGACACAGAGCAACGTGAATGCCTTGATTGATATGAAGCTTGAGAAGCACAAGAATCTAAGGGAAGAATCCGGATTCTACTGGCGAGAGATTTCCGATGGGACCCTCAAATTTGATAGGAGGGAAGCTGAGGTATGAAAATCAATCTCATCTTCTTCCACATGTTCAAAACAAGATTCTTCAAGTATGTTTGGAGACTTACTTTCTTTTTTAGTGGAGAATAAGATGAACTGAGGGACTTAAAGAACATACCCTCTGCACTGTTTGAACTCTTTCTTATCAAACACATGATTTTGAAGGAACTTGAGCAAATTAAAATTATTTTTTCAATCTGTAGTCATGGACTTGTTATTTCGCGAAATAGTTCATTTTTACAACTGTTGAAACTGAAACAGGTTGCAGCTTTAAGGCAGCTTACACAAGAAGAATTGATAGCTTTCTTCAATGAATATGTTAAAATTGGTGCACCTCAGAAGAAGACACTAAGCATTCGAGTGTATGGGAACCAACATGCATCTGAGTACACATCAGACAACAGCAAATCAGTTGAGCCTACTGTCGTTCACATTGATGATATTTTCAGTTTCAGAAGATCACAACCTCTTTATGGTTCATTCAAGGGAGGTTTTGGTCAAATGAAGTTGTAGGAAGTTGGAATCTTCCATCCGAGCTGTTTGTAAAGAAAACTTAAGGGTTGCAGGTGGAAAGATGGCTGCTCCCAACCCTAAACAATAGATGAAAAAAATTGGAGATTTGCAAAAAGCTTCCCATCGATGCTAAACAAAATGGTGGGTGCAAGTGCATCACCCATTCTTGGTCGAATTAAGGTATCTTTTTCGACAACAAAATCATGGAGCTGTTCGTCCCTTCTCCCGGTTTCCAATTGGCCTTTATCTCACTGTGATATTGAAACCTGTCATGGTTTAGACAATTTCATTTTTAACCGTTTTCGATCATCCAAAAGAATTGTATTTGAATGAGTTTCAATTGGGTAAATGAATCTCCGGTTTAAGAGATACAAGCAGGGTTCTCCAAGTACTGTATTTCTGGCTTCTGTAACATATGGTAAAATGTCTGAAACATTGCGTTCAATTTGATATTTTAAGACATGATGAAATGTTCTGCTGTGTATTAGGATGCATCAATTTCTATCTTTTATATATTTTTGCTGAAATTTCCTGTCAAATGAAGCAAGAATACATGAAAATTCTGCCTCTATACTGCTACAAATTTTTGGAAAATATTCCTAAGCGTTTATAAAAATCTTTCAACAAAATTGCAAATTCCAGTATCTGGCAAAGCTAGAAGCATTAAATATTGTAAAACCAGTTTTGTGAGTAATAACACTACTAGTAAACAATGTTCTGAACATCGGACCAGACCGTCCGGTCAGACCGGTTCGACTAGTAGTTGGCAGCATATCTGGTCCTGTATCCTCTAAAAACTGCTATTTTCAATCAAACCAGATTGAGCCGCGGTTGGACCGTTGGAATAGTGACGAATTGCGGTCCAATTGCAACTCAATCCCATCAAATTTCGGCATTGTTTGAGGGAGAAAACATCACCATTAGACTTGATGGCATCTCCACTACAAAACCCAGCCATTTTCAATGGTCATCGTCCAGCCTTCGTCGCTCGTCATCCACCTAAAGTTCACTCGACTGTCGAACTTCTTTCTTGATTCCGACGAGTTCTGGCGCTGATGGAACTCCCTAGCACCACCATCAGATTTGTCGGCACCTATACATCAAAAGCCCCATGATTCCAAACTTCGATTGGCCGTTGATCGTCGCTGCCGCCACCATCACCAGTCTCTTCACGCAACAGGGGTGTTTTGGACAGATTTCAAACCTTAAGGGAGTATTATATGGGTGTTTTTGATGAATTTCAAACATTTAGGGACTAACAATAATTTTACAGAATACAGTCCAACTGACTGATCCAACAGGTCAAACCGGAAATCGGACCCTTGAACGCGTCATAGTCTGGTCTGGTTTTCGGAACATTGCTAGTAAACCATTTGCTATATTGTTATTATTGCGATAGTTGGGGTTGGCAATCTTGTAGGATAAGGTTAAGGGAACAAGGTTTTAAAACCCGGCTTGGGCTGAAACCTAGCAAAGTGGTCGGGTCTCAGGTTGATAGATTGAACCGGTTTGACCGGTAGATCAAATCAGTGACATCTACATGTAAAAAAGTTTAAAATCCAACAAAAACACCCCTAAAATTACTATAAGTCTCTACAAGTTTAAAATCTTACAAAAAAATCTTAAATTACACCATAGCATCAACAACCGAAGCCAAATAGGGCATGTTTCAGACATTGACAACACACTATCACCACGAAAAGTCTCTCCTCAGCCTCTTGACTAAGACCCATCTCGCCTTACCCTTATTTGCCTCGCCAATCATCGACAATAGCCCGTTGTTGTCGTCGATTTATTTTTTTGATTTTCGGTTGTTTTACTCACCGAAAATTACCTTCATTGCCACCTTTCTATCACTGTTTTAAAACCGGGACCGATCGGTCCTACCGGGACTCGAACTCCACTCCGGTCTGGATATTATTAAACCCGTTAATACTAAAAGAGACGCTTTGGACCAGTGTTACAGTACAAACCATTCAGTCTGACCGACCCAAAACTTAGAGGGTGTTTGTCTAAGTTTATTAGCTGGTCAAACTAGCTTATAAGCTCTAAAATTAAGTTAACATATTTGTTTATAACTTTTTAGAGCTTATAACTTGGGCTTATAAGCAAAAAAAAAAAAAAAAAAAAAAATTGGAGAGGAGGTACTTTTTTTTTTTTTGCTTATAAACACTCTATTTATAAGTTAGTTTGACCAAGTATGTTACCACATTATCTTTGTTTAATTTTAAAATTCTATAGTATACCCTTATTTAATATAATATACTTTTTAATCATTTTCTAATAAAATGTACTTATAAACCACATTTTACCAAACACATCAACTATTTATCAGTCACTTATAAATACTTTAACTAAACACGTAATTGCTTAAAATTTCAAATGCTTATAAGTTAATTTGTTGATTATAAGCTAATTTTCATAAGCTCAACAAACACCCCCTTGTTCCAGTCCACCTAATCTTAATTCCCTTGCATCGGTTTCATTCACCATAAGCCATTTCAGTCACCGTAACTTCCATTTTCATCTCCAAACCGCAGCTTCCATTTTCATTTTCTCTGAAGTTCAAAGTTTACACTTACTTCCTCATCTTCTTCATCTTCTTCAACTTACTTCCTCCATCGAAATCCAATCTTCTTCATCGAAATCGAAGACCTAGAATTCGTTAACGAAATCGTGACTACAACAATACGTCAGCTTCACGAATCAGCTCCTTTACCATTGCTCCAACACCCCTTGTTTTTGTATCAAAATCGTTCTTCTATGCATCTCTTTCAACTTCCTCAACCTTCTACTTCTGCACTTGCTCTCTTCTCTCTTTGTTCGCCTCCATCATAGTCACAAATCTTTTGAGTTGTGTGGGAGATGTTCTAGAGTATTCATAGATGCCCTCACCCACACGTGGCTAGAGTTAAGCAATGCCTGCCCTACCTCGCACATGCCAACAATTATGAGCGTACACGTATCATCTGATAATTTAAAATGATAGACAGTGTAGGTGTCATTGAGATTAGGCCTTCATTTTCCAACAAAACATAAAGGCTCCATGAGTTGCAATAAAAACACATTTTGCTATGCGTCCATTACTCCATTTGCATTTTTGAATTCTAGAAACACAATTAAATGGACTCAAAAATTTCTTTCAATCTCATCTCACCGATCCAATCAACGGTCCAACTGATTGGACCGGTTGACCCGCAACCCGGTCACCTTGTCGAGTCTTACAACGGGTCGGATTTTAAAACAGAGCTTTCTATTCATTGGCTCTTCCTCTTCAAAACCCCCAACATCCCAGCTTTCAATTGTTTGTCGATCGTCATCCTAATTTTTAGGGTTTTGATGAACAATAAAAATTGTAACTTGACCCAATGAAGGCCTCGAGTCCCAGGTCCCGGTTCAACCAGTCAGGTTTTAAAACACTATTAGGGAATGTTTTTCGTGTCCCATCCTCCAACACCAAACTTAATGTTCGAACCTGTCTCTATCTAAAATTTGGAGGCCACTGTCTCCATCCCGGGAATTTGGGAGTCAGGAAAAGAGGTGAGTAAATTGCATGTAGGAGACGAAATCCATCCCCGTATCTATACAAATACCTCTCTTTTTTGGAAATTTGAACACATTTTCCTTATTTTTTAAAATAGAAATAAATTAATAATGATTATAATACTCTTTAAAAGTGTATTATTTAGAAGTTTTTGGATTAACTATTGGTCATTGTAATGTACAGGAAAAAAATTCAGCTTTTATAAACCAATATTAATTAAATGTCAAACCCCCACATATGGATCCTCCCCTCATTTAATTTTACTCAACTTTCAATAATCAAAGAATAATGCTACACTCACAACCATTTTTTACAAACTTTTTCTTGTAACCCCTTTACACTTGGTCAGCTCGTAATAGGTTTCACCTGACAAATTGCGGCTAATTAATTGCGAGTTGCTACGTTAGGATTGTGAAAAAAAAATTGTGAGAAGAGGTTGTGGTGGATATAATATTACTCATAATCTAATGACACAAGGCAACAACATAAACAAGAGGCTAAGATTTATTCTCTTCTCAAAATTGTAATCAATTCTTTAATTTCTTATTCTTTTATCAAATTAAACTCAATATTAATCATTTTCATCTAATTTTAATTTATAAATTAAAAAAAAAAGGTATAGAATTCATATGTATGAAAATAACATATATTTAATCAAATAATGATGGGGGTTGAGGAGGAAAACTTCCCTATCCTAGGCCCCAACCCCTGAATTTCTTGGGGATTCCCCAGCCATTGGAGGGGTTTTTACCGCCAGTTCCAAGGCTTCCCCCAACTTCAGATGATTGGCAGTCCTTTGATGAGATCATGGTCGACCACCATCTAAAGGCTCCCAGCTCTTGGGTAGGTCACAATTCCTATATTAACATATCTAGTTAAGAATATATTCCTGTATAAACAATTTAATAGCAGTAAAATTTGACAGCAACCAATAAAGGGAGTGTTTGTTTGTGCTAAATTTTTTATCTTATAAGCATTTAAAATTTTAAGCAATTACATATTTAGTTAAAATATTTATAAATGATTGATAAGTAATTAACATGTTTGATAAAATGTGACTTATAAGTATATTTTATTATAAAATAACTAAAAATGGTACTATATTAAAAATGGTATACTATGAAATTTTAAAATTAAATAAGGATAATATAGTAATATACTTGGTCAAACTAACTGCTTACAATCAAAAAAAAAAAAAAAAAAATTCCTCCCCCAACTTATTTATTTATTTTTTGCTTATAAATTCAAAAATATTATAAACAAATATATCAATTTAATTTTAGAATTTATAAGTTTAGACAAACAATATGGCCATCATAATCAAAAGCTATATTTTTAATTCTAAATTTGGTGGATATATGAACCCATAATATATGGCACATGAACCATGTTTTTTGTTTCAGAATTGACGTCAATATCAAATTATAATAATCAATTCAATAAAAATCTACTCCAGTGGTAGATGTAGATCTGTCCAAGAAACCTAATGTGTGAATCTAAAATTATTCTAAAAACAAAAGTATTCATGTTCACTGAATTGTTCAGATCTCATTCACCAACGGCACCGACTGACAGATAATTTTATAATTCTAAATCTCAACAGCCACACGCTCCAAATCAAAATTATTGGTCACAAGAATTAAATAACGCTTAAAAACGAGTGGGAATCAAAAGAATAAAGAAAAATAATAATGTAAATCCCTTGAACGCAATAAGAATTGTTTTGCTTCATTAACCAATGAGATACAATGAATGGGTCAAAATTGAATTTTGAAATATTCCTGTTGTGTGAATTCTTTTTTTTTTTTTTTTTTTTTCTCTCGACTTTGAAACTTCGCATTCATTCATACAACGGAAAAAAAAATAAGCTGATCTGAAGTATCAAGCGCCCTGACCGCCTTGACAGCGCAACTGGAAATCTCCATCCGTGTTGGATCTTGAACCACCGCGTGAGCGCCACCATGGTGATCCTGGTGGTGCTGATCTTCGTGGTGGCTAGCCGGAGGATGGTAATACAAACGAGCAGTATGTGGGCAGTGAGAATGAAATCTTGCCGCGATTCTCACCCCAGCATCCAATAACTCCATATACTTCCCCATCTCAATCTTGAACTTTCTTTAAACTAAACAAGAAAAGAACAAAGAGAGATTTAGAAGACGACCCAGATGAAAGAAGAGCGCAAGAACGAAAAAAAAAATAGAGACTTTATTTGTTTGAGTGGAGAATGGAGGCTAATGCCATTGCTTTATAGAGCGCCTCTCCCAGGTTCTTGCATTTGACTTTCTTCCGTGTTTCCCCTCCCCCTCTCGTTAGGTTTTTTATTGTGATTTATTTAAATTAATTGGCCCCCATTTGTTTATAGTTTGCACTTGGAGTCGGTGGGTTGGATTTATTTAATTATTTTACCTTAATAAACTATCTTCAAATAACTCTTTATAGTTTATATGATCTAAATTCTTTATTATAAAAAATTTATTTATAGAAACAAGAGTGTAACAGACTTTTTATTATTTAAATATAAATTAAAAGGTGAGTTTGATCTCCACATTTAGGAAATTAAATTTTACTCTTTATCATAATTTTAAATAATAAATTACAAGTTTTTATATATTTTTTTATAATTTATCTTTCATATTAAGTTTTCTTCTTGAAAAAATATATTCTCTTTCCTAAAATTTAAAGAGTCTAATAGATTTGAATAAAAATTTTGTTCTTTATATTTAAAAATAAATAAAAATACTCTTATTTTATATAAAAAATATTATTTAAAATAAAGAGTATTGTTAGAGATGCACTAACATATATATATTATGTTATTTCTTGTTGGGGCACAAGAGATTCTTTTTAGGATTTTATAATTAATTTTGCACAGCACTCGTTCAACACAACAACACAATTTGTGAGAGAAAAGGTTATCGTATTCCATCTGACTTCAACTCATATGATACTAACACTATTTTACATATAATAATAAATAGTAATATGTCACCAACCACTTAATTACTCAAATAGTTTATTTTAACTCCAAACTCTCAAACTAGAAAATAAAAAATAACATATTCGTATGTATAAAAGTAATAAATTTGATAAAAAGAAATGTTTTTTAATTAAAATTACAAAGTCATATAAATTGGATAAATAGTTAATACTAAAACAATAACACTTAAAAGTGATATATAATATGTTACAAAATAATATTGTTTTATTAATTATATGTCATTACCAATTTGACATTGAATATTATTAGAATGACATTACTTATTAACGTATTAATTCACTTATTTACTATAATCAATAAATGCTAAGAAAGATATTGGGATTTAGACTTAAGTATTCATTTAAAGATTATATTTTTTAAATCCTTAGCTTTGGCATGGTAATTAGGTGAAGAAATTAGACTATTTGAGTAGATGGGGGATAATATTGAAAAATACAACAAGTAAGAGGGGTAGTTAAGAGAATATACCAAAGGAACGGTCATTGAATGGCAATTAAAATAATAAAGAAAGAATTGGCAATTAGACTAACTGCGTGTCTGTGTCATTGCCTTTTCTTTTCTCTTTCCTAATTGGAGTCTAAAGAAAGAGGCGTAGGAGGAAGAATGCTTCAGCTTTATTGTTACGCGTTCAACATTCGACGCATGACTTTGACGGCGCTGGTCTTGGTGTACTTTAAGACGCCCTATCATTTATTACATTACATAAATTCAAACAAACCTATCCCTTACAAACTTAGTTCCAACCAAATTATTATTCAATTACAATTATTCTAATATACAATGCCCAACACATTCCTAATTCATGAATGTTTTTAAAGATTCCTTGGACTCAAATCTTTTTGACAAACATTTTTTCATCAAATTTTGATATAGCGTAGAAGGTAAATACACATTCATCTTTGAAGTTAGACTAAGTTACAAGTCTCATTTGTTTTGAGATTTATGAGAAGATAACTCCTCTTAAATCAGCAACAATTTTACTTTAAAATTTCATAAAATTCAGAAGAAATGCACTAGCTAACCATGCAAACAAACTAATATATAGTAAAGTGAAAATAGATGGTGTATATATACTGGTATTCGAGAGTGTCTGTGTCAATTTATGTATACCTCGACTATTCTTCTAGGACCTTGAAATTAACGGTCAAATAAACCTCCAATGAATATTCCTTATTAGTAATAGTGGAGATTTAAACTTAAGATTTTTTTAGTAATATATTTAAAAATCTCAAGTAAACCGCTAAGTTACCCAAAAGTAGTTAGGATTTTTAAATATTATTATAAGCATATTGAATTATTTCCAGAAGGTAGGTTTGGCACTTTGAAAAGTTGCCAATTTGACTAATCTTGCGGTGTGGGATTAGGTCAACAATTGAAGACTAACGCAGTTGAGAAATCATTTGCATAAACAAAGATTAAATTGGGCGAATCTCCGAAATTCCTTGGGTATTTCATGATTACAAGCAAAGCATCGATCATATAAAAATGTTATCAAAGTTGAGGAGGAGATTGTTGATGTTTACTTTTAAAGCAATTGGGTCGCTTACTTCAACGCCAACCCTTTAATTTGCTGCCTGCCTTTTGAATCTCTACTAGGCTTTGCACCCTTTGTCTTTAATATAAAATAATTACAACATAACAAACTTTATAAAATGGCCATTCACCATAAGAAATGGCCGCTCATTCAGCCCGTTAGACTTGGCCCAGGCCTATTGAGAAATCTTATTCTTAGATAGTATTATGAAGAATTCTGATTGGACTAAAATATAGACACAACCTATTAATGAATTTTGTAATGAATCTTTTTGAAATTATACTAATACCATTACAGCTTATAATTAAGCAGTTCTAAGTTTCAATTCAAGTGAATATGTATATCTAAATTGGTTACTTGATCCAGGAATATGTACCAAAGTGAATTTTCCCAGCAGAAATAAAAGAGAAAGCCAAAAATAAATAACTAAATTTCAGCAACACACTAAAATAAGGAAATTGCCATTAACTATGGACAGACATTTCCACTGAAAATTACTTCAATTAAAAGTTTGGTTATAGAGACCCTTTGAGTTTTTATTTACAGTTTGCAAGTAATATTTGATTATAAACGATAACCAAGTAGAAATAAGACAATGGATCTATACTATATTACCAAATCAATCAACTGCTATAATGTCTTTTTTGGCCATCCGTTGAATCAATATTTGCCTGTTTTTGGGATGCCAAATCTCTATATATTTACCCAGCTCTTGCTGCTGTCTGCTCTCTAATTACTCATGCTATCTGCAAAACGTAATATGCTTTCAATTATACAGAAACAGATTTTTCCAACGCTTGTACTACAAAATTTAAGAACCCAGATTTCCTAAGAATATGTTAGTATATATTCCTTTCAAATTTTACTCTTTTGTTGAAGCATCAATTATTAAACCTATTTAAGTCTAATTTTGAAGCAAACTGAAAATTACAGGAACCATAAATACCGTGTAAATATAAGGGTCCTGACGCCCTCCTGTGCCAGATCTCTTGACTTCATCCAGCTTCAACAACCTGCAGACATGAAATACATCAAATTCAATTCTATCCCACAACAAATCACCACCTCTAGTCACTGTCATAACCACTCTTCAATGTTTTATTAATTAACACAACCAACCATACTGGACTTCACTTCATCCTTCTTCATTAACCCTAACCCAACAAGGTTAAAAATCCCTCAGTCATCTATGTACAATCATATATACCAGGTAAGAATTAAAATGAATACATAAGACAAGACGAGCAAGGAAGGCAATTAAGAAATATTTATACATATATAAAAGAAAAATGGATTGGTTTTCCATATTCAATAATTAAATAGTAAAGTTAAGATTGTCTTTTCATTTGGTTTCAAGATCCTTTTTCAGTATTGGCCCTGCGATGTGACCTGTTCAACACTATCTTTGGGTTCACACAGAAATTACCAAAATTTTAAAAAGTTGTTATTGCGGTGGACTCTCAGAGTCCGTAGCAATTCCCTCACATATGCGCTGCCATGTCAGCAATTGACCAACTTTTGATAGCGGAACCAACATGATTTGATTGGATTCGTTTGAACCCTCAGATGGACATAAAAAGATAAATATTCGATCATACGGTTAAAACGATCCAATCAAGAGGTTAACTCATAACGAGAAGGTGCAGGGTACTCACATTCTGAGTGCTTTGCTGGTGTCAGGACTGTCACCGAGAAACCGACGTATCCTCGTTTCAGAGGAACAACCGCCAGAAGAGAGCAGCTTCAAAATTGCATCAGCTCGCCGCTGAATGTGAGTTGAGCCACCTGTTTTCCTCTTCGGCTTCTCCCGAGCCACCATCATCTGCCTCCTCTCGCTCACGCACGGGCTTCGCGCGNTATGAAATGTGACACATTCTAACTGCTTATGTTTGTAGTTCATTGAACGCCCAATGAAATGAAGGATTGAATTATTTGGTTTTAAATTTTAATAAGGAAATCTTAAAATTTGGATAAAATTCGGATATCCGATCCGAATAATCGGATATCCGGATAACCGGATATCCACATAATTCGGATCGGATTCGGATCAACAAATAGCTTAATCCGAAAATTCGGATCGGATCAAAAAATGTCCTATTCGGATCGGATATTCGGATTTGCACAGCCCTAGTAATTAACATATCCAGTTAAGAATACATTCCTGTATAAACAATTTAATAGCAGTAAAATTTGATAGCAACCAACAAATTGGGCAGTTATAATCAAGAGCTATATTTTTAATTCTAAATTTGGCGGATGTGTGAACTGTGAACCCATAATATATCGCACATGAACCATGTTTTTTGTTTCAGAATTGACGTCGATATCACATTATAATAATCAATTCAATAAAAATCTACTCCAGTGGTAGATCCATCCAAGAAACCTAATGTGTGAATCTAAAATTATTCTAAAAACAAAAGTATTCATGTTCACTGAATTGTACAGATCTTATTGGGAAAAATCACCAACGGCACCGACTGACAGATAATTTTATAATTCTAAACCTCAACAACCACACGCTCCAAATCAAAATTATTGGCCACAAGAATTAAATAACGCTTAAAAACGAGTGGGAATCAAAAGAATAAAGAAAAAAAATAATGTAAATCCCTTGAACGCAATAAGAATCGTTTTGCTTCATGAACCAATGAGATACAATGAATGGGTCAAAATTTAATTTTTCAATATTCCTGTTGTGTGAATTCTTTTTTTTTTTTTTCTTGACTTTGAAACTTCTCATTCATTCATACAACGGAAAAAAAAAAAAGCTGATCTGAAGTATCAAGCGCCCTGACCGCCTTGACAGCGCAACTGGAAATCTCCATCCGCGTTGGATCTTGAACCGCCGCGTGAGCGCCACCATCATCTGCCTCCTCTCGCTCACGCACGGGCTTCGCACGCTCGTGACCGCGCTTGCGCTGCTTGACAAGCTGGATCCAGCCTCTGTTGACAGGGATTCCAAGGAAACTGATTTAACCGTCGGCGGCGGCGGCTTCGCCACTGTGATTTTCCGGCTGATCTTCGAGCGACTCTTTCGCAAGACCTAGGAGTAGTTTTAGAATTTTCAAATTTTGATTATAAGGAAAATTAAAAGCCAAGTTAAAACAAACATGTTGGAACGTGATTGGAAAAATTGAACAAAGTATGATCGTCTAGAGCGTTCAAATCAAGATGTTCTAGAAATTTAAAACAATATTTCAAACATTTAACAAAATTTGAATATTCTGGTAATTTTCTATTGAAATTGGACTTCAAATTCTTCTGACTTGTCAAATAGAGAAGAAAGCAAGTTCAACAGTGAAAATTTATCATAGCAACACAGAATGAGAACCTGTAAGCTAATCCAACTGAGAGCCAGTGATCAAATTTTAAGAAAGATCAATCACATTATAATTAATGACTAAAAACAGAGGTATATCAACTTAACCAAACAACAATCAAATCGTTTACGAGAAATAAAACAATAGAAGAATGAAGTAGCCAAAAATTGTATCCAAATACACAAACGCTCAAACTAAACCAAAGAGATGAGTATACCTTGAGTTTCATTTCGTGACAGCGAGCCACCAAAGCGATGATTCGAAGCTGGTGAGCTCGAATCTCATCAGAGCTAGCTTCACTGGTAAGCCACGAAGCAGAGCGTTTGGATCCACTACTACTTGAAGCTAAGCTCTCGTTCATGCTCACGCTCTCTTCGTCGCTGTAGCTCTTGCTTTTCAGCAACAATTCACCATCAGTGTCGAACCTGCACGTAAAACAACATGAAACTTCAAAAAAAAAAACAAAAAACAAAAAGATAAACATATTTGAATAGCGAAATTAAAATTTACTGTGGAGAGGAGTAAGAAGGAGGTGGCTGTTGGTCGGGGGAGGAGAGAAGGAGAAGAGCTGAAGCGACAGTGCGTTCGAGAGGAGACGGAAAAGGAACTTCTTGTGTCATTGTTTATAAAACGACGACGCTTTTTTTCAAATTGTGGAAATGGCGCGCAAGTAGAAGAGAGAATTATTTGAAAATTTACTCTCTTTTTATCAACTCACTCGTTTAATGGTGTTTCTCAATTCTCACTAAATACAGTATAAACAAATCACACACCTCTCTGTCTCTGTCTCTGTCTCTCTCTCCCTCCATAAACGGTTTTGATTTTTACTTCTACGGATGGAGAGTATTATCACGTGAATTGCACCATTGTGGGACATCAAGTCATCAAGATCGTTGCTGGGGTGTTGGACAAACTAATTATCCTAGTTAGTAATAGGGTACGGCAAAAAAAAGGTATGAGAATTTTACAGGTATGATACGGTAAATGATGAAAAATACATTTGTAAAAATTCTGTCATAAAATTTCGATACGGGAAAAATGTGGTATGAGTATATACGGATTTAATACAACATATTGTCAATAATATGTTTTAAAAAATACGACAATATCAATCTTGATTTTAACACTTTTCATGGACCACTAAAGGTGTTAAAAAAAATACAAAAACCAAACCAAACCAAAAAAACCTGTTAACCCAAAAAACGGTTCAAAAAATTCAAAAAACCAGATTTTCGATTTGATTACCGGTTTAGGGAAAAAAAAAATATATATATATATATATATAATAAAAATAAAAATATATATTATTAATTTTTAATATATATATATATGAATGTTTAATTTTTATTTGGATATGTATTGTTAATGTTTACAATTTAATTTAGGAAAAAAAATTTAAAAAAAAAAAAGTTTTATCCAATAAAATAGGGTTTTCCCCAAAAATCGGTTCAATTTCGGTTTGGAAATTTTCCTGAACTGAAAAACCGGTTCGGTTAATTGCTTTTGAACACCCTTATGGACCACCTAGTTAAAATCAATATAACATTTCAAATACAAAATATTCAATTAAATAATAACCATTAGACCTAACAACATAACACAAATACACAATATTGAGATTCAAATTATAGTCTATAGACTCAAACACAATATATACCCAAGATTCAATTATAGTCTCAAATCAAACACATAACAAAACCAAAATTCAAAATCAAATTAGAGCTTAAAACAAATAAAATACACAAATAATACAACCAAGATTCAAATTATAGTATATAACCGTAATTAAAAATAGAAGTCTTGGACTTGAAGCTTGGGGGAGAGAGTTAAAAGAGAAGAAAAGAAGAGATCAAGACTCAAGAGATGAAGAACTGTTGAAGATTTGAAGAAGAGATGAAGAACTGTTGAAGATTTGAAGAAGAGATGAAGAACTGTCGAAGAGAACTGAGGAAGAAGAGAAGGAGAAAATCTTTTAATTTTAGTCAAACCCCACCCAAAACGACGTCCTTTTGGCTCTTCACTCCATGATTTTTTTGTCTGCAATAATTCGCGAATTATACGGTAGCCTTGATAAAATATGTAAATTCGCGTATAAAACGCGAATTTACTAACTAGGCCAATTACTTAGGTGACATCATTTTACGAATTAATTTATTTAAATAAGAGTTTTTAATGATGTTAATTATGATATATATTATTACTAAATAATGTAACCTTGATATAATAATATGAAAAATAATTATACATAAAATAAGACAAATAATTATCTATACGTGAACTAAATATCATGTTTAAATGTCTTGTATCGTATTAACTTTTTGGTTTAAAAGTCCAAAATTGTAAATGTGAAAATATAGAATTGTCATGCTTGAAAAAGTAAGGTTGACACAGAGCCCAGTCAGTGTAAATAATCAGAGTCTAGGCAGATCCTACAGCCATTCAGATGCAGCCACGTCGCATGTTGGCGTGAGTAGCATGCTCTTGTCAGTGCAGTAGGTGCGCGCCAGACTGATGAAAGGCCAAAGGCCGTCCACGTGTCCAATCCCTACACAAAACGAGGAAATCACTGGAGTAGGTGAGCAACGAGATACAAAGAAGGATTTGCACGGTATCTGCCCCCTTTTTACGGATTTTGTAATCATTACTCTAATTCATCCCACTATAAATAGAGGGTTCATCTCCCGTTTTTTAGGATTGGCTCATTTCACTTTAGATTAGCTAATTTCTCTCTGTACTAGCTTATTCTCTCTCTTGTAATCACTTGTAAGTCAGCTTGCTGAATGCAACTTGACCCCTCATATCAATACAATATCAATCAACGTAGGAGTCGCTTGTTTAAGCATCCGAACCACTTTAAACATTGTTTCTTCATCTTTTTATTCATCTCAATACCCTCATTCACGTGTGATTTCTGGCCCAGCTCAGCATTCCATACGTGCGTTTAGTTGGTGTCAAAATCACGCATCAACAGTTTGGCGCTAAAAGGAGGACTTGATTTAGTATTCGTCCTTCATCAGGAGAATCTCTGACTAATCGGTCCTAAAACAGTAAATGGCTTGCAGATTCGAATCTGAGCGACCCCATAATGGTGAGGGAGAAGTCCCCCAGGTGCAAGAGGGCACTTCGCCCAGTTCCGCAAAATCTCATGGGGGATATTCCCTCAAGCTCACAGCTCGATCCAACCGTCATGAGCTACATGGAGAGGCTCAACAATACTCTCCAAACGGTTAACCAAAGGTTGGACTGCTTGGATCGGGTTGCACCACCCCAATCAAATGAGGTAGTGCTACCACCAAAAACACTTACAGGTCGCATGAAAGCACAGAAAAGGGCGATAGCCCGTGTCGCGCGCACTATAGCACGTCAAAGAAAGGGAAAACAGGTGGCGAACAATGGCCCTAGAGGCTCCGAAGGACCAGCAAACACTGACCGCACCCCGGGTAGAATACCCGTGGCGCAAAGACTCGGTGACAGGTCACAGATCAAGCTGTCCTATACCATATCGCGCAAGCACTCCCACAAAAGTGCAAGGCGGGGAAATTCCCACTATAGCCGAAATGACGACTCCAATCATCGTGCGGGAAGTTACCACACTCGCGGGTCGGTTTGCACCACCGCAGAAATCGTGAAAGTTCCCCAAATCATGCAACTCCATCACATGGCTCTAGCCAGCGTGTGTCAAGATTGGCCAGAGCTGCCGGCAGAGGCGAGAAGGAATCCAACCTACAGTCATTCCTCAAGCGTAACTGTGAGGGTCAACCCACGTTGTAGAAAGTAATCCGCAGGTAGTGTCGCTACCTCAAATCGAAGAGCTGCAGCGAGCTTTGGATCAGCTAAAGGCTCAACAAAATGAGCGAGGTCAAATCACAGAGGCATCTCCCTTTTCTACGGTTGTGTTAGTCGTCTTTCTCCCTTCTAGATTCAGAATGCTCGATATGCGAGCGTTCGATGGGAATTCTGATCCGCAGGATCGTTTGTATGAGTTCAACGACCTGATAGAACTTCATCAAGTTTCTGATTTGGCGAAATGCTGATGCTTGGCAGTGACCCTTAAATCTCACGCCAAACGATGGTTCAGGTTGCTCTCGGGAGGATCGATTAGCTCGTGGAATCAAATGAGCTTGACATTCTTGAGACACTTCCAAGCGAACAGGAAGTTTTCAATGCCTTTAAGCTACCTCAACAACATAAGGCAAGAGAGAGATGAATCCCTCCAATCTTACATCGACAGATTCCATAGAGAGCTCCATAAAGTAGCTTACACTCCCGAAGAGTCCGTCTGACTCTCATCATAGCAGGAGTTTGTCCATAGACAGATCTGTGGAAGGAGCTACAATCAGAGGATGATGTTTCTCTTACCCGCTTTTACAACCTTACAGAGAAATACCTCCGTATTGAGAACTCTGTAGCGGCGCTCCACCACCATGACCCTAGCATTTCAGGCAGTGCGCCAAGTCGAGGGGAAAATAGGAGGACTGATCGTCAATGGGCTAACGATGATCAACAAAAAGGAAAGAAACAGCGGTTTAAGCCCAAGAAGTCTTATGCTCCCGTTCCTCATTGCGATCGCGACAGGAATCGATATACCCTTTTGAATGCATCTGTCTTGGCAATTCTTAACAAGTCAGAAGAGGCTAATCTACTCGAAGAGCCTGAGCCCATGAAAAATCCCCCTTTAGCTAGGAACAGTAAAAAGTACTATCGTTATCATCGGGACAATACGCATTACACCGATGAGTGTGAAGCTCTCAAGCAAGCAGTCGAAGATCTTATCAAGCAAGGGCATTTCAAAGAGTACGTTGATGACTCTGTTCCCGTAAGGGAGAAAAATATAAAGGAACCGGGCAAGAAGCGTCGTGATCGCAAAGGTATCTATAGCGTGGGGATAATCTTTGTGGGACCACACCTCAGGGCAAACTCACGAGGTGCCCAGGAATGATATGCTCGTGAAGCCCATCACGACCTTATCCGTGTGATAAACACGATGTAGCGACCATCAAAGGTTCGCAAAGAGAAGGAGATCACCTTCTTTAAAAAAGACACAGTCCGATTGCATCATTCCCACGATGATGCTCTCGTCATTACGCCCCAAATAGGGCGTTGCGAAGTCCACAGGATGTTGGTGGACAACGGAAGTGCTATGAACATCCTGTTCTAGCGAGCTTTCGAAAGAATGAACTTGGATGAGGCTGACCTAAAGCCCGCCTCAATCCCCCTATATGGTTTTACAGGAGGTCACCTGATCCCCAAGGGGATGATCTTGCTTCTCGTCACGCTGGGTGACTTCGACGAAGTGACCAGGGTCACCGAATTCTTGGTAGTAGATTGCCCCTCCGCCTTCAATGGTATCCTAGGGCGACCTCTACTAAGAAGCTTTAAGGCAGTCACTTCGATCTATCATCTTAAGATGAAGTTCCCCACCCCGACGGGGATAGAGGAAGTAAGCAGATCTCAGCGCACATTTCGCGACTGCTATGTAAGGGCAGTGCAGATGGCATGCAAGGGGAAAGACATTTCGCGCGACATTCCCAGACAGGTAATGGCCATCAGCTGGATCGAGCCACAGCCTGGCCTAGTTGACGATAACATGGATCCTCGTGTCCAAGAATGCCCTTCCAGTGGATCAGTTGAGGATTTATCTGAAGTGTCAGTCGATCAGAGCGAGCCAAGCAGAGTGTTGAGGATTAGAAGTAATCTTAACCCCCAGCTCGCTAGCACTTGACCAGCATCCTCAGAGAGAATATCGATGTGTTCGCATGGTCGCATGCTGACATAGTCAAGATCAGCCCAAATGTCATTTGCCATGCACTGAACATCGACAATGAAGCCAGACCAGTTCGCCAGAAGAAAAGAGCGATGGATCCAGAACGATATGCTGCCTTGAAACTTGAGGTAGATAATCTCTTTCGGAACGGATCCATCCAAGAAATGCTCTATCTGAGCTAGGTTGCCAACCCGATTCTAGTAAAGAAGCCTAACGACCAGTAGCAGACCTGTGTTGACTTCACCGACCTCAACAAAGCATGCCCAAATGACAGTTTTCCCTATCAAAGATTGACCAGCTCGTGGATGCCACCTCTGGGCACGAGCTGCTAAGCTTTATGGATGCATACTCGAGGTATAATCAAATTCTGATCTATGCGCCGGACGAAGAGCATACCTCATTTGTTACAAATCGGGGGCTATATTGCTACAAAGTTATGCTCTTCGGCCTAAAAAATGATAGCGCAACTTACCAGCGGTTGGTTAACCGGATGCTTTCCGAGCAGATCAGAAAATCAATGGAGGTCTATGTAGATGACATGGTGGTCAAGTCACATGTCGCTTCAGATCACATAGTGCATCTCGCTGAGATGTTTGACATCCTCCGAAAGTACAGAATGAAGCTAAACCCTCTCAAGTGCTTGTTCGGAGTGTCCTCAAGAAAATTCCTAGGATACATGGTTAACCAGAGGGGAATAGAGATCAACCCCAAGAAAATCCAAGCTCTCCTCGATATGAAAAGTCCAACCAACAAGAAGCAGGTTCAGAGCCTCAATGGGCGAATAACGGCACTTAGTCGCTTCATATCAAGGGCAACAGATCGTTGCTTGCCATTCTTCAATACCCTAAGAGCCAATAAGAAGTTTGAGTGGACTCCCGAGTGCGAACAGGCATTCTAGAGCATTAAAGAGCACTTTGAAAAACCACTTCTTATGTCCAAGCCTCTCCCGCAAGAAATTCTGCTCCTATATTTGTCCGTCTCTCAGTACGCGGTCAGTGCAGCTTTAGTTTGAGAAGAGAGAAGGGTTCAATGGCCTCTTTATTACCCGAGCAAGCGTCTGCTAGATGTCGAGATGCGATACCCGAAAATGAAGCGATTGGCTTATGCCCTGCTGATCGCTTCCAGAAAGTTGCGACCTTACTTCCACACCCACACAATCCATGTAATGACCAGTTGACCACTCAAGCAAGTCCTCCAGAAGCTAGAGGCATCGGGTAAATTACTCAAGTGGGCCATGGAGCTAAGTCAGTTCGATCTGTAATATAGACCGAAAGCAACTATCAAAAGGCAACCTGTTATCGATTTCATTTCTGAATTCTCATATCAGCCGATAAGAGAATCCGAGTAACAAGCCAGCGAAGTCTCCTAGGAAACTATTCAGAATCTGTCAACCTGGAGCCTATACGTCGATGGATCGTCGAACAAAAAGAGGGTTGGGGCAGGTCTTCTTCTCCTAAGTCCCGAAGGGACTCGTATCCACAGCATCCTCCGGTTCGGGTTCAAAGCGACCAATAATGAGGCCAAGTATGAAGCTCTACTCGTTCGGTTGCAGTTGGCCAGAGAAATGGGATCAACCGCGATCAGCATCCATAACGACTCCATATTGGTTGTCAACCAGATTTTGGGGGAATATCAGGTCAAGGAAGAAAATATGATCTACTATCTAAAAAAGGCTAAGGTCGCACTCGAGCCGTTCAAGCACTTCACGATCATACAGATTCCTAGAGAGAGCAATTATGTGGCAGATGCCTTGGCAAAGATAGCCTCATCGCTGGACTCGGATACACCGGAAAGTATTCTTATTCTGTACATAGAGGCCCCCAATGTCGGCTTAACCGAATAGGCCGTGAATGTAGCAGAATTAGTTTCTTGGATGACTCCTATCATTCAGTATCTCCGAGATGGGATCTTGCCCAGTGACAAAGTCGAAGCAAGAACCCTACGAACAAGATCTGCCTGTTACACACTCGTAGGAGATCAGCTATACAAGCGAGGGTTTAGCGCCCCTCTTTTCCGATGTGTGACCGATGAAGAAACAGATTATATCATGAGGGAGATACATGAAGGAATCTATGGCAATCACATGGCTGCATGATCTCTCGCCAACAAAGTTGTTCATCAAAGGTATTACTGGCCCCTGATTCAAGAAGATGCTTACAACTTTGTCAAAAGGTGTGATAAGTGCCAACAGTTCGTGAACATACCACGAGCTCCTTCCCACCAGCTAATAACCATGACTAGCCCCTGACCATTCTCCATGTGGGGAATCGATCTCATTGATCCCATGCCAGTTGGTAAAAGGGAACTTAAGTATGCGGTGGTTGCGGTTGACTACTTCACCAAGTGGGTCGAAGCAAAGCCCTTAGCCGCGATCACCACCAAAAAGCTGGAGGACTTCGTCTTCAAAAGCATCGTGTGCCACTGTGGGACTCCTCATACCCTCATATCTGATAATGGAAAACAGTTCGATAACGAAGAGTTCAAGCAGTTTTGCGATGAGCTGGGCATCCATAAGAAGTTTGCCTCAGTTGCAAGACCGCAAGCAAATGGTCAAGTTAAAGCTGTCAACAAAACCATCAAACACACTCTGAAGCCCAAACTTGGTGCAGCCAAGGGAAATTGGGCCGATGACCTTCCTGAAGTTTTGTGGGCATATAGGACAACTCTGAGAACCTCTACCTTAGAAACCCTTTTTTCGATAGCATATGGCTATAAAGCGATGATCCCTGTGAAGGTAGGGACTAGTTCACTTCGGAGGGACCTGTTCGACGAAACCGACAATGAAGTGCTAATGAGCGCAAGTCTTGATTTGGTTGAAGAACATCGCAGCAAGGCTCAGCTAAGAGTAGCAGCCTATCAGCAATGCGCAAAAAGATTCTTCGACTCCAAGGTCAGAAGAAGAGACTTCCAGGTCGGCGACCTCTGAAGGAAATCCTCCTCGGTACTAGGGAACTAAGTATGGGAGTTTTGAGACCTAACTGGGAGGGCCCATACCACATCACAAAAGTGATAAGACCAGGGACTTATCACCTTGAAAGGCTGAATGGCTTCAAAGTACCACGAACTTGGAATGATGAACATCTCTGACCATATTATCAGTAATTCCGAACTCATTTTCCCTTGTAAAGATTTTACTTTGTCCTTGCAAATGTAAATAAAATGTATAATTCCGCTCTTTCGTAACCCTTTTTACATGTATAATTATGTTCGCATAAACTTGTTCTGATGTAATTGTAAACAGTTAGAATGCGATCTCATATGTAATGTGTATAGTGTATGAAAATTGTACTCATGAAAGATTGAAAAGAGTGATGTCTTTATTTATTTTAAAAGAAAATACATAAATGAGCAGGATAGAGACTACAAAAGCAATGATTGGCCTTCATCCCCAATTCCCGAAGGCACAACCTTGTTGCCCTTGGGCTGATCGCCAATCACCTGGCTAGCTGTGGGCTCCTCGGGGACATACCCCAAAGGCTCTCCCTAGTTGGGACCTTGGGTGGCCTCCGCCGCATCCTCATCGTCAAGCCGCGTCATGGATCCAAGAATTTCCTGGTATTCCTCCGGGAGGTCGGATACATCCATTTCAGGATTCTTCGGCCGAAGAGCATAAATACACTGAATTGCCCATTCAGCAGCCTTTGACTCGATCTCCTCCCTTTGACGCTGTATCTCATCAGTCAAAGAAGTGACTCTTCCCTGACTAGCGTGGAGTTTGACCTCAAGCGCCTGCCTTTGCTTCTCGGAGGCCTCCCACAACTTGCCCCTTTCCCACTCTACCCGTGAGGCTTACTCGGCTCGTGAGGCCCGCTTGGAGGTCGTTTTGAGCTCTTGGTCTTTCTCGCCAACCTCCTTGGTAAGTCCGACCACTGTCCTCTCGAGCTCCTATATCTCCTCTCCGTGCTTCTCCAGCTCGGCTTTCTGAAAGTCCATCGTGCGAAGAGTGACATTCCTTTCATTCAGGTACTGGTTCGCCGAAGCGATGGATAAGTCCTTCTCTACCTCAACAGCTTCTAAGCTCGTTCTCCTCCCTCAGCACGACCTCTCCCTCGGCAACACCCAACCAGACCTTTTGTAGGGATAATCGCATGGAGAGCAAAGCTTGCAAACAAAAACAGTAGCAAGTTAGCTTGCTCGCTATTGAAGGGGATAAATGTATAGTCCTCGTTGAAGACAGCTTGTTCTACCTTGCTCAGGTGTTGGATGAATGTGGACATCAGGTCTACATGATTGGAGGCCATGAACTGCTTGAATGCCTCTGCGAGCCTGCACTCCAGCAGGGTAAAAACCACTAGCTGCAGATGATCTGAAAGTTGTCCCATCGAGTCCAACACTGGAGTGTCCATGTCCGCGCCTCTAGTAGGAGTCTTGTCGCCCGCCGGTTCCTTACCCGATCTCCTCCCAGGGTCCGCGACCTTGCTTTGCATTGCTCGCGATGCTTCCGAAGCAATGGAATGCCTAGCTGCGACCTCCCGGGCTGAGCGCCCAGATCCTCCGGTTCGGACTCTGACTCTTTGGTTCGAATTTGCTTCCTCTTCTTGGGGTTGTCATCTTCTGCCTTGGGCAAACAGTCAGGGGTTGGGGAGTGCCTGCAGGTCAAACCGGAACACCAACCGAAGGCTGGGGAGCCCTAGTAGGTCGTACCGGAGCTCTTGCCATTGCCCCTTCGACGAGAGGACCGTTGGGAGCAACTCCAGTGGATCGGGTGGTGCCCACTCGGGGGAAGGTGAACTGCCTCGGTAATGGCAATCTGGGCACTTTTGGAGGCATGGGTGCTACACGTGAACGTCGTTAGTAAAATAGTTCGCTGCATGCACAATCAAAAAATAAACCAAGGTTACAAAGCTTACTCGGTGGGGGCTCTAGGGTCGCTTCTGGGTTGAAGAAACTGTATTTCTGTAAATTTGTGGTTGTCACGAGCAATCTAGCATCGCAACTCTCTTCAGGCAGAAAGTCGAAGGTAGTGATCCTATCCGGATCCTCGAGGAGCTCTAGCCTGGTCGTTTTGTTAACTGCAAAGAAAAAAGAGCTTGTTAGCGAAGATCAAAAGAGTTCGCAAATTCATAGAAAAGGGAAACCTACTCGGATCATGGAAATAGCAAATGCCATCGTGACGAAAGAAAAAGGACTTTGTCTCGTATGCTCCTACATTGCTCGAGTAACTGTGTATTCCCCCTTCAATGGTAGGTCGCTTAGAAAGATAGTAAGAATCCTTGTCCTTACTCTTCTTCAGAATGTATGAGCAACCGAGCTCTACCACGGTTAGCTCGCCCAATCCGTTTTCGCCACACGCAATGTACATAGTCACGGCTATCATGTACGCATTTGGCGTGAGCTGAAGTGGTGCGATCCCGAAGTGATCAAGGACTGACCTGACAAAAGGGTGGAAGGGGATCAACCCTCCACTCTTGAATATACTCTCGGAGATCACAGCCAGCCCCCGTGGCAGATTTTGAGCTGTGCGTGTCCTATCTCAAAAGACCTCCACGAGGAGAGTGTATTGATCTACTATCTTTTGAAGATCCTGGCAGTCATCACTGATAGGATCTCTTGAGGGGGACCCGCAAGAGCATCCTGCGCAGGCAAGCTAGTCCCTTCCTCGGCTCTGGTCGTTGGGGGTCCATTCTACTGTGGTCTGTAAAAGTGACAAGCAGGGAATCGATCAGTCCTTGTACACTGTTTCGTACGATGATGTGGAGGAAAAATTAAACACTTCCTCCCTTAAACCCTAGAAAAACCCTAATAGAATATTTTTAGAGCCACCATTCATGGCTCGAACCTAAGGAAAATGTTTCATCTCCGATCAACTACTGGCAGACTGTCATCGCGTGGAAACTACTGAAAGCAAAAAATAGCAAAAATAGCAGAGAAACCATCCTTACCTCCTGGAATGAGAAGAATGAATCCTCTTGCTTCGAATATCAAGTGCGCACTGGTTTGAAAGGCAAAGAATCAAAAGTTCACGAAAATTTCTCTCTCTCTGAGAAGATGAATACTGTGACATTGCCTAAAGAGAACCTGGGTTTTTATAGTGAAAGAAATGACACTTTGGTTTCTCGAAGTCAACTGACGTTTGGGAGGAAAAACGCATCTCACCGTTGATCACGACCATGTGTCGCAGATCAACGAAGAAGAGTGACCGTCACGCTTCAAGAAACCAAATCGCTGTTCTCTTCTGTTGAAAAACTCAAGCGACGGCACGTTTTCCCTCCTCCACATTAAATGCGCCCTTATCCGCATTTAATGCTCTGATAGGAAATGTTGTTTCAGCATGGCTCGCATTTAATGCACATGGCTGTTATTTATTGCGCATAAGATATGTCTGTCAGAACAAAAGGTATTTCATTAAATGTATCCGCTATAGAGGTGCAACGGATAACATCTGAAGAGGTCATTACGAAGAACACTCTTCGTCTTGTCAGTCGCAAAGCGACGTGACTCTTCGATCTTATCCCATGTGAGTCGCGAGGAGACGTGACTCTCAATGTGTATCAGTTCCGAAGCAACGCGATCCCTTGTCTTTAGTAAAGAACTCCAAGTGCAATCAGGCCGTGAACTTCAGAAGAGGATCAAAATCATGGCACTGATATGGTCTAAGAGCAGGTCGCTATCCTTAAAATAATGACCATCTCAGGTCGCATGCATAAAAGTGTTTCCTCGACCTCTTTGTAATCAGGTTGGGTCAACCAGAATCTCTCCGAAAGCATCAAATCAAGGCATAATTGTGTAGTTTCCAAAGTTCGATTCTCAAACCTTAAAAACTAGGGGACTTCTGTTATGCCTGAAAAAGTAGGGCTGACACAGAGCCTAGTCAGTGTAAATGATCAGAGTCTAGGTAGATCCTACAGCCATTCAGATGCAGCCATGTCGCATGTTGGTGTGAGTAGCATGCTCCTGCCAGTGCAGTGGGTGTGCGACAAACTGATGAAAGGCCGAAGGCCGTCCACGTGTCCAATCCCTGCGTAAAACGAGGAAATCACTCAAGTAGGTAAGCAACGTGACACAAAGAAGGATTTGCACGGTATCTGCCCCCCTTTTACGGATTATGTAATCATTACTCTAATTCATCCCACTATAAATAGAGGGTTCCTTTCCCGTTTGTGGGATTGACTCATTTCACTCTAGATTAGCTAATTTCTCTTTGTAATAGCTTATTCTCTCTCTTGTAATCACTTGTAAGTCAAGTTGCGTATATCAATACAATATCAGTGGACGTAGGAGTCGCTTGTTTAAGCATCCGAACCACTTTAAACATTGTTTATCCATCTTTTTATTCATCTCAATACCCTCATTCATGTGTGATTTCAGGGCCAGTTCAGCATTTCATACATGCATTTAGTTAGTGTCAAAATCACGCATTAACAAGAATATATATTGATAATATTTTGCTTCGACGCCAAATAATAGGATAATATGATAAATGATAAGATCATACGACAAAAAATGATAATCAACAAGGATAAGAAATGGAGGATGCTAATAAATATATACAGCATTACTCGAATTATATAATGCATGTCCGTTGAATTCTTGTAGCTTTAAACATAATAGCGTTTGATTCAATTTTGTAAATAATTTGAAATGTGTTTAATAAATTTTATTTTTAAAGTTGTTGTAAGGTTCCACAAGTATAAATTTATGTTTGATAAATTTAGTTTCTAAAGTATTGTTATATGTATAATGACAAATTATTTTTTAAAGTATTTTTATAATTACAAAGCTATTTTTATATATAACAAATTGGACAGTCGTGTTGACCAAATCATTGTCTTAGGACTTACGTGGTTCGTTTGGTGACATTAATGCCGATATTGCCAAGGTTACCTCACTTCACAACCCTAGTGAAATCCTTGACAATATTATTGGGGCACATAAATTCGATCACATGAACTCCGACGACATGGAAGTGGTCCGATCTGACCACTATGGTTGTCCAATTTTTTTAAATTTATAAAAAATTTATCTAAATAATTTGATTCAATTAATTAATTTTAATATAAAATTATTTTGTAATTTGAAGTATTATATAAAAGTATATTTGTAATTATACATTTAGAAAAACAACTTACAAATAATATTGGTTTTTACAAGGCACCTATGACAACTTTTTAAATTCTTTATAAAAAATTTTAAATTGTTTTATAAAACTGACTACTTTATGATCAATACCAAACTTACCTCAAGCCAGAAGTTATAGACACAAAGACGAAAGTTTTGAAACAGATTTTCAAAAGTTCAAGTTAAAGAAAGTCTATTAGAATTAATTTAGTAAATAAACCGAAAAAGAAAAAAAGTACAATTAAATTAAATTAAATAGACTGTGATTGTAAATTACCAGATGTTTAAAAATTGTAAAAAACTATAAAAACTTGTTGAAGGTTTGATATAAATAGTCTTTTTGGGTTAATTTGCATATACATTATAATTTTTCTATAGTCATAATGTTGGAATCAACTTAATTTATTACTATGATAAGGTTATAACTTAATAAAGATGTAGTTACAAGAATTATTATTTTAATTTCTTATTTTGTAATTCATTTTTTAGTAATATTAGAATTTTAATTCATGTTTTAGTAGTATTAGAATTTCAAATTGATATCAAAGAGTCATTGCAGAATTGAGTGATCAGATTCGACAATTTTACTACACTAATCAAATAGATATTAAATGTCTTCCTCAATCATCTATATGAGCAATAAATCGTGTATGTTTTAACTGAAATTACTAGAATTAAACAAAAAGATGAATGAAATAATCCTGAGAATGATAGTACAGAAATACCAAAAGTTTCGTGCCAAAAAGCTCTAAATATGCTTGAGAAACTATAAATATTTTGGCTTCAACAAGAAGATGTCTATGCTGATGACTTATTACGTACCCGCAAGATAAAAGATATGGTAACAAATCTAAAGCATAAATCATTATCCAAACAATTTTAGATAAATATTTTATTTTATCTTAAACCTTTAATGTAACACAATATATATTTTGTAATACACATATAATTATTATTATGTAAAGGTAAGTTCTTTAAGACGGGATCTAGAAAAATTATAACTTACTACAATGTAAAATTTATTCTTATTTATAATTAGCCCAAGTTGGGAGTATAATTTTTTATGACTACATGAAGGTTATTCTTATATAGAATATCATTATAGAGAGGTTTTTCTGCGTAATATATTTTTAAATTTAAAAAAAAAATTAATAATAGAGTTTATAAAGAGTTATAATGGGGCTTGAATAACAACACCCTAAGATGTGAATGAGCGTATATTGACGGCACTCCATGCAGAGAAAAAACTTAAGGGATATGTAAACTTGAACTGGCCATGAATGATATAGATCATTAAGGTCTTGAACGAGTGTATGACAATCCTATATAAGATATATAGTTTGTCGGGGGAAATGAAGAAAGAAGAAACGTAGTTTTGGTTCAGAGAATTTTTTATTAGTGAAAAGATATGATTACCACCGAGATAAATTACATTGAAGATTAATGAGAATATTATATTAAAATGTTTAGTTATATTTGTGAGTATATATAATTAATATATTTGGTGGGGAGGAATAAAATCGGTGGGATTTTTACTGAATTGCTCTTCCTTTTTAATAATAATAATATTATTAATAGTATCACTATTTTTAACCCCCTACATTCAAGAATTTAGCTAAACACCCCAACAACAAAAGTTTGAAATTTAACAAAATACCCCCAACCACTCAAGACAACTGTCGGCCGCTAGCTACCACCACAAGCAGTCTCTAGAACGGCGTACAACTGGCTGGATCTGACCATTAACGGCCATGGATCTGGTCGTTAATGGTCATAGATCTAGTCATTTCTAGTCTTCAATTTGGTTAGAAATGGCCAGATTGGTGCACGAACGGCCATATCCGGTCGGTTGTGCGCCGTTTTGGCTACTTTTGGCTGCAGCTGACGATGATGGCCAACGGTCGATAGTCGTTTTGGGTGATTAGGGGTATTTTGAGTATTGTTTATGTAAATAGGGAGGGTATTTTTCATGTAAATAGGGAAGTATTTTTGCCCAAAAAATTAATTTATGAGGTTACATAAGTCATTTCGCACATTTGGGCTAATTATTATTTATTAGACATGAAAATGTTTATTAATTAAGGGTAAAATTGGTATGAATAATGGATTACCTCGGTAATAAAAAAATAACACCATTTCAAACAGTATTTGAATTACCCCTTATATTACAAACAATAATTGTTATTGGTATTGGTTGATTACCGAAATCTTTCTTAATATCCAAATGTGATAATTGTTGGATTAAAATATAGATTATCAGTGTTACCTTTTATGACCCAAACCAAATGTACAGAAAGGGTTTTAGATCTTAAAATGAAATCTCAGATAAACTTTATTAATAGTGGAATCAATAAATAAAAAGGGAAACAAACATTGGCGAATGAAGTGTGGAGCTAGTAATTAAAAGGAGAAAGTAATGAAAGCTACAGAAAATAATAATACAATTATGTGATGAAATGAAATGACACACAGACACACTTTATTATAAGAAGAAAAGGTGCTTATTAATTAGGAGAATCTAAAAAGAGACGGATCTCCTTAAAAAGACTTGCAAGAAACAAACAAGAAAAATGGAAAGTGTTAGTTCAATTAAAAGAAGTTGGAAAATTATAAATTTGAAGAAAAAGGCTGTTAATTAATAATGCATTCGGTGAAGACAGTTAATGAAAGAAGAAAACCCGCCTAGTATCCATCTATAAGAACGAGGATTAATTCCCAAGGTTGTTGTTAGGGCCAAAAATCGTCCTTGGCCCAAATAGGGAAATAGGACCATTAGCGAAGATGGACCAGGCCCAGTCCTGCAAAGGCCCAAGCCATGTTAGTTCTATTTTAACATGAGGTATAAACCGGCCCAAATCAAGCGGGCACAAGCCTCTCAAACCTAGCCCATTTCCTAGGTCCACGGACGAATCCAGAGCCCACAGCCCTGTCATAGTACTTTCCTACTCCTAATCAACCTCCTATTCAAAGACGCCTTCCTATTCCTGATCACTTTCCTACTTAGCGCATTCTCTTAAACAGAGTTACCTTCCTATTTGGACACTGGTAAGACAACTCACCACGACCCTAATTCTTCTAAGGTTTACATCAGAGTCATATTAGGACTCCTGCTCCCACCAGGATTGGGAGACCAGACGACCACTATATAAGCAGAGGCCAGCCCTCTCACAAAGGACATCGACATTACACCTTCACACTCGAGACTCTTTACTCGAGAGTTTCACTGATTCGCCGTAGTCACAGTCCCCGACTAGACTTCCGGTAATCTCTTATTCCTTAGCCCTCACTATATTAGCCTCTTTCAGCCTTGCTGACTTGAGCCTCGGAGTGCCTACGGCAAACACCACCCCGGTGTTTCCCGTTCGCTTCACGCGTGTGTTTCTCTACGTGTGCAGGTGCAGCGGATCGCTAGTGGCCTCAACCTCACGAGATCAGACCCCCCTTTCCGTACAGGTAGATTTTTACATCTACAGTTTGGCGTCCACCGTGGGGCCTCTAGCAATCATTCGGCATGACGAACCCTGCTACGTGGAGGAATATTCCATGACTGACAATCCAGACGACGCTAACTCAGGCCTCGAGGCCAGACTGGAGGCTTTGACCGCTCTCATGCAACAGAACTTAGACAAGGTGGCCGCACTGGAAGCCGAAAACGCATCCATCAGGGTCGAGAACCAGTCGCTAAAAGAGAAAGTAAGTCGATTCTATGAACTCGAGTTTCTGCCCGACCAAGCACCCCCCAATCGGTTCCGCACCATTATCCCCTCCATGCAACCCCTCCCAACACCAGAGCATCAACCCCGGATTCTGGTAAAGGGCGCGTCCGCTCGACACATTGGCGCTCGACTACTCGTTCTGACTAACGGAGATAAAGATATAACAGGGCGGGTCCAGTCGACCATTCCACTCATGATCAAAAAAGATCTAAAAGTAGAGAATCCGAAGGATCAACCCATCTCCACCATACCAATTCCCCTCAGTAACCAAACACAAACCCCCTCCTGCCTGGCTCACCCTCGCGGGGTGAACGGCCAAACCAAACAACTCCAGCTCTGAGCCCATCCATCCGAAAGACCGAACAATACCGACAACTCCCCTGACGTTCATGTAGGGAAGAACAACAGAACAGGACAATGGGAGTCACCAACCAAGGGATGAACGAAGACACATGCTACCAAGGAACGCACGACGGACTAATCTATCAGTCTACCCCGGGATGACCCCACGAGACGTACCAGACCCAGTAAGATAGGATGACCCGAATATCCCCTTCCCTGTGCAACAGTTACTGGCAAGAGACTGGCCGACGTTGAGGCAGTAATGAGGCGTATCCAGGAATGCCAATCCCAACCAAGAAGAGCAGACCGAATTGTTCGCAAATTCACTTTTGCGGAAGAGATCGCCCTGGCTGACATGCCCAGAAATTCACTATCCCAACATGAAACCATATGACGGTACCACTAACCGACGACCACATAGCCTCGTACAAGCAGCGGATGTTCAAGTTTCCATACCCCGACCGCTTAGAGAGCCTGCATGTGCAAAGTTTCGGTTCTAGTTTGTCTGGTCCGGCGCTCCAATGGTACACGAATCTCCGAACGGATCCATCGATTTTCGCTCACCTGAACCTTTGTGGAACAGTTCGCCAGCAGCAAGAAGCTAGAGAAGTTGTCGGCCGACTTGTACCGAGTATACCAACGGAGAGGGGAACCATTGAGAGAGTACGTAGCGATCAACAAAGAGAAGACTCTATTCATTCCTGTAACCCGAGACCGCTGTGGACGCTTTCAGGAAAGGCCTTCCTCCCAGATGGAGAACTATACAAGGAGCTTACAAAGGGGTTGTACACCATGGAAGACGCTCTGGCCCGAGCCGTTATCCAGATAAGGTGGGAGGAAGATGAGATGAACCGAGCCGCCCATTTCAATAGAACCCAGGCGGAACGACAGGAAACCAGAGCCTAGACCGGCAGAGCACCGCTACCAACCCCCCGCACGGAATATGGGCAGAGCAGGAGACATATGACCGCCAACCCTTGAGAAGTAATAACAGGCATTCGGGATCGAACCAGTTAAAATACCAGAATACAGTTCAGCACGAACCAACCCAGGTCGTAGAGATAATGAAAGGAATGGGATCGTGTCAAGGGCCTGGTAAGCTCAATCCAAGGCAAGGAGAGACACAACCAAGTGGTGCGAGTCCACAACGATCATGGGCATAACACCGCGGACTGCATCGCCTTGCGGCTCGAGGTTGCCGCACTCTTAAAGAGAGGACACCTCCGTGATACTCACTGACAAGGGGAAGAACACCATTAGCCAAAAAGCTCCAAACAACAGTCGCCCCCTCCGCGTGAACCCACACCGAAGGGTTTCTGCTCACTATCTCCGGAGGATCAGCAATCAGTGGGATAATTTACTCATCAGCCAAACGACATGCTAGAACTAGCCATCATGAAGTCCAGTCCATCCAACCGGTCTCGAAGTCATACTCCCATCAGGTAATTCAGTTCGAGGATGACGAACCAATCACCCTAGGCTCCTCACCAGACGCTTTAGTCCTCTCTGCAAATAGCCAACATCCTAGTGAAAAGAGTGTTCGTAGATGGGGGTTCGTCAGCAAATATCCTCTTCCTCGAAGCTGCAAAGCAATGAGATTGGAAGAAGCAAATTCAACAGGCGACCGACACTGCAGTGGATTCAGCTGGAGAGAAATACACCATCGGGGAGATCATCCTCTATCTATGCCGGCGGAGTAAACAAACAGACGTCTTCCTGGTGATCGAATGCCCATCCCCTTACAACGTCATTTTAGGCCGTCCCTGGATCCACGAATGCGGGCAGTCCCATCTACTTTCCACAGACTATCAGATTCTGACCAAGTGGGGAGTAGGGAGATTAAGGGTGACCCTAAAGCTTCCAGAGACTGCTACAAAAACGCCTTCAAAGGCACGGGGAACTCGTCATAGCAATTACAGGCTCGTCCAACTCCTCGAGCAGAGCCGACCAACCAACCATGGAGGAGCTGGATGAAGTGCAGATACATCCGGATGACCAGAGAGAAAACACACATAGGCTCCCGCCTCGACCCGAGACAAAGAGAGAAGTTGATGGTTTTCTAAAACGGAACGAAGACTGTTTCGCCTGGTCCCACGCCAACATGACCGGAATCAATCCAGACGCAATGGTCCACCAGCTCAAGGCAAATCCGGATCACCCGCAGTCAAGCAGAAGAGGAGGAAATTCCACCTGAACGGAACCAGATCATCAATGAAGAGATCGAAAAACTCCTAAACAACGCATGATCAGAGAGGTCCACTACCCCGAATGGCTGCAAACGTCGTAGGCGTAAGAAGAAGAACGGGAAGTGGAGAGTCTGCATCGACTTCAATGACTGAACAAAGCCTGCCCAAGGATTCTTTCCCCCTCCACATATTGACTGATGGTAAACGGAGCAGGGCACGAACTCCTCAGTTTCATGGACGCCTTCTCGGGATACAATCAGATTCTAATGCATGGGACGACCAGGAGAAGACAGCTTTATCACAGAGAAGGGAACCTAGTTACAAGTAATGCCGTTTGGATGAAAAACGCGGAGCCACCTACCAAGTCTGGTCAACAAAAGTTCTTGACCACTTAGGGAAGACCATGGAAGTTTACACGAGACATGCTCTCAAATCCTGATTGCCGAACAACACCTCGACCACCTTAGCCAGGCATTCCCATTCTCGGAAGTACAACATGAAACTGAACCCAGAAAAGTGCTCATTCGGCGTCTCATCAGGTAAATTTTAGGCTATATGGTTACTCAGCGAGGAATAGAAGCAAACCCGACCAGATCAGAGCGGTTCTCAGCATACCATCCCCGACTTGCGTAGAGACGTCCAGCGTTGCAGAAGAGTGGCCGCCCTGAGCCGCTTCATCCAGGTCCGCTGACAAGTGCCACTCTCTTCCACGCCCTCAAAAAATCCAACAAGTTCGATTGGACCCCCTCATGCGAAGAAGCCCTACAACAGCTGAAGAGGTATCTGACTACACCCCGCTGCTCCAAACCCATGGACGGGGAGAAGCTCTACACTTACCTAGCGGTCTCAGAGACGGCCATTCACAAGTGCTAGTTCGAGAAGAAACGAAACAGTCACGGTCTACTACATTAGCAAGTCGCTCCTCGACGAGCAAAACTCGATACAGCCAACTGGAAAAGCTTGCCCTTGCCCTATCCATGCATCCAGGAAGCTCAGACCGTACTTCCAATGCCATCCTGTAGTTGTGATCACCTCATTCCGTCAAGAAAATATTGCACAAACCAGAGCTATCAGGCCGACTCATGCAATGACAGTAGAACTCAGCGAGTACGACGTATCATACCAACCACGCACGCCGTCAAGTCCCAGGCACTAGCAGATTTCATTGCCGACTTCACACAAGCGAAAACGCCCAGGCCGAAAAAGAATTACTTATGTGAACGGCGCACCACCTTCAAAGTGGACTCTCCTAGTAGACGGATGAGTAATGTCAATGGAAGCGGAATCGGATAGTACTGATCACACAGGAGGGAGAAATAGCGGCGTTGTGGGTTCAAGTGCACGAATAACGAGGCCGAATACGAAGCCCTCTTAGCTGGACTTACCTTGGCCAGAGAAATCGGCGCAAGAGACTAGAAGTGAAGTCAGACTCCAACTCGTGGTCAATCAACTACAAGGTAGTACACAAGCACGTGACTAAAAAATGACATCATCTAAGCATGGTCAAAGAGTTGCAGGCCGAATTGAGAGAGTTCTCGATAGTACAGATCCCCAGAGCTGAGAACAACCATGCCGACGCCCTCGCCAACTGGCTAGCACTCCATGTTCTCTGAGTCATCCATCCCCCTCCTATTCATGCAGTGGCCAGAACTGGAAAGAACCATCAACAAAAGTCTCCTATAGAAGCCATGGGCATTGAGCAAGCCGACTGTGGATGACCCGATAGTGAAGTACCTGGAAGACGATAGCTCCCAGCTGGCAAGAACGAAGCACGCGATTGAAAGCAAAGCCCAGATTCACCCTACATGAGGGCAACTCCTCAGAAAGTCTTCTCAGGCCCTACCTCAAATGCATAAGCTAGAAGAGGCCAAAGTGTTCTATCGAACTCCATGAAGGCGAATGCGGCAACCATGCAGGGGGAGTAGTCTTGCTCACGGGTGATCACCGGGGTTACTACTGGCGACTATCGTACCGACTCGATCGCTTACGAAAGGATGCGACAACTGTCAGAGGTTTGCTACGTCTCACACCTCCACTAGAACGACTCCACTCCTTGACACCGTGGCCGTTCATGAAGTGGGGAATGGACATCGTGGGAAAGCTACTACTGCACAGGGGCAACGGGTCTTCATGTTGGCAGTGACGACTATCACCAAGTGGAACGAAGCCGAAGCCTTGGCCCAAGTCAGGAGACGAGAAGTCAAAGCTTTCATCTGAGAAGAAGTGATCTGCCGTTCGGAATACCAAAGAGATTGTCACCGACAATGGTCCCAGTTCATTAGTTAGGCTTCAGGGATTTCTGTGACATGTGGGGAATAAAGTTAAGCTTCTAACAGCCCGCCAACCCCCAGTCTAACGGCCAGGCCGAGTGTCAAACAAAACAATCATACGACACTGAAGAAGGATTACAGAAAGCTAAGGGCGCATGGGCGGACGAGCTACCCGAGTCCTCTGGTCATACCGAACCACGGCTCGATCATTAACTGGCGAAAACCGTTCCCCTGACATATGGTTCAAAGCAGTCAATGCAGCAGAAAATATCAGTTCCATCCACCAGGCTCCAGTGGGCGGACGAGAAATCAAATAGCCAAAACCTTTGCCAGAACCTAGACACTGTGGACGAGCTACGGGAACAAGCGAGCATCCGCAACGCAGTCTACCAGCAACAAGCCGCCCGTCATTATAACCGCAGCGTGAGGATCCGCACTTTCAGGATAGGCGATTGGGTCCTTCGTAAAGTTTTCCAAAACACCAAGGAGATTAACTCTGGCAAACTCGGACCCACCTGGGAAGGCCCCTACAAGATAATCAAAGAAGCAGGGAAATGCGCCTACAAACTCCAGACCCCCGAGGGAAAAGACATCAACAACAGTTGGAATGCCATTCACCTCAAACGTTACTACTCGTAGGTGAACCCCGTTCTTGTTGGGAATTTTGTTTTCATTTCTTTTCATTGTTAATAAAAAGGATGAGTGGGCCTATCCACCTCCTCTCAGACAGTCGGCCTCATGGCCAGATATTTAATGAAGTATTATTCAGTAATTCTCATCTTCGAACCAAGTTACGACCACCTTTAAATCGGCCATGCCTGGTGTACGTACGAACACCTTCAAATCGGCCCTGCCCAATGTACGTACGAACACCTTCAAATCGGCCCTGCCCAATAGACATACGAACACCTTCAAGTCGGCCATGCCCGATGCACGTACGAACACCTTCAAATCGGCCATGCCCGATGTACGTACGAACACCTCCAAATCGGCCCTGCCTGATAGACATACGAACACCTTCAAGTCGGCCATGCCGGATGCACGTACGAACACCTTCAAATCGGTCATGCCTGATGTATGCGCGAACACCTTCAAGTCGGCCATGCCCGATGCACGTACGAACACCTTCAAATCGGCAATGCCCGATGTACGTACGAACACCTTCAAATCGGCCATGCCCGATATACGTATGAACACCTTCAAATCGGCAATGCCCGATGTACGTACCAACACCTTCAAATCGGCCATGCCCGACGTACGTACGAACACCTTCAAATCGGCCATGCCCGATATACACACGGACACCCTCAAGTCGACCCGGATGATGAACTACTCACGCTCGAATCCACCCCGCCCGACTCGCGAGAACACCTTAAGATCGGCCTGCACGATCCAAGACTTGGCACCTTAGGTCCGGCCCCATCCAACCCAAAAACTGAACTAAAGACGCACCGCCACTCATCCAGGTGACTACATACTCGGTCAACCTGACCGAATGAATGATTCCTAAACCGTTGTGTCTGGGTCAGCACCAACCCAGCCCGACATAAGGCCTACATGCCTCAGCCATCAGGCCACGCTGAGGTAACACGCACAAGAATAAAGAAGAGAAACAAAAGAACAGTTCATTCATTCAAGGAGACAACATGAGAAACCAGAACAATCAAAAGTAATATATAGGGCACCAAACGCCCAAGTTCAGAATACAGAAAACGACACAGACGCCAGATAAAAGGGCATCGCAGGCCCCAAAATACAAAAAAAAAAAAAAGTGGGCACTAAGCATCCTCGGCACGAGCCTCATCCTCCGTCAAATCAGTCGCCAGGCAAGCACCACTAGTGCTCGGCCCCGGAGCCAGGCCGCTCACGTCCCCAACGCCCGGCTGACTAAGCTCAGGCGCCTGCTCCTCACCCTGTCCCACCGGATGACCAATTTCCTCTTCCAACAACTCCTGCATAAGCAAAATGTCCTCATCCAGATCCCAATGAGAGGTCCGCCCTTCTTTAAACTCCAGCATGAGCTCGCCTCGGGCCTTAATGATGGCGTCATCAGCAATGGAGATGCACTGCTCCCTGAGGGACTCGGCCTCCGCGGTCCTCTTGGCTAACTCGCGCCGTAGCCTCTCGACCTCAACATCACTATCCCGGAGGCGCTGCTGACTCTCCTGTTCAGCCTTTTGGGATGCTGCTTCCTTCTGCCGCAAACCAGCGTTGGCCTTGGATATATCCTGTATCTGCTTCTCCTGCGCCACGACAGACCTCCTCAGATGGAGACTGCTAGTGAGTACCTGCAAAACAAAACTGAGCAATGAGAACAGAATCAAACAAGAAAAATAAACAAGTACGGCCATACCTGAACGACGCGGGATACACCCTAGTCAGCGACAGCAACCGCACCCATCTGGTTCAGACGCGCCTCGTCCGCTGGGAACAAGAAAGAGTCAGCCAACTTACTCATAGATATCGCGTCCGAGTAAGTCGACGCAGTAGCCGGAATCGTAATAGTGATAGTCCTGGCCTCCTTATCCACAACGGCAGCCTGGGACGACCCGACTCCTACCGAAGGCTGCTGACTCGGTGGCTGCCGACTGGGCGGCGTCGCCAATACATCTTCAACCCTCACATCCGCTCTCACCAACGACTCCCTCTTCCTCTTCTCTCGACGCCTGGCGATGGATTCGCTCGCGCTCGGGACAGTCAATTTTTTCATCAGTGACTCTGCAAGTGCAAACTCTCCAACGGTTAGTGGGTTCAGCCCGGACTCACCAAAAATGATATGGTTGGAGTATCGACTCAGGAGCACATCCCAAGTCTGCTTCAGCGAGGGGAAGGGAGTACCTCTCTGAATAGCCTCTACTCCGGCCCAAAGAATACTGCTCCTCAGATTAGACTCGGCCAGCACTACTCGCCAATCCCTCTGCTCCAATGGGATGGCTAACACCCTCTGGGTAGCTACATCCAAGCCGTCCCCGCTCTGCCCAGCGCGATTGAAATCAAGCTCTGCAAACAAAAAACATAATCAAGATTTAGTAATCAAAAGTACGAAAGAAACAACGAAGTTCTCACCAGTGGCTTGCCACCCGATCGGGATCTCGCCCATGCCCCTATCTCCGAAAACGGCCTAACCCTTCAAGAAAAAAGTAGCGGTCTTTCTAGTTTTTATCACTAGACCGCAGGTCGGTCACCAGATGAGACCGATCGTGCCTCAAGTTCAGCAAATATCGGCCCTTCTCCTTATCGTTCTCTTTCAGGAAGTATGAGTACAGCAGCTCGTGCAACCTGAACACAATCCGATGCCGAACACACAGATCCTCCAAGGCCATCAACAGCCTCCAGGCGTTCGGCATAAGCTGGGAGGGGGCGATGATGAAGTGATTCAGCACCTCCCAGACGAGGCGAGGCACAGGCAACCTCAACCCATCATGAAACCATTTCTCGTACACGCAGACCCAACCTTCAGCCTCCCAGTCAACACGCTCGTACGACCGCGGGGTCCGGACTTTAACAGAACCAGGGATATGATACAGTGTACGGATACGCCACATGTCACCATCCCTCAGCACGGGCGGATAATCCCTGGTCAGAATCCCACTGCCGTGCTGGCTCGGCCCTTCCTCAGAGCTACTACCGGATGAAGAGGGACTGTCAGCCCCTCCGGAGTCTTCCCCACTCCTACCATACCGACCCGAGCCACTCGGTCCAGCTCCACTCGACCCTGGAACAGCCACACTAACTCCGGTCGGCACACCGACCAGAACACTCCCTTCAGGCATTACCACCATAGTCGGGGCACGCTCATACTCGTCCCCCAAGTCCACCTCTTGACTCGAACCTGTGGACGTATCGCCTGACATCGGATCACTCGCCCGCTCCAACCGACCGACTCCTTAAGAAACTAGAACTAAATCACAAGTGTTAACCAACCACAGATCGCCCTTCAACACCGAACGATGCCCTCAAAATCAGCCTCCTCAACATCGGTCGACCCGTTCTACCAAAGTGGAATCTTAGCCAGTCGCCCCAACTAGCCGACCGACCGAAAGAGTGAAAGCTTGCTAGTCAATCTGCCCCACAACGAGCCTCTGCCCTGGGTCGACCCCTCCAACCGAACGAACCTAAGCCAAAATCAATAGAGCACCAACTCGTTCGCCCCAGACGACCGATCCACCTCAAACTTCAAACCTAGCTGTCTACTCACCTCGATCACTAATCCCTCAACCTAAACTTACTCGCCCTGAGTGACCGATCCCCTAATCCACACGCCTCCTCGCCACTCGGTCAGACGTACCGACCGACCCAAACAACGCCAAAGTCGACTTCGTCTTCCAGGCCCAAACCAAAAAACCCAGAAGATTCACCTACGACCAAATTCTTCTCGGATATCCACCGGAAAACTCAAACCCAGGCGTATTCACCAAAGTCCTAACACCAAAACGCTTGGAAACCCAGTTTAAACCCACCCAAAAACTCAAAACACCCTTATTTTACTTCCCAGGAATTTTATCAAAAAAGAAAATCTACCTAAAGCACAGCAAAACGACGCCAAAAGGAAGAATTACCTTGGATGATTGTAGAAGACCACCTTCGCTCAAGAAACGGGGACAAAAACGAAGAAAAACAGGAAAAGAAATTTTTCAGACGAAAACCCAAAACCAACGCAAATGGAAGACGAACAGCCGATTCTCCAAATTTGTAAAGAAAGCGTGAACACATGGCAAATTGCGATTGGCTAGGTGTTAGGAGTCTCTTCGTTTTCCCGCTCTCGAAACGACAGACAGATCACCACCATACACGTGGCAGCGATCCTAACCACTTGGGAAATCGTGGACCTGTACGGATTCCGCATCTCGGTCGCCAGACCCTCCTGGCCGACTCAGCCTGAACATCCAAAAATATGTTCTGACACACGTCCGATATTCGCCCCAACAGTGTACTAGGCCTTTCTATCCGTCCCACCGACTAAGCTTCTCAGGTCAAGAGCCTTCTCAGACGTCACGCATTCAACCGTCCCGGAAGACCCGGTAGACCCGGTCGATCGACGCATGAGCTTGGAGCAGCCCGGGTTAAACTTTTCAGAAAACCATCAAGCCTCGTCCATTCGTCCGTCCGAGGCGAACGAATGGTCAACATGATCGGTCTCCCCACTTATCTGGTCGTCCCAACAGCCCGACCGAATGGATCCCCTCAATAAACTTCCTGAGCTTCGCCCGATCTGGAAGGACGAATAATTCCCCTCGCGCGGTTTCTGTGATAATCGCGCTAACGTACCGAGCGACCTAACCTAGCTTTCAGCTCTTCGGCTCGTCGAACCGATCAGGCACACCGCGTGGTGGCGTGCTCTTGTTCAGGAATGGATACCGACCAAGATCCAATCAAATCACTTGCGTCGGTCAGCTCTTTCCAATGATCGCTCGTCCATGAGGAAGGAACGAGCTCGCCTTGAGCGCAACCTACTCTCTGACTTGAGATACTCTCAACTCAGAGAGTGGGGGACAAACTGTTAGGGCCAAAAATCGTCCTTGGCCCAAATAGGAAAATAGGACCATTAGCGACGATGGACCAGGCCCAGTCCTGTAAAGGCCCAAGTCATGTTAGTCCTATTTTAACATGAGGTATAAACCGGCCCAAATCAAGCGGGCACAAGCCTCTCAAACCTAGCCCATTTCCTAGGTCCACGGACGAATCCAGAGCCCACAGCCCTGTCATAGTACTTTCCTACTCCCAATCAACCTCCTATTCAAAGACGCCTTCCTATTCCTGATCACTTTCCTACTTAGCGAATTCTCTTAAACAGAGTTACCTTCCTATTTGGACACTGGTAAGACAACTCACCACGATCATAATGTCTTTCGAGGGTGTACACGGAGTCATATTAGGACTCCTGCTCCCACCAGGATTGGAGACCAGACGACCACTATATAAGCAGAGGCCAGCCCTCCACAATGGACATCGACATTACACCTTAACCCGAGACTCTTTACTCGAGAGTTTCACTTATTCGCGTAGTCACAGTCCCCGACTAGACTTCCGGTAATCTCTTATTCCTTAGCCCTCACTATATTAACCCTTTCAGCCTTGCTGACTGAGCGTCAGAGTGCCTACGGCAAACACACCCCGGTGTTTCCGTTCGCTTCACGCGTGTGTTTCTCTACGTGTGCAGGTGCAGCGGATCGCTAGTGGCCTCAACTACGGGATCAGACCCCCCTTTCCGTACAGGTAGATTTTTACATCTAATAGATCTTATTGGGAAAAAGAATTCTAAATAAATGATTTGTTAAATCCATGGATTTGATAAAATCCTTCATTTGGTTTAAAAAAAAAAAAAAAAAGTTGAAATCCAGGATTTTTGCAATTCCATCACCCTCTAGAATCTTTATCTTTTAGGGTTTTAAAATGCCAATTGGCAGGTGGGATTTTGCCAAATCATCAATTTTAATAAAATGAGAGATTTGTAATATTTAATTTTTTCATAATATCATTATAATAATTTAATATTCCAATAACCACGCTTTATCTTAATTAAAAGAAATATATTATCGTTTTCTTTTTGAGCTCTCCACCTTACATGGAATCTTGTTAACTGGACTTCTTTTTTTTTTTTTTTTACCAAATCACAAAAAATAATTTATTATAATTGGACTTCTCTATCAAATATAATTTAACTTGTATTTAATTAGATGAAAGTTGAATTTTTATTGGTTTTGGATATTGAGAGTAAAGTTGAAAATTATTTATCAAATCCATGGATTGTATTCATCTAACCAAACATAAGTGTATGGAAATTTGAATCAACAATTCATGAATTTTATATTTAAAACAAACAATAAAATTTATCAATTACCTGGATTTTGAATCCATGAATTGTACAAAATCCATGGATTTTAAAATCTTTCAATCCAAACAAGGTCATAATTCTTTGCTTAGATATACTAAAAGTATTATGTTGAAGAACCAGTTTTATTTTATTTATAAATTTCTTCTTAATATATAAGTAAAACTAAATCTTAATGTTGGATTAATGGTGATTTTTAGAAAAAGTGCTTTGTTGAATGAAAGTGCTTCCATAAAAGCTGAAACCCTGAAAAATGAAATGCTACATTCGTTTTTGGCAAAGTGAAAAAGCCGACAAACATGAAGAAATAGATATTAAGGCGTGAGGCAATGACACGTGGTAGCCTCTAATTTTTATTAGTTTTAACATAATAGTATTAAATGATGCTAATGCTCTTCTTTCCACCCAACAGGGGCCCCAATAACAACTGCTTCCACCACCCATCTAATACACGGATCTTTATTCAAAAATTCGATCACTAATTAAACACTATCAAATTAAAGTAAAAAAAAAAAAAAAACCTAATTTAAAAACAACCAAAAATCATAACCAAAATAATCATCATCAACAAACCCAAATATGCACAAACCTATAAACTAAGATCCAGAACAAACTCTAAGTACCATAACAGAAGGGAAAGAAAGGAAGCAACATCAATCTAGGTGAACACGGTTGGAATCGTTTCATTTAGATTTCTTCAGGATCATGTTTAATTACTATTAGATTCATCTTATTGAATTGATATGGTATTTTACAATTCAGATGCAATAGTATATAGAGAGAAAATCACTTTGGCCCCCAGCCCCTAGTTTCGATTAATTTAAGTTTGCAGGGAACTATGCAGATTTTCGTCAAAGTATGCCCAATAATTTCATAAATGCTTCAAACGAGGACCAAAACAGTGACCTCGTCTGAACTCTATTAGGCTATCAAGGGTAAAGTCGTCTTTTCAACTTTTTTGTTTTATTCAATATAAGATATAATTTTTTCCCCTCCCCTCCCTCCCTTTCTTTCTTCTTTCTCATTTTCTTCCCCACTCTACTTCAACACTTATTCCCTTTCTGCAATCCTCTTTTCGTTTTCATTTTCTGTACCAATGAACCTAATCAAAGTTCAAATCAAACCCTAGATCTAACACCCAATCACAAATCAAGCAAAAATCAAATTGTGTACCAAAAAATAGCCAAAACAAATCCAAATCTTGAACCATGAAGAAATCCAAATCTTGAACTATGAGTGGTGGAAGAAGAAGAAGTTGTGGAAGTGGAAAGAAATAAAGAAAACAAAACAAAAAAAAAGAGGCTGCATAGAACAAGAAGATGAGATAGTGAAAAGAATTAAACAACTAAAGAAATAAGAGATAATGGAAGGAAACAAAGAAAATAAAATAAAATAAAAGGTGCTTTATGTGTTAATCCATTCACATAAAGACAAAGTAAGGTTAACTTGATCTCTTACTCGATGCTGCATGAACAGTTAACGGAAGTTCAGACAGCATTACAGTTTTGGTCCTCGTTTGATGCCTTTATGAAATAATGGGGGGCACTTGATGAAAATCTGCATAGTTTCTCACAAGATTTACCAAAACTATAGGGGGCAAAGAGATTTTCTCTCATAATATATACAGTAAAACCTCTTTATAGTGATACTTTATATAGGAATAAACTTTACACAGTCATAAAAAATTCTAGTCCCAATTTGAGATAGTTATAAATAAAAATAAACTCCATATTGTAATAAGTTATAGTTTTTCTAATTCCCGCCTTAAGGAAAACTGCCTCTACATAGTAATAATTATATGTATATTACAAAAAAATATATGTTATGTTACATTAAAGGTTTAAGTTGAAATAAAATATTTATCTAAAGTTGTTTAGACAATGATTTATGTTTTAGAGTTGTTACCATATATTTTACCTCGTGAGTACGTAATAACTCGCTAACATGGACATCTTCTTGTTAAGCAAAAATATTTCTAGCTTCTCAAGCATGTTTAGAGTTTCATGACACGAAACTTTTTGTATTTCCATACTATCATCCTCAGGATTATTTTCTTTCTCTTCTTGTCTAATTGCAGCAATGATTTATTCTTTGGTTAAACTAAACATGATTTGTTGCTCATTTGGATGATCGAAGAAGACATTAATATCCATTCAATTAGTGCAGTGAAGTTGTCGAATCTGATCCCTCAATTCTACAATGACTTTTATTCTCCTCATTCACTTCATTTGTAACTTGCAATTCATCGACATTGGGGGTCCTAATTTTGTAATGCTTAAAACCATTGGCAATTATCTGTGGCTTCACATCAATTGACCATGCATCAACTGCATTTACAATTTCATCAATGACACTTATCTTTGCTTGTTCTAAGATACGATCTTCTATCGGTTTCAAAAGTAGGCAATTAAAGTGCTGAATTGAAATCCTAAAACTACTACAATATGAATTGAAATCCTAATACTATACTACTAAAGCATGAATTATAAAATAAAAAATCAAACCAATAATTTTTATAATTACACCTTTATTAAGTTATAACCTCCTTATAGTAATAAAATTGGTTAGTTCCACTATTATAACTATAGAGAAGTTTTACTATATATATATATATATATATAAGGTCTTGACAAATTAATTCCAAGATGTCTTGACTAAGAAATATTTCATTAAGAGATGGAAAGAATAGCATGAAAATGTTAAAGAAAGTTTCTCTAACCAATAAAGAGGCATGCATTTCAAGGAAGGTAATTTATGCATTGCGAGGAGACTTTGACATCTTTCACAATCACTTATTTTAAGTGCTATGAGATTTTTCAAGACGGAAAGCCAATTAGGAATCGTCATGCCTAGAAAATAAAATATACCAAGTTGCCTTAGATTTTGAAATGGTTAAAGGCTTTCTAGTACCTGCTCATTCAGACTGTGGTAACCACCCTGATGAGACAATGGAGGGGCACTTTTATTATCTAGCCAAGAAAGTCTACAGTAACACATAGGTATTATTGACTTGGTACCACGAGATAATACATGCATGTCAAGTAATAACAACCAATCACAATTAATTTGAAGCTAGAAGAAATAAACAAAAATTCACAAGTGGCATAAATCCATTGGATGGTGGTAATACCTCTATTGTATTCTAGGTTTTTCTATCAAGCATCTTCCAATTCAATTCTAGGAAGTTACATGTTGCTTAGCTTTTAAATCGGCCAACGTGGCTTCTAAGGTGATATTTTTCAATCCTTGAATTTGTAAAGCTTATCCATTTCACTTAGATTAACATTTTTCCTACTCTTCTCATTTAATACAAACTTGGATAAAGTTCAAAGGCTAGTCAACAACTTCAGTCCACGTGTCATTCCAATCAAGGAATTACATTCATTATTCATAATACATCTAAGGCTCACTATTTTTTTAATATTTCTTGGTCGCTTTTTCGGGAACTCACAAATGATTAAGCATTAGTATTTGCAAATTTTTTAGTATTTTTACTGAATTAGGAAGTCTTTCAAGACTCTTATTATTAGATTCACGAAATATGAAATTTAATACATTTATTATTGATTTCCCTTAATCTCTGCTGATTGAGATTAAGGAGTGATTAAGGCTTCAATCAATCACCTAAATTTATGTGATTGATTGAACTACAGGGATCTGTATTTATTTCTTTCTTATTTTACATTTACAGAACTTGTATAAATTAGCCATTATACAGGTTTACAATACAATATATATAGAAATATACATAAATTTTTATCTCCCTTTTCTTTCTCTTTGGCATACTCTAGCAGTATCATTGTCTTGAACTACTCCTCTTTTGTCTCTGTTTCTCCATTACTTACATGGTATTAGAGCATTACTAAAAGCTTCCGCTTACAATTCAACCTACCTCTCATTCTGTTCCTGAAACAAAACGGATACTCGATTAGAGCCAATCACCTTAGCTCCTCATTTGTCCCTGAAAACAAACAGCAAACACTTTATTAGAAGTCCAGAATCGAGATCAACCCAACAAATACAGAAAACCCAGACGGCCCAACCAATACAATCAACCTACACAACTCAAGCCTATTTTGCTTTATTTTCCTTTTTTTCCAATCAATAAGATGATTGGATTCGTCCGATCTGATCCAGAATCAGAATATGCTCCGTTTCATTGGCATTGACCAAAACAAATGCTAGTGATAAATTCAATCAAACGGTTTAAAAGAGATCATTCATCATTTGGTCATCAAGTTCTAATATATTATTGTAGACACAAAACAAAAACGTGTGGACCACCTATTCTATTTGAAACATAAATCTAATTTTGTAAGTATAATATATTATTGAATATTTTCTTAATGTTAATAATAGAAAATTTTAGAAAATTATGAAGATAAACATCATTTATATCACAAATTAACATATTATTATTTCACTTATCATTGATTGAAAATTCTATGAAATTGCATTAATTTGACTATTTGTGTTTGTTATTCTATTTAATTATAGTTATTGATTTATAGATCTCATTTGGATTGAGAGATTCTAAATAAATGATTTTGTTAAATCCATGGATTTTGGCAATTCCATCACCCTCTAGAATCTTTCATTTTTTAGGGTGTGGGATTTTGCCAAATCCATCAATTTTAATAAAATGGGAGACTTTGTAATATTTTAATTTTCCAATAATACCATTATTAATAATTTAATATCCTAATATCTACCTTTTACCTTAATTAAAAGAAATATATTTTTCGTTTTTTCTTTTTGAGCTCTCTACCTTTACATGGAATTCTTGTTTTTAACTGGGAATTCTTTTTTTTTTTTTTTAACCAAATCACAAAAAATAATTTATTATAATTGGACTTCTTTATCAAATATAATTTAACTTGTATTTAATTAGATAAAAATTGAATTTTTGTTGGTTTTGGATATTGAGGGTAAAGTTGAAAATTATTTATCAAATCTATGAATTGTATCCGTCTAACCAAACATAAGTGCATGAAATTTAAATCAATAATTCATGAATTTTATATTTAAATCAAACAATAAAATTTATCAAATACATGGATTTTGAATTCATGAATTGTACAAAATACATGGATTTTAAAATCGTTCAATCTAAACGAGGTCATAATTTTTTGCTTAGATATACTAAAAGTACTATATTGAAGAACCATTTTTATTTTATTTATAAATTTCTTCTTAATATATATGAAAAACTAAATCTTAATGTTGGATTAATGGTGGTTTTTAGGAAAAGTGCTTCTTGAATGAAAGTGCTTCCATAAAAGCTGAAACCCTGCAAAATGAAATGCTATATTCGACAAATATGAAGAAATATGGTGGTTTTTGGCAAAGTGAAAAATCCGACAAATATGAAGAAATAGATATTAAGGCGTGAGGCAATGACACGTGGTAGACACTAATTTTTATAAGTTTCAACATAATAGTATTAAATGATGCTGATACTCTCCTTTCCACCCAACAGGTGCCCCATTCACAACAACTTCCACCACCCATCTTAATACACGGATCTGCATCCAAAAATTCAATCACTAATTAAACACTATCAAATTAAAGTTAAAAAAAAAACCCAATTTAAAAACAGCCAAAAATCACCACCAAAATAATCACCATCAACAAACCCAAATATGCACAAACCTATAAACTGAAATCTAGAACAAACTCTAAGTACCATAACAGAAGGGAAAGAAAGGAAGCAACATCAATCTAGGTGAACACGGTTGGAATCGATTCATTTAGATTTCATCAAGATCATGTTTAATTTCTATTAGATTCATCTTATTGAATTGATATGATATTTTACAATTAAGATGTAATAATATATAGAGAGAAAATCACTTTGGCCCCGACCCCCTAGTTTCGATCAATTTGAGTTTGTAGGGAACTATGCATTTTTTTTCTCACAAAGATCTACCAAAACTATAGGGGGCAAAGTGATTTTCTCTCATAATATATATAAGGTCTTGACAAATTAATTCCAAAACTATAGGTGGCAAAGTGATTAGAGAAATATTTCATTAAGAGAGGGAAAGAATAGCATGAAATTATTAAGAAAGTTTCTCTAACCAATAAAGAGGCAGGCATTTCAAGGAAGATAATTTACGCAATGCGGGGAGACTTTGACATCTTTCACAATCACTTATTTTAAGTGCTATGAGATTTTTCAAGACAGAAAGCCGATTAGGAATCGTCACGCCTAGAAAATAAAATATACCAAGTTGCCTTAGATTTTGAAATGATTAAAGGCTTTCTAGCACTTGCTCATTCAGACTGTGGTAACCACCTTGATGAGACAATGGAGGGGCACTTGTATTATCTAGCCAAGAAAGTCTACATTAACACATAGGTATTATTGACGTGGTACCACGAGATAATACATGCATGTCAGCCAATCACAATTAATTTGAAGCTAGAAGAAATAAAAAAAAAAATTCACAAGTGGCATAAATCCATTGGATGGTGGTAATACCTCCATTGTATTCTAGATTTTTCAATTCAATTCTAGGAAGTTACATGTTGCTTAGCTTTTAAATCGGCCAACGTGGCTTCCAAGGTGATATTTTTCAATCCTTGAATTTGTAATTTTACCCTCAAGTTGTTTAGCTTATCCATTTCACTTAGATTAACATTTTTCCTACTCTTCTCATCTAATACAAACTTGGATAAAGTTCAAAGGCTAGTCAACAACTTCAGCCCACGTGACATTCCAATCAAGTAATTACATTCATTATTCATAATACATCTAAGGCTCACAATTTTTTTAATATTTCTTGGTTGCTTCTTTGGGAACTCACAAATGATTAAGCATTAGTATTTGCAAATTTTTTAGTATTTTTATTGAATTAGAGAGTCTTTCAAGACTCCTATTATTAGATTTATGAAATATGAAAGACTCCTATTATTAGATTCACGAAATATGGAATGCAATACATTTATTATTGATTTTCCTTTATCTCTGCTGGTTGAGATTAAGAAGTGATTAAGGCTTCAATCAATCACCTTAATTTATGTGATTGATTGAATTAAAGGGATTTGTATTTATATCTTTCTTAATTTACATTTACAGAACTTGTATAAATTAGCCATTGTACAGGCTTACAATACAGTATATATAGAAATATACATAACTTCTTCTCTCTTCTTTTCTTTCTCTTTGGCATACTCTGGCAGTATCATTGTCTTGAACTGCTCCTCTTTGCCTCTCTTTCTCGATTACTTACATGATATTAGAGCATTACTAAAAGCTTCCGCTTACAATTCAACCTAGCCTCTCATTCTGTTCCCGAAACTAGAAGGATACTCAGTTAGAGCCAATCACCTCAACCCCTTATTTGTCCTTGAAAACAAACAGCAAACACTTTATTCAGAAATCCAGAATCAAGATCAACCCTACAAATACAAAAAACTCAGACGGCCCAACCAATACAATCAACCTAAACAACTCAAGCTAAAACACTTAATCTAGGCCTGCAAACCCACACAAATTGAGGGTGGGGCATGACCCACCCAAACCCAAAAAGTGGCTGGATCCGCCACTGCTCTTTCCCTTCCTCCTTTTCTTTGGTGCTGAAATTTGTGTGGATTCTTCCTTCTCAGCTTTTTCATAGGATATATTAACCCCGCACTTTTTCACCTCGCAGTATTTTAGATTTTCATAAAGACAATGAAAATGCAAAAAAACGGAGGCATTCCCTAGTTCATTCCACGCATGTTCATCTCCTTGTTTTTCCACGGACATACCCATCACGCATACATGATCTAGTGGAATGTAGTGCTTTTCCACGTGAGAGTGGAAATGGTAATGCCAGTACTCGTCAAATAACTCAGAATCAAGGAGAGGTGGACCATGATCAACAGGATGATGTGGATTTACAACAAAGCACACATCAAAGACTATTGATTTATAGTTCGTAAGATCTGGTAGTAGCTTGATTATCATAGAAGATCCCATATTTTGATAGCTATACCAATTTGGAATTTCATTTCCAGGGAAACAACCTTGCAAGAATGGTGCTGAATGCTTCCGCCTCTGCACCAAGAAAGTCACTACTTTTAAAAGAGAAGTAGGGCAACAATTAAATTATATAATACCCAAAATAAGAAAGAAAATTATTCCTCAACCTAAAACTACCTCAAAAATAAAGTTCATTTTTAAATAGCCTTTTTAACTTGGAACATAGACGGTGATTCGGTGAAAAGCACCGTCTCCTTTTAAGGAGTTTTTTTTTTTTTTTTTTTTCTCTTCAGTCAGGATACTCATCCCTCAAATTCATATTCCAAATGATGTGCCGTTATATGGGTATTGCCAAATCATTCATACATCATTTTTTTTTTTTTTTTTTTTTTTTTATGTGTCAATGTCATATGTATTGACACATCACTTGAGATATGAATATTTTAGTAGTACTATTGTATTTTTCACTTTAGGATTTTGTTTCTAATCCAAAAATAATAAAATATCAAATTAGATTAACTTTAAAAAATTTTAAAATATATATTATGTAAAGGAGAGAAAAAGATCTACAGACCTCAGCATATAATTCCAGAGCATTTTCCACGTTGGCTTTGAGCACATTCCTATCCAGTTTGTGACAATTGGCAAGCCTGATAGTTGTTCTCCTTAACAAAGGAACACGTAATGCCTCTAATGATGTGCAATTATCTGCATACAAATTATAAAGACCTGGAAGCTCTGGCAAGGATCGAAGCCTTTGGCAATTACGTGCGTGTAAAGTAACCAAATTAGAAAGCTCTGGCAAGGATCGAAGCCTTTGGCAATTACTTACGTCCAATTCAACCAAATTAGAAAGCTCTGGCAAGGATCGAAGCCTTTGGCAATTACATACGTGCAAAGTAACCAAATTAGAAAGCTTTTCGATGCCTGGTATTAACTCAAAATTTTGTCCGACAAGAAATAATTTTCTTAGAAAGGATAATTGGCTGAGATTACCAAATGACTTAGGGATTTGACAACTAGATAGATCTAGAGACTCAAGAGACTTCAAACCTGATAAAAAAAAAAAAAAAAAGCAATACAAATTAGAAAGGTCTATTCAAATGTATTCATCATAATGGCAGTATCATTAGATTTGAGTATGATCAACTTACAACTGGTGTTAGGAAAACTCTTGAGGCTTTTACAACCTCGAAGATTGATTATAGCAAGCTTCTCGAGATATTTTTTAGATGAAAAAACCTTAATCAAACTTGTACAACCTTCTAGAATCAAACTCTGAACATTTGGGATCATTGAGAGGTCTTGGATTCTGGTTAGGAGCTTTGAGTTGCTGAGATTAATGTGTTTCAATTTATCATATTGCTACAAGAAAAAAAAAAAATTAATCGTATTATAATTTTCAATAAAAAAAAAAAAAGAATATTCAAGGTATATATGTACCTGGACAAAATTCAAAATTTTAATCTTGCTACATGGCATGACAAGTGAAACAAGATTCTCTACATCAAAAGTTGATGGCAATGATGGCAACGGATATCCATACCAACAGAAGTACCTTAGTTCAAAAAGAACAAATTCAAGATCTTCAGAAGGATGAACCTTATTATCAATCTCCCCTTCTTTGCATATGTAGCCACCTTTACAGTGTGAGTTGTAAAAGTTGCATGAGCAACCAATATCGCAATAAAAATCCAAGAATCTGAGGTTATGCATGTTTGAGAAAGCGTGGGGATGTAACTTGAAAGGTTTTGCTTTTGACATTTCCAAACGAATGCATTCAATTGCTCCAGTCCCCTAGTGATCAAGAAGTGACAGTAAGTTAGCATCCCATGTGTAATAAGTCTCAATTACTTTTCTCAACTTTCTTATGCTAATATTTAAATATAGTACCTTACTGGGAAAGGGATAAAAGGGTATATACATGCAAGAACAACACATAATGCACATTAAAAAATTTAAAAAATAAAAAATAAGTGAACAAATATGTGTACGAAAAGTTAATGAGGTGATCTCTCACCATGTTTGTCTTCAATACACGATTGATATCTTCACGATGCCATAACCTACTGCGCTTGCCAAGATTTTTTGATTCTTTGGAGACAATTTTCCTCCCCATTTCTTGTAATAAATCATGCATTATTATCTTGTCATTTTCTGGTTGAGTTATGAGAGATTTATCAATGAGAGCACTTACTCCACTCTTTGCAGCAAACCCATTGTCATCTAGGATTTTCATCACAAAATTCTTATCATCTCCATTAAAGAAACATGCAATATCTAGAAATATATTTTTATGTTCATCATCTAATCCATCGTAACTTATTTTCAGCACATCTTCGATCTTCGGATTCGAAATTCTTTCAAGCTTATTCAATTCATCTTCCCATTCTGATTTTGTCTTCTCAAATAGCAAACCACCCAAAGTTTTAAGAGCTAATGGAATGCCTTTAGCAAATGTTAATGCCAATTCAGATAGCTCCATGTAACCTGCAGTGGGTTGATTTTGTTTGAAGGCATGTCGACAAAAAAGTTCAAGAGCCTCATAATATGATAACTCCTTAACCTTGTATATGTAATCCTGCTCCACTCCACAAGTTTTAAGCACTTGTTTATCTCTTGATGTTATGATGATACGACTTCCAGAACCAAAACAATCACCAGTAAACTTTTCTATTTGCTCAAAACATGTTACATCATCAAAACAAATAAGAATCTTCATACTGCAAAGTCTCCTTTTTGTGAAGATGAAATCTAAATTGGCATCTTTATCATCTACTATTGCAAAAAGAACTTTCTGACTCAAATAAGTTAATTCACTTTTTTCACATTCTTTTCGGACATTATCTTGGAAGTGTGCCTTTTCAAATTGACTTGAGATTCTGTTGAATATTGCACGAGCAAGAGTTGTCTTGCCTATTCCACCCATTCCCCAAATCCCAATACTACTTGAAACATCTTTTAACCCAAGACATAATAGCGATTCAACTTCCTCTATTTTTGATTCTACTCCAATGAGGTTCTCGTTGTCACTTGGGGACATTTGGTTCAGTTTATTCAAAATATAGCTGACAATTTCCTCTACCAATGTAGAGTCAGGCCTAGCAAGATATAAAACAGTTTATTCATAAGTTTAATTAAATCAAAGGAGAAACAATAATGCACTTTAATTACAATATCTATGCTAACAAAGTTTTCGTAATTAAGTGATTATTAAAATATATAACAGTTGCCTAATGTACTTAATCTTCCATTGCGCCTTGTGAAACAACAAACAGAGAGTAAAACCCATAGTTGCTAATAAAAAAAAAATAATAACTATTAATCAAAATGTGCAAATGCTTTACATCTGACCAAATTCTCTAAGTTGTGCTCAAACCGTTCTTCATGCTTCACAAATTCTACATTTCTACTCCAAGCATCTCAGTTTGCTTCCTTGTATCTGATGGACTAATATTATTGTTTAATTTCTATATTAATTTCTAACTAATTGCACCTGAATTTTTATTTTTTTTTTATTTTTCTTTTTGTTTCTTCACGCGCTATATTATTTTCTACTAATGTTTTTTTAATTACAATTACAATATCTTACTCCAAGGAAACCTTGCTAATTAAAAGATATATATATATATATATTACTAGGTTTATTTGATTAATTATATATATCAAATATCTAAAATTTATGGATATTTTTGTTAGTTCAGTATATAATAGATAAATTTATTTTCTCCAAATTAAGAAGATAAGTGTCTTCATCTATTCAACCAAACTTATATCCCTTTCAGTTTGACAACTACAAATAAATAAACAAGTAAATTAATATGTGCAACAACAATGAATTTCAATTAACAATTACCTAATGTCACTTGAATCAAATCCGGATAGATTAGCTGCTTTTGTCAAAGCATTCCTCCATCTCATCACCGTCTCTGAACTTTGCTTTTCTTTATGCCTCACAAATGCTTTTTCAAATGACCCTTTTTGGTTTCTTATATCAGACGGATCCGCATGATAAAAAACTGGTAGGATCAAATCTTCTGCTTTCTTGCCTTCAATGATTTTTGCAAGTTCTTCAAGGCACCATCTAGACGTGGCATACCCTTTCGAGAATATAATAACAGCAATCTTTGATTCTTCAATTGCATTCAAAAGTGCTTGTGAAATTTCATCTCCTCTTTCGAGATCATAACTATCAATGAACGTCTTGATTTTCTTTGAATACAATGCTGCATAGAGATGGCTTGTAAAATTTTCACGTGTATCCTCCCCCCTAAAACTAAGAAAAACATCATATTTTTCATAAACTCTAGAAGAAGAAGAAGAAGATGATGATGATGATGCCATTAATAAACTTTAACACTTGATGAAAGACTCCTCAAACTCTTAAAATGTAAGCAATGCAAAAGATATCAAGAACCCAACTCAAAATTTCATGAACTTCACAAGAAGTTTTGTGCAAATTTTGAGTTATTTCTCTGCTTTTATCCCCCGATTTCTATTTTTTTCTCCTGTTTCCTTGAAGTTTCTTTGTGTATGAAAAGGGATTCAATAATTTAAAGACACTTTAAAATATATTATAACTGCGTTTTTACTGTTATAAACGTAAAACTATAAATTTTAGTTAATAGTATTAATATGAAAAATGTTTCTTTTCTTCAATAATGGAATTGATCGAGTAATAATACTGAATGGTAGATTATAAATAAAAATAACGAAAATAAAACATAAAAAAGTAATCCCATTCATACGAAAGGACACGCATTTGCACAAAACTTTTTGACTCTTGCTTTAGTAATTGGCACCGAAAGCTGGCCACTTTGATGAACCTTCCGAGAACTTATGGCACTTAAACTTTTTGACTTTTGACTAAAAAGAAATCATGGTGTCTCTTATAATGGTTTTCATTTTCTCATTTTCTCCAAAGTAGCTTGCCACTTTGATGAACCTTCGTGGCAGTCTCTATTTTGGTCTTTTGTTCACACCTTGTGCAGTCACTGGTTGGGAAGAAAATGCGAAAAGAAAGAAGAGGAAATTGAGAGGATTATCAGTGAGAAAAGTTAGAAACAAATTTGAAGGACTTTATCATAAAGCCTATTTGGCTTTATTTTCCCTTTTTCCAATCAATAAGATGATTGGATTGGTTGGATATGATCCAGAATCAGAATATGCTCCGTTTCATTGGCATTGACCAAAACAAATGCTAGTGATAAATTCAATCAAACGGTTTAAAAGAGATCATTCATCATTTGATCATCAAGTTCTAATATATTATTGTAGACACAAAACAAAAACGTGTGGACCACCTATTCTATTTGAAACATAAATCTGATTTTGTAAATATAATATATTATTGAATATTTTTTAATGTTAATAATAGAAAATTAGGAAGATAAACATCATTTATATCACAAATTAACATATTATTATTTCACTTATCATTGATTGAAAATTCTATGAAATTGCATTACTTTGACTATTTGTGTTTGTTATTCTATTTAATTATAGTTATTAATTTATAGATCTCTTTTGGATTGAGAGATTCTAAATAAATGATTTTGTTAAATCCATGGATTTGGTAAAATCCTTTGTTTGGTTTAAAAAAAAAAAAAGGGTTGAAATCCATGGATTTTGGCAATTCCATCACCCTCTAGAATCTTTCATTTTTTAGGGTTTTAAAATCCCATTTGGTAGGTGAGATTTTGCCAAATCCATCAATTTTAATAAAATGGGGGACTTAGTAATATTTTAATTTTCCAATAATACCATTATTAATAATTTAATATCCTAATATCTATCTTTTACCTTAATTAAAAAAAATATATTTATCGTTTTCTCGTTTTGAGCTCTCCACCTTTACATGGAATTCTTGTTTTTAACTTGGAATTCTTTTTTTTTTTTTTTTTACCAAATCACAAAAAATAATTTATTATAATTGGATTTCTCTATCAAATAATATTAAAATTGTATTTAATTAGATGAAAGTTGAATTTTTATTGGTTTTGGATATTGAGAGTAAAGTTAAAAATTATTTATCAAATCCATGGATTGTATCCATCTAACCAAACATAAGTGTATGGAAATTTGAATCAATAATTCATGAATTTTATATTTAAAACAAACAATAAAATTTATCAAAAAACCCGGATTTTGAATCCATGAATTGTACAAAATCCATGGATTTTAAAATCTTTCAATCCAAAATGAGGTCATAATTTTTTGCTTAGATATACTAAAAGTATTATGTTGAAGAACCATTTTTATTTTATTTATAATTTTCTTCTTAACGTATAAGTAAAACTAAATCTTAATGTTGGATTAATGGTGAGTCTTATAGGAAAAGTGCTTCTTGAATGAAAGTGCTTCCATAAAAGCTGAAACCCTAAAAAATGAAATGCTACATTCGTTTTTGGCAAAGTGAAAAAGCCGACAAATATGAAGAAATAGATATTAAGGTGTGAGGCAATGACACGTGGTAGCCACTAATTTTTATCAATAATGTTATGCTTACTTATGAATTTACTAACCGTCTTACTCACCGTTGTAAATATAAAGCATAGTACAGATACCATAAAAATAGTACGGATACCATATGTAATTTAAACAAATGTGAGTAAGATGGTTAGTAAGTTCGTAAGTAAGTATAGCATTATTGAATTTTTATTAGTTGTAACATAATAGTATTAAATGATGCTAATGCTCTTCTTTACACCCAACTGGGGTTCCATTAACAACAACTTCCACCACTCATCGAATACACGGATCTTCATTCAAAAATTCAATCACTAATTAAACACTATCAAATTAAAGTAAAAAAAACCCAATTTAAAAACTACCAAAATAATCATCATCAACAAACCCAAATATGCACAAACCTATAAACTGAAATCCAAAACAAACTCTAAGTGCCATAACAGAAGGGAAAGAAAGGAAGCAACATCAATCTAGATGTGATAATATATAGAGAGAAAATCACTTTGGCCCCCAGCCCCTAGTTTCGATTAATTTGTGTTTGTAGGGAACTATGCCGATTTTCATCAAAGTATCCCCAATAGTTTCATGAATGCTGCAAACGAGAACCAAAACAGTGACGTCGTCTGAACTCTATTAGGCTATCAAGGGTAAAGTCGTCTTTTCAATTTTTTTTGTTTTTATTCAATATAAGATATAATTTTTTTCTTCGCCTCCCCTCCCTTTCTTTCTTCTTTCTCATTTTCTTCCCCACTCTACATCCACACTTATTCCCTTTCTGCAATCCTCTTTTCGTTTTCATTTTCTGTACCAATAAACCCAATTAAAACTCTAATACAAATCAAATCAAAACCTAATCAAAGTACAAATCAAACCCTAGATCTAACACCCAATCACAAATCAAGCAAAAATCAAATTGTGTACCAAAAAATACAAAAAACAAATCCAAATCTTGAACCATGAGCAGTGGAAGAAGAAGTTGTGGAAGTGGAAAGAAATAGAGAAAAGAAAACAAAGAAAAGGCAAGAAAAAAAAGAGGCTGCACAGAACAAGAAGATGAGATAGTGAAAAGAATTAAAGAAATAAAGAAATAAGAGATAATGGAAGGAAACAAAGAAAATAAAATAAAAGGTGCTTTATGCATTAATCCATTCACATAAAGACAAAGTAAGGTTAATTTGGTCTTTTACTCGATGCTGCATGAACAGTTAACGGAAGTTCAGAGAGCATTACAGTTTTGGTCCCCGTTTGATGCCTTTATGTGTGTGTGTGTGTGTTTTGACAAATTAATTCCAAGACGTCTTGACTAAGAAATATTTCATTAAGAGATGGAAAGAATAGCATGAAAATGTTAAGAAAGTTTATCTAACCAATAAAGAGGCAAGCATTTCAAGGAACGTAATTTACGCAATGCGAGGAGACTGACATCTTTCACAATCACTTATTTTAAGTGCTATGAGATTTTTCAAGACGCAAAGCCAATTAGGAACCATCACGCCTAGAAAATAAAATATACCAAGTTGCCTTAGATTTTGAAATGGTTAAGGGCATTCTAGCACGAAAAATACTATATTCACCGAAAAAATTGCACCGAAAAATTGTACCGAAACAGGTGGAGCTTCTTTTCTCTGCCAGGTGGAGCTTTCGCACAACCCATGTATAATTTGTACATAAACAGCATGCCAGATTCTTTACTAGTTTTTAGAAAAAAGAAAAAAAAAAAAAGGAAAAGGAAAAGGCAAAAAGAGTTGGCGACATGTTCCCAGCCAAAAGAAAAAAGAGTTAATTAAGTATGGACGCCCGTCCATTAAATATGGACGGGCGTCACGGCCGTCCATTCCTTATGGACTGGCGTCCATTAGAGTAGGGACGCCCGTCCATTCCTTATGGACGGGCGTCCATTCTAGATTTTTTTTTAAAAAAAATTTCCATATTTATTTTAAAATTTAAATTTTTTTTTTTTCCATACTTAATAGACGGTCGTCCATTCTTTAAGGACGGACGTCCATTAGAGTAGGGACGCCCGTCTATTCCTTATGGACGGGCGTCCATTACATATGGACGCCCGTCCATTCCAGATTTTTTTTTTAAATTTTTATATTTTAAAAAAAAATTAATAACGTTAAATGCTTGAATGGTCTAAGTCAGGAGACACGTAGGCCGGTACAAAATTTCGGTGTAAAAACCCCGGTGTCTGTAGCATTGTTGTTCTAGCACCTGCTTATTCAGACTGTGGTAACAACCCTGATGAGATAATGGAGGGGCACTTGTATTATCTAGCCAAGAAAGTCTACAGTAACACATAGGTATTTTGACGTGGTACCACAAGACAATACATGCATGTCAAGTAATAACAACCAATCACAATTAATTTGAAGCTAGAAGAAATTAAAAAAATTCACAAGTGGCATAAATCCATTGGATGGTGGTAATACCTCTATTGTGTTCTAGATTTTTCGATCAAGCATCTTCCATTTTAATTCTAGGAAGTTACATGTTGCTTAGCTTTTAAATCGGCCAACGTGGCTTCCAAGGTGATATTTTTCAGTCCTTGAATTTGTAATTTTACCCTCAAGTTGTTTAGGTTATCCATTTCACTTAGATTAACATTTTTCCTACTTTTCCCATCTAATACAAACTTGGATAAAGTTCAAAGGCTAGTCAACAACTTCAGTCCACGTGACATTCCAATCAAGGAATTACATTCATTATTCATAATACATTAAGGGCATCTCCAACCCACGCCAAAATGGCGTAAAAAACACCAAATTGGCGTGGTGCTACAATGCTGCGCCAAATTGGCGTGATACTGTAGCACCACGCCAAAATGGCGCAACACTGTAGTGCGAATAAATATATATATATAATATATATATATATATATATATATATATTTTTTTTTTTTTAATTTTGCTTTTTTTTTGTTTTTGTTTTAATTTTGTAAGTTAATTTGAGTATTAAATTTTACACCAAAAATCAACCAAATTTGAGATTTGTATTATTTAATTTGATTATTATTATAATAATGATATAATTTAAAAAATGATGAAAAATTAAAAATAGAACTTTATTCAATGCAAATATAAACTACAATAACTCAAAATAAAAATTAATACTAATTAAAAATACTAAAATAAAAAAAAATACAACATAAACTCAAATACAATTTAGTATTCCGGTAGATTAGTTTCGGATCCAGTAAGATCATCAAAATATTAAAAAGAACTAGAGTTATTTTGAGATCCTTGACCTTGTTGTTGAGTCTTTTTTGCATAATTCTTAATTGCTCATTTTGAAAAAACTCACGTAGGCTTGGATCGGTTATAGAATCAAATCCTTAGATATGGCATGCTTTTTTTTTTTTTGTGATTATTTTATATTAGAGTAATGTTTTTCTTATTAAATGTAATGTTATTTGATTAAAAATGCTTAATTTTATTAAATTAGTATAATTTTCAAAATAATTATTATTTAATAAAAATATCATTCCCAACATTTAATTGATATATACAAAAATAATGAGTGAAATAGATTAATTGTGATTATTACAATAAAAGAAAAAAAAAGAATATTCTAAAAAAATTCTAAGGAATATTCTTTTTAGTGTAATATTGGTGTTGTGGGTTGGAGATGGAATAGTGTTTTGCACCAAAATTTACACCAATTTGGTTCAATTTTGCACCAAAATTTTCACCAAATTGGTGCAATGGGTTGGAGATGGTCTAAGGCTCACAATTTTTTTAATATTTCTTGGTCGCTTCTTTGGGAACTCACAAATGATTAAGCATTAGTATTTGCAAATTTTTAGTATTTTTACTGAATTAGGGAGTCTTTCAGGACTCCTATTATTAGATTTAGGAAATATGAAAGACTCATATTATTAGATTCACGAAATATGGAATGCAATACATTTATTATTGATTTCCTTTATCTCTGCTGGTTGAGATTAAGGAGTGATTAAGGCTTCAATCAATCACCTTAATTTATGTGATTGATTGAATTACAGGGATTTGTATTTAGTCTTTCTTAATTTACATTTATAGAACTTCTGTAAATTAGCCATTGTACAGGCTTAAAACAATAATATAGAAATATACTAACTTTTCTCTCTTCTTTTCTTTCTCTTTGGCATACTCTGGCAGTATCATGTCTTGAACAGCTCCTCTTGCCTATCTTTATCGATTACTTACATGATATTAGAGCATTACTAAAAGCTTCCGCTTACAATTCAACCTAGCCTCTCATTCTGTTCCCGAAACCAGAAGGATACTCGGTTAGAGCCAATCACCTCAGCCCCTTATTTGTCCCTGAAAACAAACAGCAAACATTTTATTAGAAATCCAGAACGGAGATCAACCCAACAAATACAGAAAACCCAGACGACCCAACCAATACAATCAACCTACACAACTCAAGCTCGAACACTCAATCTAAGCCTGCTACAACCCACACAACTCAAACTAGGCCTGACCTAGCCCTTTGCCCATATGGAATGTCAGGTTATAACCTAGATTCTTTTACCCACACAACTCAAACCAGACCTAACCCAACCTCATTTGGAATACCGGGTTTCAATCCAGATTCTTTTCCTCAATCGGGTTTGGATCCAAATACGAATCCCTACATATACCCTTTTCGCATTGTGCCAGCCATCGGCAACAGTCGCCCTAAACCAGGTGACGTGCTCTTCTCACTAATCTCTGATGGACCAGAATTCATCAAACAAACCCTCACAGGATCCAATAATTATGCCTTTTGGTCTTGTGATTTCCAACGTGCCCTTATCACCAAAAACAAAGACCCTTTCCTTGGTGAAGCCTTCCAACCGCCACCACAACCATACCTTCAACACCACTGGAGCCATTGCAATATGTTGGTTCGGTCATGGATCAACAACTACCTTTCAATAGAGGTGGCAGAGGGGCTCCTACTGAAAAAAATGGCCATCGAGATTTTGCCAACATCAAGGAGATGTATGGGAAGTTGGATCTCACCAAAACATCTAACCTCCGACAACGCCTCATCGAACTCAAACAGGGAAAAACCTCGGTCACAACCTATTTCATTCGGCTCTCTGCCATTTGGAACGAGTTGGACGTCGTCAAGGAAACATTTGAACGGCCACCAGAAACCCTCTACCAGTATCAGAGAATCCGAGATCGTGACAAATTGTCGCATTTCTTACTCAGTTTGAATGAAGGTTTCCTTTCTTTCAAGACACAGATCTTGGCCACATCCCCACCACCCTCTCTCCATCAGAGTTTTCAACTAGTGGTGCAAGGTTGAGAGAAAATGGAGAGAGGTTGCGGCTAGGGAAAAATGAGGGTGAAAAATCCTCAAATTTATATGAAGAAATGAAGGGCCCAGATTCACTCTCTCGATCTGACGGCCAGAACTCATAGCGTTTTTAAATGCATCTAATGGCTCAAATTATGCCACATCACGGCATGGGTCAAACATGTCAACCTCTTGGTCAAACAAGTCAAATGGGTCTGGTAATGGGTCAAACAAGTCTGGAAATTCAAGATCCAATAGAGGGCGATCATATTGTGAATACTGCAAGAAAAGAAACCATGATCGAGAACATTGTTAGAAATTACATGGTCATCCTGATTCCAATAGCAAGGATAAAAATGGTAATTCTTCTTCTTTCCATGTTGATTCTCTTGCTTCTAGAAATCAGTCAACACCCATTCTCAATCCGAAACAATATAATCAGTTGCTTCAACTGCTGAACATTGTCCCGACTGCTCCCACCGCACCTTACTGCTTCAATTTAATTACAACTGATATGTGGCTTATTGATTCAAGGGCAAGTGATTACATAATTTGTCACCCAAAATCTTTTACCACTATTTCCACTACCTCATTCACTTCCGTTCATATGTCGAACAGGAATATAACACCAGCCACTCATATAGGGACTGTCCAATTATCTGTAACTTTATCCCTTAAAAATATGCTATGTGTCCCTACATTTCATTTTAACCTCATCTCAGTATCCAAAATTTGTGAAGACAATAGTTGCACTGTAAAATTGTCTTAACATATGTGAATTTTAGGACCCTTTGACTATGAAACTGATGGGCTTGTGTAAAGTTAATAGAGGTCTATGCTACTAGGTACCTGCTGAGTCTTCTAAAGTTTTTCTTACTTGTATTACAACCAATAAAATTTCCAATTGTAATACAATGATTAATAAAAATTCCTTTACTCTTCATCAAAGATTAGGTCATAGTGCAACTATCCCTCAACCTCAGTGTCCTATTTGTCCATTAGCTAAGCAAACCCAAATTAATTTTTCCACATAACACTTCCACTATGAGCCAACCTTTTGCCCTAATCCATCTTGATATTTGGGGCCCATATCACACCCCAAATCATGATGGATCCAGATTTTTCCTAACCATTGTTGATGACTTTTCCGAGGGTACATAGACATTCCTTATGCAATCCAAAACCCAAACACTTACTCATATTAATTTTTTTTTTATCCATGGTCACCACTCAATTTCGTACTTCCGTCCAAAGGGTTAGAATCGACAATGCTAGAGATTTTTTCAATCATAATTGTTCATCTATTTTTTTATCACTTGGCATACTGCATGAAAGTTCTTGCACATATACTCCACAACAAAATGGGGTTGTCGAAAGAAAACCCTGTCATCTGCTTGAAGTCATGTGCCCTCAAACACCAAGCCCATATACCCATCTCCTTTTGGGGTGACTGTGTGATCACATCCACATACGTGATCAATCGCATGCCAACCAAAGTTCTTCATGGCAAGACTCCTTATGAGGCATTATTCAAGAAACAACTAGCTCTTGACCACCTCCGACTATTTGGCTGTCTTTGTTATGTTGTCACCCTTGGCTCACATGACAAGTTTAGCATCTGAGCCACCCACTGTATTTTAATGGGATACAACATGCTCCAGAAGGGTTACATGCTATATGATCCAGTTGAAAATAGGTTCTTGATCTCTAGAGATGTTGTGTTTCATGAAGACATATTTCCATTTGCCACCAAAGATACTATTTCATCTACATCACACAAGCTAGCTCTTGAAGATAATACACTACTAGACCTTCTTTTCACTATGATACTTGCGCCTCCAGTTTCTCAACTCGACCCTCCTACCTCTGACTCTAACACAATAGCCACTAATGATCCTCCAGTAGAATCACCTATTAAGATTCCTACAGTTGTTTCCCTACCAGGATCCCGTGATCCAATTCCAATTGTCCTTACATGCCGCAGCACTCGACAGACTCGACTACCAATCTGGACAGCAGACTATAAGTGTCCCGCCATTTCAAATTCTTCAGGTACATTACATCCTACCTCCAATTATGTGAGCTATGATCGTCTCACTCTTGTACACAGAGCTTGTATTAGTCACATCTCTCCCAACCACGTACCAGTTACTCAAATGATGTTCAACACTCTCATTGGTGTCAAGCAATGGCTGATGAACTTATTGCTTTGACTCAAAATCATACTTGGGGTCTAGTGTCTCGTCCCTCTCATAAAAAACACATTGGCTGTAAATGGGTCTACAAAATCAACCATCGTGCTAATGGCTCCATTGCATGTTACAAAGCTCTATTGGTAGCCAAGGGATTTACTCAACATGATAGATTTTATTATCAAGAGATTTTCTCCCTTGCAGCCAAAAATGTCATTGTTCATGGTTTCCTTACAGTAGCTTCTTTTCGTGACTGGCCTCTCCATTAAATGGATGTTCATAATGCATTTCTTCATAGTGATCTACATGAGGAAATTTATATGGATCTTCCTCTTGAAATTTACAAACAGGGGGAGAACACAGTATGTCGTTTGCAAAAATCCCTTTATGGCCTAAAACAAGTATCCCGGCAATGGAATGAGAAATTCAGCCAAGCTCTCACCAACACAGGATTTTTTTAGTCCAAACATGACTATGCATTATTTACATGGCACAAATGTAAAACTTTCATTGCTCTAATCATCTAGTCGATCATATTCTTATTATAGGAAATAATGAAGCACGCATCAAATCCTTGAAAGAGCATCTCAATAGAACTTCCGAATAAAGGATCTAGAAAAGCCAAAATATTGGTTCATTGAAATTGCAAGATCCCCAATAGGAATATCTCTCAACCAACAGAAATATGTTCTGGAACTCATTTCTGATTCTGGGCTATCAGGATGCAAGCCAAGTATTATTCCAGTAGAACAAAAACACCAAATTGACTACTCAAGAATATGACAGTGGGATATCATCCTCTGAAGATGATCTACCTCTAGAAGACCCCTCAAAGTATTAGAGACTTGTTCGGCGATTGATCTACCTTACCATGACTTGTCCACACATCAGTTATGCAGTCTACATTCTTAGTCAGTTCATGCATGGACCTAAATGATCTCACTTGGATGCAACGTTAAAGGTTCTGAAATACTTAAAAGGGTGTCCTGGTTTAGGACTTCTTCTTCCTCGAGACAAGGGTTTGGACATCACAACTCATTGTGACTCAGACTAGGCCACATGTCTGATGACAGAAAAATCAATTATAGGTTTCTGTATCAAGCTGAAGAGAGCTCTTATTTCTTATAAAACAAAGAAACAATCAAGATTATCTCTTTCCTTAGTAGAAGCCTAATATAGAGCCATGGGGAAAACAACATGTGAGATCATCTGGATTCTAGGGTTATTGGAAGATCTAGAAGTACAAATAAGAAAACTTGTTCTTTTATACTATGACAATAAGACTACAAATGACATAGCAGCAAATCCAGTATTCCATGAAAGAATGAAACATATAGAAATTGGTTGTGACTTTATCAGGAGCAAAATATAAGAAGGGATAATTAAGACTTTACACATTCGTACTTCAGAACAACCAGCAGACATCTTCACAAAGCCATTATGCAGCAAACAACATTCATATCTACTTAGCAAGCTTAGAGTTTTTGATATCTACAAACCACAAGCTTGAGGGAGAGTGACGAAATATGGAATTCAATACATTTATTATTTATTTCCCTTGATCTCTGCTAGCTAAGATTAAGGAGCGATTAAGGCTTCAATCAATCACCTTAATTTATGTGATTGATTGAATTACATGGATTTGTATTTCTTTCTTTCCTATTTTACATTTACAAAACTTGTATAAATTAGCCATTGCACAGGCTTACAATACAATATATACATAAAATTTTCTCTCTTCTTTTCTTTCTCTTTGGCATACTCTGGCAGTATCATTGGCTTGCACTGCTCCTCTTTGCCTCTCTTTCTCGGTTACTTACATAGACAAGTCAAGAAAACATACGTACATGTTTCAATTTTCCAATTGAATTTGGTAACTTCTTAATACTTGAACTCTTCAAATCTAATGTGCGCAAGATCTAAAACCTGATAATATTTTATAATAATTGGACCTATTCAACTCATTTATGACATGTAAATTATCTAACAATAAAAATGTTCTCATATGACTAACTCTGACTAACTCTAAGCAGTGTTGTTAGAATATCACATAATGGCTCTAATTGGGAATCAAATGAAATGTGACGAGCTCTAACGTCAAAAGTTGTTGAATCCAATTTGGCCAACATACTATCAGTTTTGGCAACTATGTTGCAAGGTCATGCATGACATCATGTATCTTGCATTGGTACTTCCTTTCCATTCATCCAATTTTACATTGTGAAGAAATGACCGAGAAACTAAAATGCTCATTAGCAACATCTTCTAGACATAGATTTGTGTTTGATGGCTGAAGAAATCCTTGCGCCATCCAAAGTTTAATCAATGACTCTTTGTCAATCTCATAATCTTTGGGAAACAATGCACAATAAGCGAAAAATTGTTTCAAGTGTGACGAGAGATGGTCATAACTCAATTTAAGAGTTGGTAAGATATCACTTCCTTCTTGATCTATTTTTGAAAATTCTTCTTACATAAAGCACGACCTATATGCTTCATAATTTATTGTAGTATAGCAAACAACTTGTTGATGCCAAAATTCGTACCAAACATGGGATTACAGTCTTGCCCTATGGTCTATGATAATCTTCCCATTTTGCCCTTGGATTGATGTCTCTAAGGGTTAAAGTTGGGTTTCACTTGGAATGCTTAGTAAGAGGCTCTTCAATATGAATTATTGTATATCATTCCATGTCATTAGCCTCTTTTACATAGAGAAGTTAAGAGAGTTTTAGGAGAATACTTTCCGTACCGGAATAGGAGATCAAGTAAAAGAAGGAATGTGAGTGTTTTATGAGACTATGCGAAAAATATCAAGAACGAGAACTACAAGTTGGTGAGAAAACTGATGGAAACTAAGTGTGCAGACTTGAGAACCAAGAACAATAGAGGCCTCACAACTCTAGACAACTGCGAGTCCGACTAGAATCTTTCTTATAGCCAGGTTTCATATTAAATTTGAATTCGACTTTTTATTGTCTCTCACTTTCCATTTCACCTTCATGGATGGCTGAAATTATTTCTCTCCTATTCTTGATATTATTGCAGAATTCTCTCCATACATACCTTAGAGGGAAAAATGCGCCATGAGGTAGACAGCCCTATAATTATTGGAAGCGTGATCAAAAATCAAAGATTGCATTAAACCACCCTAACGCAGGCTTAAAACAATTAGCCAACACAATGTCAATGGTTGCTGCCCTTCTGGCAACTTTAACTTTCGCTGCGGCTTTTACATTACCAGGAGGCTACCATACTGATGATAATGACAAACCTCCTGAAATAAAGCATTCAACAGTTGATAAAAATAAACCCGAACTAGGTACCGCAATCCTCATAGAGAAATCATCACTTAAGGTATTTGTGTTGGCTGATTCACTTGCAATGTGTTTTTCATGACAATGGTGTTTCTCTTAATTCTAGCAATGGTTGGTCATCCTACCTTCTTGCGCTTAGCAATTTTTTATAGCAAGAACTTGCTGAATATCTCCCTTTCCGGAACGTTGGTCGCCTTTATAATTGGATTGTACACTGTAATATCACCAGAGAGTGAACGGTTAGCCATCATTGTCGTCGTCATAAGCTCCAGTGTTCCATTTCTCATCAAATTTTTGCACCGGAAGTCTTCCACTGCAAACCCTCTTGTTATAAAATATGTCAAGGGAAAAATGAAGAAACTCGTAATCACCTACAGCCCTGGAAGAAGGCGTTCAAATCTTAGTCATGGATACAGTCAAGGCAAATCACCTCACTGGTACCAATCTATTTGATATAATAACTCAAGACCATTCTGTTTTCTTGTTTTAATGTCATGCACCCTTCTCTAATCTTTCTTTTAGGATCTTGTTTTAATAAGTTTTATTAGTTATATATTTGTAAAATATAATTTAGATTATAACATGATTGCTAATATGTATTTTTTTAATTTTTTTTATATGATCATTCAATGTGTTAGCGTCTTGCTTTCATTGTAATCATTTAAACAATTTGCTAATTGGGATCCTTGTAGAATCTCGTTTTCATTGTTGATTAGAAGCCTTCTTGGCATTTCAGTATCTTTAAAACATTGGTGTGAGATTTGGATAATTGTTTATGTACTCTTTCATTTCACAGAAAATTTAAATATAGTTTTTGGTTTTTTCAAAAAAAAAAAAAAGAAATAAGAAATTTTATGAATGAAATGTTTTCAATTATATATTTTTTTTTAAAACAATTTAAAAAAATGCTTTTCTCAAATTGTTGTAACTTTTAATTTTGAAAACTATTTTTAAAATATCATGTCAAATATATTGTCAGATATTAAAAATAAAATTATTTCACAATCACAAACGGCTAATTTAAGTTATATGAATAAAACTATGTGCACTAATCAATGTGTACTAATTCAAGTACTAACATTGGAAATTTGAAATTCCTTCCAAAAAAAAAAATTCAAATTTTCAATGTTAGTACTTGGATTAGTACAAATTGATTAGTGCACATAGCAGTACTCTTTTTTCAAAGCTTTGGTGACTCTAGGTCCGTTTAGTTCATTATTCTGATGGTTTTTAGAATAATATTTTGAAAAAAAATTAAATTGGGCGGGTATTACCCTAGTTGGAATAGGAAAATAACTAATAGATAAAGGCGTCGTTTGTTTCGCTTTTGGGAATACTATTATTAGTATTTCCAAAAAAGTTAAACAGTAAAATGTCGTTATTCCTAAAATATTATTTTATATTTTTCAATTTCTTTTAAATCTCCTAAATTTGTTTATTTAATTAAATACTCCCAAATATTTTTTTTAGAAATTGCAAAAACACGCCGACCAGCCTCCGGCGGTAGTGGCTGGTTGTCTATATTTAATGGGTGGATTGGGGTGTTTTTGTTAACTTTTAATATTTTCATTATATGGGTGTTAAGTAAATAAACAAACATAAGAGATGTTTTTGTTAATTTCTAAATCCTACATCGTAATACCCCTAGTTAGTAAATACGCATATAAAATGCGAATTATACGACCAACCGTATAATTCGCGTATAAAACACGTATTTACGTATTTTATAAGGGCTACCGAATTATACGCGTATAATATAAATATTCGTATAATTCGCTTATTATTCGCGAATTATTGCAAAAAAAAAAAACTGAGCTTTGTTATTCGCGAACAAGCATGCGGCCATAGCTTCTGGAGGAAGGTAACAGAGCTTTGTTACTAGTATTTGAAGAAGCAATCGAAGAATAAGACAAGGAAGAGGAAGAGGAAGGTTGTCTAGTGTGTAAAACACATTCATATTCCAATATTCATTGATAATACAATCAATTTCAATATAAAATCTCCATGGAATATATGCGGAAGTAAATGACAAACCTCCGGCCATAGCAATTGTTGTTTGTACTTCTTGCTCCTTTATAAATTACGAGATCTTCCACTAACTGCAATTTTGGAGTGATGGTTTTGAAACTAAAAATAAAAACTGCATCAATGGGGACCTGTAAAGTCTCTTTCTTATATGCAGTTGTCTTTCCATCAAAGACANAAACAAAGACAATGAAATTTTACATGCACCAATAAAGGTAATGGAAATTTTTTTTTTGAAATATTGAGAACCCATTCCTTTTCTTTATTATTTAGGTGCTATATTTGATCTTAGAATTAAATTAGCACGTTTAGAAAATGGTTTTGACAGTTTAAGTGAAAATTTACAAACCGAAGCATATGTTAATCAAATAGGAGAGGTAAAAAATAGTCTTTTCGATGTATATTTCCAATATGAAAACAGGTATAGGAACCCGCAGTCGCAAAGAGGCGAAATATCCAGAGAAGCTATATCAGAAGAAAAAACAAATGAAGACTTATACTCTTGGAATGCACTGAATAGGCCGAAGAGGACCCGAATTCGAAGCACAGCCTCCTCTTCAGAAGCACCACCACCACCACCAACAACAACAACTAATATACTATCCTCCATGGAGTCGCAGAGTAATGAACTTCAACAATATTTGGCAACCCCCGAAATGTTTCCAACAGATCACTTTGATATCTTACAGTATTGGAGAGCCAGAAAATGTATTTTTCCGGTATTATCAAGACTTGCCTTGGATGTTTTCGCTATTCCTGTCTCAACTATCTCATCCGAACAAATATTTAGTGCAAGTGGAAGGATTTTAAATGAAAGGAGGACTAAACTTGCTCTAAAAATGATTGAAGTCCTCACATGTCTTCGAGATTGGGAACGATCGCACCATCAAGATCAATACGAGGTTATCAACAATACTTTAATAAAATCATTTCAATTTTGTAATATAGATGATACATATAAGGGAGGTCCTAGTGAACCACCCCCAAATTAGTTGTTTTGTAAAATGTAATTTGTAAATTAATTGTCAATTATTGCACTCTTTTTTCTTTACCAAGTTTTTCTCCCATTGGGGTTTTCTTGGTGAGGTTTTTAACGAAGCAATAATTGTTGTAATTTCTTATTTTATTTTTTGATAAATGAATAAGTCTAATTTTTCTTATATTACAATTTTATTGTATTAAAATTGAATTAATATTTGAAATGTTAACAAAAAAAAAAAATTGAATTGAATTGAATTATTGATATTTGAAAAGTTAACAAAAAACAATTATATTTATAATTATTTATTTGAAAAGTTGAATAAAAAAACAAAAAAAACAAGAAAATCGGGCTAACCCGGCCCGAACCACTGCCTAACCCGGCCCAAACCGCCGCCTAACCCGGCAGGTTAGGTTGGCGGGCTGGGCTGGGCCAGCAATTTTCTCCAAAATGGCGGGCCTAACTCGGCCTACCTTTGTTGGCGGGCGGGTTAGGCCCGGCCCGTCAAACTTAGCAACCCGCCGCGGGCCGAGCTGGGTCGGGCCAAGCGGGTTGCTTTCCCACCTTTAAGCCTAATATAGAGCCATGGGAAAGACAACATGTGAGATCATCTGGATTCTAAGGTTATTGGAAGATCTAGAAGTACAAATAAGAAAACTTGTTCTTTTATACTATGACAATAAGACTACAAATGACATAGCAGCAAATCCAGTATTCCATGAAATAATGAAACATATAGAAAGTGGTTGTGACTTTATCAGGAGCAAAATATAAGAAGGGGTAATTAAGACTTTACACATTCGTACTTTAAAACAACCAGCAGACATCTTCACAAAGCTATTATACAGCAAACAACATTCATATCTACTTAACAAGCTTGGAGTTTATCTACAAACCGCAAGCTTGAGGGGGAGTGACGAAATATGGAATTCAATACATTTATTATTTATTTCCCTTGATCTCTGCTGGCTAAGATTAAGGAGTGATTAAGGCTTCAATCAATCAGCTTAATTTATGTGATTGATTGAATTACATGGATTTGTATTTCTTTCTTTCCTATTTTACATTTACAAAACTTGTATAAATTAGTCATTGTACAGGCTTACAATACAATATATACAGAAAATTTTCTCTCTTCTTTTCTTTCTCTTTGGCATACTCTGACAGTATCATTGTCTTGAACTACTTCTCTTTGCCTCTCTTTCTCGGTTACTTACATAGACAAGTCAAGAAAACATACGTAGATGTTTCATTTTCCAATTGAATTTCGTAACTTCTTAATACTTGAACTCTTCAAATCTAATGTGCGCAAGATCTAAAACCTAATAATATTTTATAATAATTGGACCTATTCAACTTATTTATGACATGTAAATTATCTAGCAATAAAAATGTTTTTATATGACTAACTCTGACTAACTCTAAGCAGTGTTGTTAGAATATCACATAATGGCTCTAATTGGGAATCAAATGAAATGTGACGAGCTCTAACGTCAAAAGTTGTTGAATCCAATTTGGCCAACATACTATCAGTTTTGGCAACTATGTTGCAAGGGCATGCATGAGATCATGTATCTTGCATTGGTACTTCCTTTCCATTCATTCAATTTTACATTGTGAAGAAATGACCGAGAAACTAAAATGTTCATTAGCAACATCTTCTAGACATAGATTTGTGTTTGATGTCTGAAGAAAATCCTTGCGCCATCCAAAGTTTAATCAATGACTCTTTGTCAATCTCATAATCTTTGGGAAACAATGCATAATAAGCGAAACATTGTTTCAAGTATAAGGTGAGATGGTCATAACTCAATTTAAGAGTCGGTAGGATATCGTTTTCTGCTTGATCTATTTTTGAAAATTCATCTGCCATAAAGTATGACTTATATACCTCATAATTTATTGTAGTATGGTAAACATCTTGTTGATGTCAAAATTCGCACCAAACATGGGATTATAGTCTTGTTCATTGGTCTACCATAATCTTCCTATTTTGCCTTGGATTAATTTAGGCTACGGTCAAGTTTCATTTGGAATGCTTAGTAAAAGGCTTTTCCATATGAATTAGTGTATATCATTCCATGTCATTAGTCTCCTTTATATAGAGAAGTTGAGAGAGTTTTAGGAGAATGCTTCTTTTGGTGGAATAGGAGACTGAGTAGAGGAAGGAATGTGAGTGTTCTACGAGAATATGAGATCTTATTTCTCTTTGGAATTGGATCCTTGTCATATTAACTTTNGAAAGCAGATTAGACTTGCCAACACCAGAGTCACCAATCAACACCACCTTGAAGAGGTAATCATAGTCATCTTCAGCTCTGTAGCCAGCCATAGATGAAGAAGAAGAAGTGCTTTAGAACAACAACAACAACAAAAATACAGTTGATTCAGAGTAGTTAAGTGAGATCTGTTTGTAAAAAAAAAAAAAAAAAAAAAAAAAAAAAAAAAAAAAAAAAACACAAAAAAGGGTAAAATAAGATGTAGAGAAGCGTGTTTTATGTTAGAGGTTGACTGGTCTGGTCTGGTCTGGTCTGGTCTGGTCTGGTCTAGACTGTTTGGCTGGACTCCAAACCAAACAATTTAAGGAGAAGTGGAGGATGTCTTTTTTGGTTTATGGGATTGAGAATTTACTGTAATACTCACCTTTTGCTTTTCTTTTTTTATTCTTTCTGTCTTTTGGTTTTGGGAAGTTTAGGGAGGCTATAAGGATATACTTGACTTTTCATGAGGGATTTTAATCGACATTTTGGGTGGTCCTCGGGTGATTACTATGGCCACTGTGAGTGATTAAAGGCTTAAAAGAACAGGATCATTGGTAATAGAGGAAATATATAACTTTTTTTTTTTTAATTTTAAATATATTTCTTATCCAATTTGAAAGAATTTTCTGTTTTGATTTAGTATTAATTTATTGATTTTGTATTGAAATAATAGTAATATTTGGAATAAGAATTTAATTTTTTTTTTTAACAATAAGTATGTTTAAAATATGAATTTTCAAAATCAGGTAGTTCATAAAAGTGTTAAAACTAATATTAATATTATCGTATTTTTTAAAATATATTATTGATAATATATCGTATTAAATCCGTATATATCTATATCATATTTTTTTTATATCCAAATTTTATGACTAAATTTTTATAAACGTTTTTTTCATCGTTCGTAAAATTCTAACTTTTTTTTTACCATAGTCGTATTTACTAACTAGGCTTAATTTTCTCTATTCTCTAATCTCTTTCTTTGTAAATCATGACTCTTTCGTTATACGTTGCGGCATCGTTTTCTCCTCCTCTGAACTTCTTCAAATTTCCGCCGCCGTCGTCCTCGTCCTCGTCGTGTTTTCGAGTAGTGTGTCGTGGCGGATCCCACGCGCCGTACGCCGCGAGTGAGCTGAAGGTGGCGTTGCACGACGCTTTGGACTCTACTGGAATCGATACAACCTATGCCCGAGTAATCATTCTCCTTTCTTTTTTTTTTTTTTTCAATCAATTTTGATTCTTTTATTGATTTATGTTCATCCTCTAATTGTGATTTTTATAATTTAAGTGATTTCCCTATCTGGGTTTGTTGGTTTTTGGAGTTTTTCGTAATGGGTCTTGTTATATTTATCATGTTAATGTGTCTGTGTTTTCATGAATTTGGATGCTTTTATTGAGGATTTATCCTCTGTGTGTGCGTGTGTGTGTGTGTGTAATTTTAGTGCTTATCTATCTAGGTTTATTGAGTCAGATTAACGTTTATATTGTGCTTTTGCGCAATTTAAGTGCTTTTGCTATCCGGGTTTGTTGATTTTTGGTGCTTTTCATTGTTGCTCCTGTTATATTTATAATCTTAGCATGTCTGCTTTTCAGCAACTTTGGTCCTCTTAATGAGCCAGATTGATACTCTTCATATGATTCTATATAATCTAAGTGACTTTTTCCATATGGGTTTGTTGATTTTTGGTATTTTAGATTGTTGGTCTTGTGTATTTCTTTGGTGATATCATAGTGAAGTCATGTTTATAATATTAAAATGTCTATTTATCATGAAGTTTGATGCTTTTCTTTTAGTCAGATTAATTTTTATCTTCTTATTTTGCAAAGTCTAAAAGTTTTTGTTATTTGGGTTTGTTGACTTTTCATGCATTACGTTGTTGGTCTTGTTCTGTATTTCTGCGGGTGATAATATTGAAGCAACATCGTATTTATAGTATTTAGTCTCAAATTAGCAACATCATTTTAGTAATATATAATGCATGACCCATAGGCCATAACTGTTACTGTTTTCAGATTGTCTGTGGTCTGGATCTTAATAAGCCAGTGTCAGAGTGGTCTTGTACTTATGTAATTTCTAGTTTCCATATTATATTGTAGTATCAAAATCTAATCCTCGAAAAATGAAAAGGGCCCAGATCGTTTCACAATGTCTACTTCTGGAATGGAATTTATTTGGAATCTTTATCAATAGAACCTTGGATATAAGCAAATTTGGATATTATCTCTTTCACATGATCTTTTGTATTTAAGGGTTCTGGTTTCATTGTCATTACAGAACTTTCCTTATTGAATTTGGTTTATCTGTGGAAGTCTAGAATANCATAACAAGAGAAAAGTATGTTTATATACTAGGTTTAAGAGATTAAACCTAGTTTTACAAGAATTCCTATTCCTAAGCCCAACCCAAAAAGGAATTAATAACTTAAAAGGAATCCTACAGCGATTATACATGGAAAAGCCCAAAACCGCCTACGGGCTCGGGGGCGCTGCCCCCGCGACCCCCGCCCGCTCACCGGGGAGCGGGGCACCAGCCCGCTGACCGAGCAGCGGGACCCCCGAGTGCGTCTCCGTTACCCATTAATGCTGAAGTAGTCGACAACTCCAACAGTACCTCTCTTGTGCTGGCCTTACATTGTTGATCAGTTCCACAACGAAAGCTACATTTGCGATACGTGGAAGGTAGGATTAAGGTTAAACAGAGATGAAAGAGGGATCATTACACCAGAAGAAATTAAAACTAAAGTGGAGGAACTGGTGGGAAATGGAAAATATAGAGCAAGTGCTTTAGGTCTCAAGGAATTGGTCATGAGTAGCATCAAAGAAGGTGGGAGCTCCTACAACAATTTAATGAATTTCATTCTATGGTTGAAATCATAGATCATTATATTACTTATTGCTATTCCCTGAGGAGGATTAATCTGTGCCAATTTCAGAGGAGAAATAATTCAAATTTTTGTTTTGTTTTTTTGTTTTTTTTCTGCTTTTTTGGTGAGCCGAAATAAAATTTCATGATCAATCTAGGATTCCTTTACGGTTTTCACTTGACCATGTCACTCTGCAATGGCATTTTTGATATCTCAAAGCAAATCAGCTATTGCTCCGCGTATCTCGGAATATCAAAAAACAAATGATGTTCGATAAACGAGAATGAAATAAATTAGTTCATATATCTCTTTTCTGACCCAATTTCCTGACATTTCACTCAAATGCGCATCAATTAAGACCTGTTTCCAGGCTGTGGAACTAATAAAAAATTCTGTAGAAGAACAGAGACAAAATTACAGCCCATACCCACATGGCCAACAGGTTATAAAGCAGATTAGAACAGAGAAATACATTAAAAAGGATAATTAATTAAGCTCATCCATGTCCCAACTTGGGATTCAAATTAATCATCAGTAAGATCAACAAATTAGGCTTTCAGACTCTGATCTCATTGACTTAGATATTACCTAAAAGGCACATTGAATAATAATAATAATAAAAAGTTGTTGAACCTGCTTCATCAACAAACTTATGCACGTCAAAATATTTTAATTGTTGACAATTATCTCAATCATTTATGCAACATCAAACTAATTACATTATTACAAAATAGGGTTTAAAGAAATCAAGAATTCAAACTACAGATCCAATCCACCCTTAATCATCTCTGTTTTTTCAGGAAAAAAGGTCAAAAGATAAAGACAGAAGGAGGACCAAGCTACACATATGCCTCAATAAGAGACAAGCAGTAACCCAACTGGAGGTTGATAATGAGCATCATCCGGTGCATCAGACGACAGCGAAAAGATAGCTGAGAATGAGATTACATGGGGACCCTCCACAATATTTATAAAACTTGTAATCAACATGATATATAAGAAGCCAATGCTTGTTCAAAATCAAGCTGGAAAGAGAGAGAAAACTGAAATGACTCGTCCACATATTCTGGTAATACCTTTTCCAGCACAAGGTCATGTAATTTCTTTACTTGAGCTTTCACATTGCTTAGTGAAGCATGGCCTCAGGGTCACGTTTGCAAACACAGATCATACTCACAAGCGGGTCATCAACGCCTTGCAGGAAAAGAACTATGTAGGAGATGATGAAGAAATCCGCCTGGTATCGATTCCAGATGGATTGGAACCCTGGGAGGATAGAAATTGATTAGGCAAGTTATGTGAATCACTTGTAGGGTGATGCCTGGGAAGCTGGAGAGTCATACAAGAGATCAACAACAAAGAGGAAGATGAAAAGATCACTTGTGTCATTGCTGATATGCATGTTGGAATGACCCTGAAAACGGCAAAGAAACTGAAAATTAAAGGGGCTGCGTTTATGCCGATGGCAGTGGCGTCTCTGGCTTGTACTACCATATTCCAAAGCTGATTGATGGGAATCATTAACAAAGACGGTAAGACACTAATAAACATTTCTTTTTTCTTGTGTTCTCTTCATGATAAGACTAGATTTGTAACATTGATGAAATGATTTCCTTAATTATTTTAGGAACTAGACGGGAGACATATGATTCAGTGGGGCGAAACATTCCTACAATCAGCAATGCAAATCTTATCTGGAACGTTGGCGACTTAATCACCAGAGGAAGATTTTCCTACTTATTGAGAAGGGCTCAGAAGTATACAAATGGAAGCTGACTACCTGATTTGCAACACGAGGATGACCTTGAGCCTGAAGCATTCAACTTGGTCCGAAAGTTCTTCCAATTGGACCTCTTTTAGCAAGAACAGACAAGGAAATTCAGAGGGATACTTCTGGCCAGAAGACTCAACTGCTTGAAATGGCTGGATCAACAGCAACCTAAACTCAGTCATTATGTTGCATTTGGCAGCTTCACAGTTTTAGACAAGATCCAATTCCAAGAGCTGGGCGCTGGACTTGAACTTACCAACAGGACATCTTATGGGTTGTGAGGCCAGAATTACTGATGCAATGAAGCCTACCAGAAGGCTTACAGAAAGGGTAGCCAATCGTGGGAAAATGGTGGGTTGGGCACCTCAGCAGAGGTTCTGAGTCACCCTTCCATTGCCTGTTTCAAAGCCATTGTGGTTGGATCCACCATGGAAGGAGTAAGCAATGGGCTTCCTTTCTTGTGCTGGCCATACTTTGCGACCAGTCATTAATGAGGGCTACATTGCTGATATTTGGAAGGTGGGATTGAAGTTTAACAAGACGAAAGTGGGATCATCACACGAGAAGAAATTAAGAGCAAGGTGGATCAAGTGCTTGGTGATGAAAATTCAAAGCAAAAGCTTTGGAAACCAGGAATCTGCATTGAAAAGTGTCAAAGAAGGTGGTCTGTCTAACCAGAATTTCAAGAAGTTCATTGAATGGATAAGAGCATAGGAACTGGAATAGATAACTAAGTATTAATGGATCATTCTCCTCGAACAAATAAACTGTCATTGTTGTGTTGCATAACTGAATGATAGACAGTTTCTAAAATAAATGTATTATGTCTATGTTCATTAATGTGATCTCAGGGCTCATCTTTGATATTCACCTCCGTAAGCTGACCTGTTTCCCAGGCAACTGAAAGTTTAAACTACAGTTAAAGACAAAAATACAGCCCAAACTACACGCCAACCAGGTCACGAACAACTTCATCACACACATGCGCGACTCGCGTTTCAGAATAATTCATTCTTTACTCAGATGCATGCATTGGTTACTGGTTTGGTGCTCCTCCGATGAGATGACGAACTTTTACGATATAATATTATAACAGATGAATCTGAGAGAAAGGTCACAGATATTATGGTTAAAACAAGTAAATTATAGCAATAGACAAAATATAAAGTTTAAGAAACCAATAAAACGAAGATAATTTTAACAATTCAACTCAGTCGCTGGCCATTATCGTCTCTAACTTCATACATGATAATGATATGATTCTATCCATAACTCATATAAGAGTAGCAAAATCCCAAGCGAAACTCGCTGGAATAGCTCAGATCAACAGATCATAAGAGAAGAAAATGACAAAACAAGACTGCATTCAGTACGAGACAAGCAGTACCCAGCTGGGGTTAAATGGCTAATTTCTAAGTTGATGAAGATAATTGTTATGTGTTTGTAATTTGGGTATAACGATATTAACCCTAAAATGCCTTTTTGCATGGTTGAATTTTAACGGTGGCTGGAAAAAAAATTTTGAGACGTTCTGGGTGGGAAAACTTATTTACGCCTTACTTTGGGTGGGAAATTGTCATTTCCCAAGAAAAAAAAAATGTTTTTGCACATGCTTCAGCTGCATTTAGCATAGAACTTGTTTACATTTTTCACCTAAAAGGAATAGCATGGTTTGATTAGTTATCGATACAATAACTAACGAATAAATAAATATTCCCTTAATACCAATAACCAATCATTTATAGATAATATAAATGTAATTCATGAATCCCTAATAACTAGAAATGTTTTAAAAAATTCTGAACATTTAATTTTCAATTTTCAAGATTCATTCATTGTGACTTTTACTTTTCCAAAATTATTTAAGATGACTCATTAATCTAAATGTTTCCACGCATTTGAATATAACAAAGATAACAAGCATATGTCCCAACTTAGGTTTAGAATAACTAATTCATTAGTGAGATCCCGAGAAGAGGAAATTTGAGCATTAGCTCCTCGTTCATAGCCTCAGCCACATAGATGAATTTCTTGAATAAAATTTTTGCAACGGCTGAATAGTAGAGGAATAAGTTGAACTAACGGGAATGAGCAATCCATATGTCCTGGTCCTGGTAATTCCTTATGCTGCACACGCTCATGTAAACCTGTAATGGAGATTTCACAATGCTTAGCTAAGGATATATGGCCTCAAAGTCACATTGTGAAGAGGTGCAACGCAAGCGAGTCCTTAATAGGAAATGTATCATTGCAATTACCAAGACAAATTTAAGCTGAGGTCGACTTACAACTATGTACGGAAAAGCAGAGTTATTTAGTTATGATAAAGTGGGTTTGGATAGAACTCAAGCTCAAAAGCTAGTTAAGAGAGAAGGGAGTCAACAACTTATATACACCATAACAGTTTACTATTGGGACAATCTGAGACAAATTCAACTTCTAACACCTCCATTTACACTCGGTGTATAGGTCGGGTTCCAAACCTATCATCACCCCAACCAAAAAGGGGGAGAGACGACTCTGATACCATGATAAAATGGTTTGGGTAGAACTCACTCCCAAAAAACTAGCTCAAGGAAGGAGGGGGCTCAACACATTATATGCACCATAACAACCCACTATGGGGCGATGTGGGATAATCAACTCTAACAAGATCAAGGCATGGGGATTTCTAATCGATGGTGGGGGTCATCCCTACTATTTATAAAAATCTTTATTCTTCTTCTTTTGAAACTTTATTCAAGTTCAATAAGAGACAACACACATTACCTAAATGGGGGTCATAAGGAATATCAATTAGTGCGGAAGGTGACAGTAAAAAATCAATGATACAACACAAAGGAAACATAATAACCTAGTAAACCAAGTTAGGAGGTGAGCAATGGAAAACATACATTCGAGATTAATAACATAAAAATAAAATCACACTACAAAAAGACAAGATATTTACATTGTTTGCCATAACCCGTCTACATCCACGGATGAGAGAAATTCACTATAGTTTCATGAACACAATATACACAATACCATAAACCCAATACACAATTAATTGAACAAAAACAATCACGGTGTTTTATAACTTTTACATCAAATACTTAATTTTCATATTATAAGAGCAATACTATGCTTACAACTGAGTTGTATAACTAAGTCATACAAACAGACAAACAACAAAGATCAGGGTAGTCATTTTACATAGATTTTATGTAATTTTTGTCTATTTGTATGACTTTTTATAAGCAAATCATTATTGTTCTCATAATTGGTTCTCATCCTTATATTATGAGACATTATATCATACCTGTATATGGAATATTCTATTTTTAATAAAATTTATATTTAATTTCTAATATGACTCCTATAATTATATTTTATTATAATTATATTCTTTATTAAATATTTTCCTAAAGTCATAAAATTTTATATGGGAACAAATAAGAAGGTGAGTCAGAATATCCTGGTAAATCATATAATTTATCAAATAGCCACTCCAAGGTTAAGTCGCGAAGGTCCACAAAAGCTTAGTCTCACTCTGAGTTTGTTAAGTCCGAATGGTCCTCAAAAGCTGTTCCTTGTAAGTGTAGGCATGTTTGGCCACAATTAAATCGTATGTTTCGAGTTAATCGTGATCGATTAACACTAAACATAAGATTCATTAAAGGTAATCATGATTAATAAAGGCTTAGATATTCTTGTGCAGAGTGCACCAAATGATAGTTACACCAAGCTAATCTGTTTCCAGGTGGCAATTGAAAGCTGGAAAATCATGATGAAAGAAATAATGAAGAAGA